>NC_090451.1:16155638-16476067 GCF_031143425.1 Pleurodeles waltl | reverse complement strand
CTTGGAGAGGTGGTTTGTAGAGGTGTAGAGTAATGTACCTTGGAGAGGTGGTTTGTAGAGGTGTAGAGTAATGTACCTTGAAGAGGTGGTTTGTAGAGATGTAAGGTGATGTACCTTTGAGAGGTGGTTTGTAGAGATGTAGAGTTACACACCTTGAAGAGGTGGTTTATAGACATGTAGAGTAATGTACCTTGGAGAGGTGGTTTGTAGAGATGTCGAGTAATGTACCTTGGAGAGGTGGTTTGTAGATGTGTAGAGTAATGTACCTTGGAGAGGTGGTTTGTAGAGGTATAGAGTAATGTACCTTGAAGAGGTGGTTTGTAGAGATGTAAGGTAATGTACCTTTGAGAGGTGGTTTGTAGAGGTGTACAGTGATGTACCTTAGGGAGGTGGTTTTTAGAGGTGTAGAGTAATGTACCTTGGAGAGGTGGTTTGTAGAGGTGTAGAGTAATGTACTTTGGAGAGGTGGTTTGTAGAGGTGTACAGTGATGTACCTTAGGGAGGTGGTTTTTAGAGGTGTAGAGTAATGTACCTTGGAGAGGTGGTTTGTAGAGGTGTAGAGTAATGTACTTTGGAGAGGTGGTTTGTAGAGGTGTAGAGTAATGTACCTTGGAGAGGTGGTTTGTAGAGGTGTAGAGTAATGTACCTTGAAGAGGTGGTTTGTAGAGATGTAAGGTAATGTACCTTTGAGAGGTGGGTTGTAGAGGTGTAGAGTAATGTACCTTGAAGAGGTGGTTTATAGACATGTAGAGTAATGTACCTTGGAGAGGTGGTTTGTAGAGATGTCGAGTAATGTACCTTGGAGAAGTGGTTTGTAGAGGTGTAGAGTAATGTACCTTGGAGAGGAGGTTTGTAGAGGTGTAGAGTAATGTACCTTGGAGAGGTGGTTTGTAGAGATGTAAGGTTATGTACCTTGAAGAGGTGGTTTGTAGAGGTGTAGAGTAATGTACCTTGGAGAGGTGGTTTGTAGAGGTGTAGAGTAATGTACCTTGAGGAGGTGGTTTGTAGAGATGTCAAGTAATGTACCTTGGAGAGGTGGTTTGTAGAGGTGTAGAGTAATGTACCTTGGAGAGGTGGTTTGTAGAGGTGTAGAGTAATGTACCTTGGAGAGGTGGTTTGTAGAGATGTAAGGGTATGTACCTTGAAGAGGTGGTTTGTAGAGGTGTAGAGTAATGCACCTTGGAGAGGTGGTTTGTAGAGGTGTAGAGAATGTACCTTGGAGAGGTGGTTTGTAGAGATGTAAGGTAACGTATCTTGGAGAGGTGGTTTGTAGAGGTGTAGAGTAATGTACCTTAAAGAGGTGGTTTGTAGAGATGTCGAGTAATGTACCCTGGAGAGGTGGTTTGTAGAGGTGTAGAGTAATGTACCTTGGAGAGGTGGTTTGTAGAGGTGTAGAATAATGCACCTTGGAGAGGTAGTTTGTAGAGGTGTAGAGTAATGTACCTTGGAGAGGTGGTTTGTAGAGATGTAAGGTTAGGTACCTTGAAGAGGTGGTTTGTAGAGGTGTAGAGTAATGTACCTTGAAGAGGTGGTTTGTAGAGGTGTAGAGATCTGTACCTTGGAGAGGTGGTTTGTAGAGGTGTAAGGTTATGTACCTTGAAGAGGTGGTTTGTAGAGGTGTAGAGTAATGTACCTTGGAGAGCTGGTTTGTAGAGGTGTAGAGTAATGTACCCTGGAGTGGTGGTTTGTAGAGGTGTAGAGTAATGTACATTGGAGAGGTGGTTTGTAGATGTCTAGAGTAATGTATCCTGGAGAGGTGGTTTGTAGAGGTGTAGAGTAATGTACCTTGAAGAGGTGGTTTGTAGAGATGTAAGGTAATGTACCTTGGAGAGGGGGTTTGTAGAGGTGTAGAGTAATGTACCTTGGAGAGGTGGTTTGTAGAAGTGTAGAGTAATGTACCTTGGAGAGGTGGTTTGTAGAGATGTAAGGTTATGTACCTTGGAGAGGTGGTTTGTAGAGATATAGAGTAATGTACCTTGGAGAGGTGGTTTGTAGAGGTATAGAGTAATGTACCTTAGAGAGGTTGTTTGTAGAGGTGTAGAATAATGTACCTTGGAGAGATGGTTTGTAGAGGTGTAAGGTTATGTACCTTGAAGAGGCGGTTTGTAGAGGTGTAGAGTAATGCACCTTGGAGAGGTGGTTTGTAGAGGTGTAGAGTAATGTACCTTGGAGAGGTGGTTTGTAGAGATGTAAGGTAATGTACCTTGGAGAGGTGGTTTGTAGAGGTGTAGAGTAATGTACCTTAAAGAGGTGGTTTGTAGAGATGTCAAGTAATGTACCTTGGAGAGGTGGTTTGTAGAGGTGTAGAGTAATGTACCTTGGAGAGGTGGTTTGTAGAGATGTAAGGTAATGTACCATGGAGAGGTGGTTTGTAGAGGTGTAGATTAATGTACCTTGGAGAGGTGGTTTGTAGAAGTGTAGAGTAATGTACCTTGGAGAGGTGGTTTGTAGAGATGTAGGGTTCTGTACCTTGGAGAGGTGGTTTGTAGAGATGTAAGGTTATTAATCTTGGAAAGGTGGTTTGTAGAGATGTAGAGTAATGTACCTTGGAGAGGTGGTTTGTTGAGGTGTAGAGTAATGTACCTTGGAGAGGTTGTTTGTAGAGGTGTAGAGTAATGTACCTTGGAGAGGTGGTTTGTAGAGATGTAAGGTTATGTACCTTGAAGAGGTGGTTTGTAGAGGTGTAGAGTAATGCACCTTGGAAAGGTGGTTTGTAGAGATGCAAGGTAATGTACCTTGGAGAAGTGGTTTGTAGAGGTGTAGAGTAATGTACCTTAAAGAGATGGTTTGTAGAGATGTCAAGTAATGTACCTTGGAGAAGTGGTTTGTAGAGGTGTAGAGTAATGTACCTTGGAGAGGTGGTTTGTAGAGGTGTAGAGTAATGTACCTTGGAGAGGTGGTTTGTAGAGATGTAAGGTTATGTACCTTGAAGAGGTGGTTTGTAGAGGTGTAGAGTAATGTACCTTGGAGAGGTGGTTTGTAGAGGTGTAGAGTAATGTACCTTGAGGAGGTGGTTTGTAGAGATGTCAAGTAATGTACCTTGGAGAGGTGGTTTGTAGAGGTGTAGAGTAATGTACCTTGGAGAGGTGGTTTGTAGAGGTGTAGAGTAATGTACCTTGGAGAGGTGGTTTGTAGAGATGTAAGGGTATGTACCTTGAAGAGGTGGTTTGTAGAGGTGTAGAGTAATGCACCTTGGAGAGGTGGTTTGTAGAGGTGTAGCGAATGTACCTTGGAGAGGTGGTTTGTAGAGATGTAAGGTAACGTATCTTGGAGAGGTGGTTTGTAGAGGTGTAGAGTAATGTACCTTAAAGAGGTGGTTTGTAGAGATGTCAAGTAATGTACCTTGGAGGGGTGGTTTGTAGAGGTGTAGAGTAATGTACCTTGGAGAGGTGGTTTATAGAGGTGTAGAGTAATGTACCTTGGAGAGGTGGTTTGTAGAGATGTAAGGTTATGTACCTTGAAGAGGTGGTTTGTAGAGGTGTAGAGTAATGTACCTTGGAGAGGTAGTTTGTAGAGGTGTAGAGTAATGTACCTTGAGGAGGTGGTTTGTAGAGATGTTGAGTAATGTACCTTGGAGAGGTGGTTTGTAGGGATGTAAGGTAATGTACCTTTGAGAGGTGGTTTGCAGAGATGTAGAGTTACATACCTTAAAGAGGTGGTTTGTTGAGGTGTAGAGTAATGTACCTTGGAGAGGTGGTTTGTAGAGGTGTAGAGTAATGTACCTTGGAGAGGTGGTTTGTAGAGGTGTAGAGTAATGTACCTTGGAGAGGTGGTTTGTAGAGATGTAAGGTTATGTACCTTGAAGAGGTGGGTTGTAGAGTTGTAGAGTAATGTACCTTGAAGAGGTGGTTTGTAGAGGTGTAGAGTTCTGTACCTTGGAGAGGTGGTTTGTAGAGGTGTGGAGGTGTAAGGTTATGTACCTTGAAGAGGTGGTTTGTAGAGGTGTAGGGTAATGAACCTTGGAGAGGTGGTTTTCAGAGATATAGAGTTCTGTACCTTGGAGAGGTGGTTTGTAAAGGTGTAAGGTTATATACCTTGGAGAGGTGGTTTGTAGAGGTGTAGAGTAATGTACCTTGCAGAGGTGGTTTGTAGAGGTGTAGAGTTCTGTACCTTGGAGAGGTGGTTTGTAGAGGTGTAGAGTTCTGTACCTTGGAGAGGTGGTTTGTAGAGGTGTAGAGTAATGTAGCTTGGAGAGGTGGTTTGTAGAGATGTAAGGTTATTTACCTTGAACAGAAGGTTTGTAGACGTATAGAGTAATGTACCTTGGAGAGGTGGTTTGTAGAGGTGTAGAGTAATGCACCTTGGAGAGGTGGTTTGTAGAGGTGTAAAGTAATGTACCTTGGAGAGGTGGTTTGTAGATGTGTAGAGTAATGTACCTTGAAGAGGTGGTTTGTAGAGATGTAAGGTAATGTACCTTTGAGAGGTGGTTTGTAGAGATGTAGAGTTACACACCTTGAAGAGGTGGTTTATAGACATGTAGAGTAATGTACCTTGGAGAGGTGGTTTGTAGAGATGTCGAGTAATGTACCTTGGAGAGGTGGTTTGTAGATGTGAAGAGTAATGTACCTTGGAGAGGTGGTTTGTAGAGGTATAGAGTAATGTACCTTGAAGAGGTGGTTTGTAGAGATGTAAGGTAATGTACCTTTGAGAGGTGGTTTGTAGAGGTGTACAGTGATGTACCTTAGGGAGGTTGTTTTTAGAGGTGTAGAGTAATGTACCTTGGAGAGGTGGTTTGTAGAGGTGTAGAGTAATGTACCTTGGAGAGGTGATTTGTAGAGGTGTAGAGTAATGTACCTTGGAGAGGTGGTTTGTAGAGGTGTAGAGTAATGTACCTTGGAGAGGTGGTTTGTAGAAGTGTAGAGGAATGTACCTTGGAGAGGTGGTTTGTAGAGATGTAGGGTTCTGTACCTTGGAGAGGTGGTTTATAGAGATGTAAGGTTATGTACCTTGCAGAGGTGGTTTGTAGAGGTGTAGAGTAATGTACCTTGGAGAGGTGGTTTGTAGAGGTGTAGAGTAATGTACCTTGGAGAGGTGGTTTGTAGAGGTGTAGAGTAATGTACCTTGGAGAGGGTATTTGTAGAGGTGTAGAGTAATGTACCTTGGAGAGATGGTTTGTAGAGGTGTAGAGTAATGTACCTTGAAGAGGTGGTTTGTAGAGGTGTAGAGTAATGTATCTTGGAGAGGTGGTTTGTAGAATTGTAGAGTATTATACCTTGGAGAGGTGGTTTGAAGAGGTGTAGAGTAATGTACCTTGAAGAGGTGGTTTGTAGAGTTGTAGAGTAATATACCTTGGAGAGGTGGTTTGTAGAGGTGTAGAGTAATGTACCTTAGAGAGGTGGTTTGTAGAGCTGTCGAGTAATGTACCTTGGAGAGGTGGTTTGTAGAGGTATAGAGGTGTAAGGTTATGTACCTTGGAGAGGTGGTTTGTAGACATGTAGAGTTACATACCTTGGAGAGGTGGTTTGTAGAGGTGTAAAGTAATGTACCTTGGAGAGGTGGTTTGTAGAGGTGTAGATTAATGTACCTTAGAGAGGTGGTTTGTAGAGGTGTAGAGTAATGTATCTTGGAGAGGTAGTTTGTAGAGGTGTAGAGGTGTAGAGTAATGTACCTTAGAGAGGTGGTTTGTAGAGGTGTAGAAGTGTAGAGTAATGTACTTTAGAGAGGTGGTTTGTAGAGATGTCGAGTAATGTACCCTGGAGAGGTGGTTTGTAGAGGTGTAGAGTAATGTACCTTGGAGAGGTGGTTTGTAGAGGTGTAGAATAATGCACCTTGGAGAGGTAGTTTGTAGAGGTGTAGAGTAATGTACCTTGGAGAGGTGGTTTGTAGAGATGTAAGGTTAGGTACCTTGAAGAGGTGGTTTGTAGAGGTGTAGAGTAATGTACCTTGAAGAGGTGGTTTGTAGAGGTGTAGAGTTCTGTACCTTGGAGAGGTGGTTTGTAGAGGTGTAAGGTTATGTACCTTGAAGAGGTGGTTTGTAGAGGTGTAGAGTAATGGACCTTGGAGAGCTGGTTTGTAGAGGTGTAGAGTAATGTACCTTGGAGAGGTGGTTTGTAGAGGTGTAGAGTAATGTACCTTGGAGAGGTGGTTTGTAGAGGTGTAGAGTAATGTACCTTGGAGAGGGTATTTGTAGAGGTGTAGAGTAATGTACCTTGGAGAGGTGGTTTGTAGAGGTGTAGAGTAATGTACCTTGAAGAGGTGGTTTGTAGAGGTGTAGAGTAATGTACCTTGAGGAGGTGGTTTGTAGAGATGTCAAGTAATGTACCTTGGAGAGGTGGTTTGTAGAGATGTTGAGTAATGTACCTTGGAGAGGTGGTTTGTAGAGATGTAAGGTAATGTACCTTTGAGAGGTGGTTTGCAGAGATGTAGAGTTACATACCTTGAAGAGGTGGTTTGTAGAGGTGTAGACTAATGTACCTTGGAGAGGTGGTTTGTAGAGGTGTACAGTGATGTACCTTAGGGAGGTGGTTTTTATAGGTGTACAGTAATGTACCTTGGAGAGGTGGTTTGTAGAGGTGTAGAGTAATGTACCTTGGAGAGGTGGTTTGTAGAGATGTAAGGTTATGTACCTTGAAGAGGTGGGTTGTAGAGGTGTAGAGTAATGTACCTTGAAGAGGTGGTTTGTAGAGGTGTAGAGTTCTGTACCTTGGAGAGGTGGTTTGTAGAGGTGTGGAGGTGTAAGGTTATTTACCTTGAAGAGGTGGTTTGTAGAGGTGTAGGGTAATGAACCTTGGAGAGGTGGTTTTCAGAGATATAGAGTTCTGTACCTTGGAGAGGTGGTTTGTAAAGGTGTAAGGTTATATACCTTGGAGAGGTGGTTTGTAGAGGTGTAGAGTAATGTACCTTGCAGAGGTGGTTTGTAGAGGTGTAGAGTTCTGTACCTTGGAGAGGTGGTTTGTAGAGGTGTAGAGTAATGTAGCTTGGAGAGGTGGTTTGTACAGATGTACGGTTACTTACCTTGAACAGAAGGTTTGTAGACGTATAGAGTAATGTACCTTGGAGAGGTGGTTTGTAGAGGTGTAGAGAAATGCACCTTGGAGAGGTGGTTTGTAGAGGTGTAGAGTAATGTACCTTGGAGAGGTGGTTTGTAGAGGTGTAGAGTAATGTACCTTGAAGAGGTGGTTTGTAGAGATGTAAGGTAATGTACCTTTGAGAGGTGGTTTGTAGAGATGTAGAGTTACACACCTTGAAGAGGTGGTTTATAGACATGTAGAGTAATGTACCTTGGAGAGGTGGTTTGTAGAGATGTCGAGTAATGTACCTTGGAGAGGTGGTTTGTAGATGTGTAGAGTAATGTACCTTGGAGAGGTGGTTTGTAGAGGTATAGAGTAGTGTACCTTGAAGAGGTGGTTTGTAGAGATGTAAGGTAATGTACCTTTGAGAGGTGGTTTGTAGAGGTGTACAGTAATGTACCTTAGGGAGGTGGTTTTTAGAGGTGTAGAGTAATGTACCTTGGAGAGGTGGTTTGTAGAGGTGTAGAGTAATGTACTTTGGAGAGGTGGTTTGTAAAGGTGTAGAGTAATGTACCTTGGAGAGGTGGTTTGTAGAGGTGTAGAGTAATGTACCTTGAAGAGGTGGTTTGTAGAGATGTAAGGTAATGTACCTTTGAGAGGTGGGTTGTAGAGGTGTAGAGTAATGTACCTTGAAGAGGTGGTTTATAGACATGTAGAGTAATGTACCTTGGAGAGGTGGTTTGTAGAGATGTCGAGTAATGTACCTTGGAGAGGTGGTTTGTAGATGTGTAGAGTAATGTACCTTGGAGAGGTGGTTTGTAGAGGTATAGAGTAATGTACCTTGAAGAGGTGGTTTGTAGAGATGTAAGGTAATGAACCTTTGAGAGGTGGTTTGTAGAGGTGTACAGTGATGTACCTTAGGGAGGTGGTTTTTAGAGGTGTAGAGTAATGTACCTTGGAGAGGTGGTTTGTAGAGGTGTAGAGTAATGTACTTTGGAGAGGTGGTTTGTAGAGGTGTAGAGTAATGTACCTTGGAGAGGTGGTTTGTAGAGGTGTAGAGTAATGTACCTTGGAGAGGTGGTTTGTAGAGATGTAAGGTTATGTACCTTGAAGAGGTGGGTTGTAGAGGTGTAGAGTAATGTACCTTGAAGAGGTGGTTTGTAGAGGTGTAGAGTTCTGTACCTTGGAGAGGTGGTTTGTAGAGGTGTGGAGGTGTAATGTTATGTACCTTGAAGAGGTGGTTTGTAGAGGTGTAGAGTAATGTACCTTGGAGAGGTGGTTTGTAGAGGTGTAGAGTAATGCACCCTGGAGAGGTGGTTTGTAGAGGTGTAGAGTAATGGACCTTGGAGAGGTGGTTTGTAGATGTGTAGAGTAATGTATCTTGGAGAGGTGGTTTGTAGAGGTGTAGAGTAATTTACCTTGAAGAGGTGGTTTGTAGAGGTGTAGAGTAATGTACCTTGGAGAGGTGGTTTGTAGAAGTGTAGAGGAATGTACCTTGGAGAGGTGGTTTGTAGAGATGTAGGGTTCTGTACCTTGGAGAGGTGGTTTATAGAGATGTAAGGTTATGTACCTTGGAGAGGTGGTTTGTAGAGGTGTAGAGTAATGTACCTTGGAGAGGTGGTTTGTAGAGGTGTAGAGTATTGTACCTTGGAGAGGGTATTTGTAGAGGTGTAGAGTAATGTACCTTGGAGAGATGGTTTGTAGAGGTGTAGAGTAATGTACCTTGAGGAGGTGGTTTGTAGAGGTGTAGAGTAATGTATCGTGGAGAGGTGGTTTGTAGAATTGTAGAGTATTATACCTTTGAGAGGTGGTTTGAAGAGGTGTAGAGTAATGTACCTTGAAGAGGTGGTTTGTAGAGGTGTAGAGTAATATACCTTGGAGAGGTAGTTTGTAGAGGCGTAGAGTAATGTACCTTAGAGAGGTGGTTTGTAGAGCTGTCGAGTAATGTACCTTGGAGAGGTGGTTTGTAGAGGTATAGAGGTGTAAGGTTATGTACCTTGAAGAGGTGGTTTGTAGAGGTGTAGAGTAATGTACCTTGGAGAAGTGGTTTGTAGATGTGTAGAATAATTTACCTTGGAGATGTGGTTTGTAGAGGTGTAGAGTAATGTACCTTGGAGAGGTGGTTTGTAGAGGTGTAGAGTAATGTACCTTGGAGAGGTGGTTTGTAGAGGTGTAGAGTAATGTACCTTGAAGAGGCGGTTTGGAGAGGTGTAGAGTAATGAACCTTGGAGATGTGGTTTGTAGACATGTAGAGTAATGTACCTTGCAGAGGTGGTTTGTAGAGGTGTACAGTAATGTACCTTGGAGAGGTGGTTTGTAGAGGTGTAGAGTAATGTACGTTGGAGAGGTGGTTTGTAGAGGTGTAGAGTAATGTACCTTGGAGACGTGGTTTGTAGAGGTGTAGAGTAATGTACCATGCAGAGGTGGTTTGTAGAGCTGTAGAGTAATGTACCTTGGAGAGGTGGTTTGTGGAGGTGTAAGAGTAATGTACCTTGGAGAGGTTGTTTGTGGAGGTGTAAGAGTAATGTACCTTGGAGAGGTGGTTTGTAGAGGTGAAGAGTAATGTACCTTGGAGAGGTGGTTTGTAGAGGTGTAGAGTAATGTACCTTGGAGAGGTGGTTTGTAGAGGTGTAGAGTAATGTACCTTAGAGAGGTGGTTTGTAGAGATGTCGAGTAATGTACCTTGGAGAGGTGGTTTGTAGATGTGTAGAATAATGTACCTTGGAGAGGTGGTTTGTAGAGATGTAGAGTAATGTACTTTGGAGAGGTGGTTTGTAGACATGTAGAGTTACATACCTTGGAGAGGTGGTTTGTAGAGGTGTAGAGTAATATACCTTGGAGAGGTGGTTTGTAGAGGTGTAGAGTAATGTACTTTGGAGAGGTGGTTTGTAGACATGTAGAGTTACATACCTTGGAGAGGTGGTTTGTAGAGGTGTAGAGTAATATACCTTGGAGAGGTGGTTTGTAGAGGTGTAGAGTAATGTACCTTAGAGAGGTGGTTTGTAGAGGTGTAGAGTAATGTATCTTGGAGAGGTAGTTTGTAGAGGTGTAGAGGTGTAGAGTAATGTACCTTAGAGAGGTGGTTTGTAGAGGTGTAGAAGTGTAGAGTAATGTACTTTAGAGAGGTGGTTTGTAGAGATGTCGAGTAATGTACCCTGGAGAGGTGGTTTGTAGAGGTGTAGAGTAATGTACCTTGGAGAGGTGGTTTGTAGAAGTGTAGAGTAATGCACCTTGGAGAGGTAGTTTGTAGAGGTGTAGATTAATGTACCTTAGAGAGGTGGTTTGTAGAGGTGTAGAGTAATGTATCTTGGAGAGGTAGTTTGTAGAGGTGTAGAGGTGTAGAGTAATGTACCTTAGAGAGGTGGTTTGTAGAGGTGTAGAAGTGTAGAGTAATGTACTTTAGAGAGGTGGTTTGTAGAGATGTCGAGTAATGTACCCTGGAGAGGTGGTTTGTAGAGGTGTAGAGTAATGTACCTTGGAGAGGTGGTTTGTAGAGGTGTAGAATAATGCACCTTGGAGAGGTAGTTTGTAGAGGTGTAGAGTAATGTACCTTGGAGAGGTGGTTTGTAGAGATGTAAGGTTAGGTACCTTGAAGAGGTGGTTTGTAGAGGTGTAGAGTAATGTACCTTGAAGAGGTGGTTTGTAGAGGTGTAGAGATCTGTACCTTGGAGAGGGGGTTTGTAGAGGTGTAAGGTTATGTACCTTGAAGAGGTGGTTTGTAGAGGTGTAGAGTAATGTACCTTGGAGAGCTGGTTTGTAGAGGTGTAGAGTAATGTACCCTGGAGTGGTGGTTTGTAGAGGTGTAGAGTAATGTACATTGGAGAGGTGGTTTGTAGATGTCTAGAGTAATGTATCCTGGAGAGGTGGTTTGTAGAGGTGTAGAGTAATGTACCTTGAAGAGGTGGTTTGTAGAGATGTAAGGTAATGTACCTTGGAGAGGTGGTTTGTAGAGGTGTAGAGTAATGTACCTTGGAGAGGTGGTTTGTAGAAGTGTAGAGTAATGTACCTTGGAGAGGTGGTTTGTAGAGATGTAAGGTTATGTACCTTGGAGAGGTGGTTTGTAGAGATATAGAGTAATGTACCTTGGAGAGGTGGTTTGTAGAGGTGTAGAGTAATGTACCTTAGAGTGGTTGTTTGTAGAGGTGTAGAATAAAGTACCTTGGAGAGATGGTTTGTAGAGGTGTAAGGTTATGTACCTTGAAGAGGCGGTTTGTAGAGGTGTAGAGTAATGCACCTTGGAGAGGTGGTTTGTAGAGGTGTAGAGTAATGTACCTTGGAGAGGTGGTTTGTAGAAATGTAAGGTAATGTACCTTGGAGAGGTGGTTTGTAGAGGTGTAGAGTAATGTACCTTAAAGAGGTGGTTTGTAGAGATGTCAAGTAATGTACCTTGGAGAGGTGGTTTGTAGAGGTGTAGAGTAATGTACCTTGGAGAGGTGGTTTGTAGAGATGTAAGGTAATGTACCATGGAGAGGTGGTTTGTAGAGGTGTAGATTAATGTACCTTGGAGAGGTGGTTTGTAGAAGTGTAGAGTAATGTACCTTGGAGAGGTGGTTTGTAGAGATGTAGGGTTCTGTACCTTGGAGAGGTGGTTTGTAGAGATGTAAGGTTATTAATCTTGGAAAGGTGGTTTGTAGAGATGTAGAGTAATGTACCTTGGAGAGGTTGTTTGTAGAGGTGTAGAGTAATGTACCTTGGAGAGGTGGTTTGTAGAGATGTGAGGTTATGTACCTTGAAGAGGTGGTTTGTAGAGGTGTAGAGTAATGCACCTTGGAAAGGTGGTTTGTAGAGATGCAAGGTAATGTACCTTGGAGAGGTGGTTTGTAGAGGTGTAGAGTAATGTACCTTAAAGAGATGGTTTGTAGAGATGTCCAGTAAAGTACCTTGGAGGGGTGGTTTGTAGAGGTGTAGAGTAATGTACCTTGGAGAGGTGGTTTGTAGAGGTGTAGAGTAATGTACCTTGGAGAGATGGTTTGTAGAGATGTAAGGTTATGTACCTTGAAGAGGTGGTTTGTAGAGGTGTAGAGTAATGTACCTTGGAGAGGTGGTTTGTAGAGGTGTAGAGTAATGTACCTTGAGGAGGTGGTTTGTAGAGATGTCAAGTAATGTACCTTGGAGAGGTGGTTTGTAGAGGTGTAGAGTAATGTACCTTGGAGAGGTGATTTGTAGAGGTGTAGAGTAATGTACCTTGGAGAGGTTGTTTGTAGAGATGTAAGGGTATGTAACTTGAAGAGGTGGTTTGTAGAGGTGTAGAGTAATGCACCTTGGAGAGGTGGTTTGTAGAGGTGTAGAGAATGTACCTTGGAGAGGTGGTTTGTAGAGATGTAAGGTAACGTATCTTGGAGAGGTAGTTTGTAGAGGTGTAGAGTAATGTACCTTAAAGAGGTGGTTTGTAGAGATGTCAAGTAATGTACCTTGGAGGGGTGGTTTGTAGAGGTGTAGAGTAATGTACCTTGGAGAGGTGGTTTATAGAGGTGTAGAGTAATGTACCTTGGAGAGGTGGTTTGTAGAGATGTAAGGTTATGTACCTTGAAGAGGTGGTTTGTAGAGGTGTAGAGTAATGTACCTTGGAGAGGTGGTTTGTAGAGGTGTAGAGTAATGTACCTTGAGGAGGTGGTTTGTAGAGATGTTGAGTAATGTACCTTGGAGAGGTGGTTTGTAGGGATGTAAGGTAATGTACCTTTGAGAGGTGGTTTGCAGAGATGTAGAGTTACATACCTTGAAGAGGTGGTTTGTTGAGGTGTAGACTAATGTACCTTGGAGAGGTGGTTTGTAGAGGTGTACAGTGATGTACCTTAGGGAGGTGGTTTTTATAGGTGTAGAGTAATGTACCTTGGAGAGGTGGTTTGTAGAGGTGTAGAGTAATGTACCTTGGAGAGGTGGTTTGTAGAGATGTAAGGTTATGTACCTTGAAGAGGTGGGTTGTAGAGTTGTAGAGTAATGTACCTTGAAGAGGTGGTTTGTAGAGGTGTAGAGTTCTGTACCTTGGAGAGGTGGTTTGTAGAGGTGTGGAGGTGTAAGGTTATGTACCTTGAAGAGGTGGTTTGTAGAGGTGTAGGGTAATGAACCTTGGAGAGGTGGTTTTCAGAGATATAGAGTTCTGTACCTTGGAGAGGTGGTTTGTAAAGGTGTAAGGTTATATACCTTGGAGAGGTGGTTTGTAGAGGTGTAGAGTAATGTACCTTGCAGAGGTGGTTTGTAGAGGTGTAGAGTTCTGTACCTTGGAGAGGTGGTTTGTAGAGGTGTAGAGTAATGTAGCTTGGAGAGGTGGTTTGTAGAGATGTAAGGTTATGTACCTTGAACAGAAGGTTTGTAGACGTATAGAGTAATGTACCTTGGAGAGGTGGTTTGTAGAGGTGTAGAGTAATGCACCTTGGAGAGGTGGTTTGTAGAGGTGTAGAGTAATGTACCTTGGAGAGGTGGTTTGTAGAGGTGTAGAGTAATGTACCTTGAAGAGGTGGTTTGTAGAGATGTAAGGTAATGTACCTTTGAGAGGTGGTTTGTAGAGATGTAGAGTTACACACCTTGAAGAGGTGGTTTATAGACATGTAGAGTAATGTACCTTGGAGAGGTGGTTTGTAGAAATGTCGAGTAATGTACCTTGGAGAGGTGGTTTGTAGATGTGTAGAGTAATGTACCTTGGAGAGGTGGTTTGTAGAGGTATAGAGTAATGTACCTTGAAGAGGTGGTTTGTAGAGATGTAAGGTAATGTACCTTTGAGAGGTGGTTTGTAGAGGTGTACAGTGATGTACCTTAGGGAGGTTGTTTTTAGAGGTGTAGAGTAATGTACCTTGGAGAGGTGGTTTGTAGAGGTGTAGAGTAATGTACCTTGGAGAGGTGGTTTGTAGAGGTGTAGAGTAATGTACCTTGGAGAGGTGGTTTGTAGAGGTGTAGAGTAATGTACCTTGGAGAGGTGGTTTGTTGAAGTGTAGAGGAATGTACCTTGGAGAGGTGGTTTGTAGAGATGTAGGGTTCTGTACCTTGGAGAGGTGGTTTAAATAGATGTAAGGTTATGTACCTTGCAGAGGTGGTTTGTAGAGGTGTAGAGTAATGTACCTTGGAGAGGTGGTTTGTAGAGGTGTAGAGTAATGTACCTTGGAGAGGTGGTTTGTAGAGGTGTAGAGTAATGTACCTTGGAGAGGGTATTTGTAGAGGTGTAGAGTAATGTACCTTGGAGAGATGGTTTGTAGAGGTGTAGAGTAATGTACCTTGAAGAGGTGGTTTGTAGAGGTGTAGAGTAATGTATCTTGGAGAGGTGGTTTGTAGAATTGTAGAGTATTATACCTTGGAGAGGTGGTTTGAAGAGCTGTAGAGTAATGTACCTTGAAGAGGTGGTTTGTAGAGTTGTAGAGTAATATACCTTGGAGAGGTGGTTTGTAGAGGTGTAGAGTAATGTACCTTAGAGAGGTGGTTTGTAGAGCTGTCGAGTAATGTACCTTGGAGAGGTGGTTTGTAGAGGTATAGAGGTGTAAGGTTATGTACCTTGGAGAGGTGGTTTGTAGACATGTAGAGTTACATACCTTGGAGAGGTGGTTTGTAGAGGTGTAGAGTAATGTACCTTGGAGAGGTGGTTTGTAGAGGTGTAGATTAATGTACCTTAGAGAGGTGGTTTGTAGAGGTGTAGAGTAATGTATCTTGGAGAGGTAGTTTGTAGAGGTGTAGAGGTGTAGAGTAATGTACCTTAGAGAGGTGGTTTGTAGAGGTGTAGAAGTGTAGAGTAATGTACTTTAGAGAGGTGGTTTGTAGAGATGTCGAGTAATGTACCCTGGAGAGGTGGTTTGTAGAGGTGTAGAGTAATGTACCTTGGAGAGGTGGTTTGTAGAGGTGTAGAATAATGCACCTTGGAGAGGTAGTTTGTAGAGGTGTAGAGTAATGTACCTTGGAGAGGTGGTTTGTAGAGATGTAAGGTTAGGTACCTTGAAGAGGTGGTTTGTAGAGGTGTAGAGTAATGTACCTTGAAGAGGTGGTTTGTAGAGGTGTAGAGTTCTGTACCTTGGAGAGGTGGTTTGTAGAGGTGTAAGGTTATGTACCTTGAAGAGGTGGTTTGTAGAGGTGTAGAGTAATGGACCTTGGAGAGCTGGTTTGTAGAGGTGTAGAGTAATGTACCCTGGAGTGGTGGTTTGTAGAGGTGTAGAGTAATGTACATTGGAGAGGTGGTTTGTAGATGTCTAGAGTAATGTATCCTGGAGAGGTGGTTTGTAGAGGTGTAGAGTAATGTACCTTGAAGAGGTGGTTTGTAGAGATGTAAGGTAATGTACCTTGGAGAGGTGGTTTGTAGAGGTGTAGAGTAATGTACCTTGGAGAGGTGGTTTGTAGAAGTGTAGAGTAATGTACCTTGGAGAGGTGGTTTGTAGAGATGTAAGGTTATGTACCTTGGAGAGGTGGTTTGTAGAGATATAGAGTAATGTACCTTGGAGAGGTGGTTTGTAGAGGTGTAGAGTAATGTACCTTAGAGACGTTGTTTGTAGAGGTGTAGAATAATGTACCTTGGAGAGATGGTTTGTAGAGGTGTAAGGTTATGTACCTTGAAGAGGCGGTTTGTAGAGGTGTAGAGTAATGCACCTTGGAGAGGTGGTTTGTAGAGGTGTAGAGTAATGTCCCTTGGAGAGGTGGTTTGTAGAGATGTAAGGTAATGTACCTTGGAGAGGTGGTTTGTAGAGGTGAAGAGTAATGTACCTTAAAGAGGTGGTTTGTAGAGATGTCAAGTAATGTACCTTGGAGAGGTGGTTTGTAGAGGTGTAGAGTAATGTACCTTGGAGAGGTGGTTTGTAGAGATGTAAGGTAATGTACCATGGAGAGGTGGTTTGTAGAGGTGTAGATTAATGTACCTTGGAGAGGTGGTTTGTAGACATGTAGAGTAATGTACCTTGCAGAGGTGGTTTGTAGAGGTGTACAGTAATGTACCTTGGAGAGGTGGTTTGTAGAGGTGTAGAGTAATGTACCTTAGAGAGGTGGTTTGTAGAGATGTCGAGTAATGTACCTTGGAGAGGTGGTTTGTAGATGTGTAGAATAATGTACCTTGGAGAGGTGGTTTGTAGAAATGTAGAATAATGTACCTTGGAGAGGTGGTTTGTAGACATGTAGAGTTACATACCTTGGAGAGGTGGTTTGTAGAGGTGTAGAGTAATGTACCTTGGAGAGGTGGTTTGTAGAGGTGTAGATTAATGTACCTTAGAGAGGTGGTTTGTAGAGGTGTAGAGTAATGTATCTTGGAGAGGTAGTTTGTAGAGGTGTAGAGGTGTAGAGTAATGTACCTTAGAGAGGTGGTTTGTAGAGGTGTAGAAGTGTAGAGTAATGTACTTTAGAGAGTTGGTTTGTAGAGATGTCGAGTAATGTACCCTGGAGAGGTGGTTTGTAGAGGTGTAGAGTAATGTACCTTGGAGAGGTGGTTTGTAGAGGTGTAGAATAATGCACCTTGGAGAGGTAGTTTGTAGAGGTGTAGAGTAATGTACCTTGGAGAGGTGGTTTGTAGAGATGTAAGGTTAGGTACCTTGAAGAGGTGGTTTGTAGAGGTGTAGAATAATGTACCTTGAAGAGGTTGTTTGTAGAGGTGTAGAGTTCTGTACCTTGGAGAGGTGGTTTGTAGAGGTGTAAGGTTATGTACCTTGAAGAGGTGGTTTGTAGAGGTGTAGAGTAATGTACCTTGGAGAGCTGGTTTGTAGAGGTGTAGAGTAATGTACCCTGGAGTGGTGGTTTGTAGAGGTGTAGAGTAATGTACATTGGAGAGGTGGTTTGTAGATGTCTAGAGTAATGTATCCTGGAGAGGTGGTTTGTAGAGGTGTAGAGTAATGTACCTTGAAGAGGTGGTTTGTAGAGATGTACGGTAATGTACCTTGGAGAGGTGGTTTGTAGAGGTGTAGAGTAATGTACCTTGGAGAGGTGGTTTGTAGAAGTGTAGAGTAATGTACCTTGGAGAGGTGGTTTGTAGAGATGTAAGGTTATGTACCTTGGAGAGGTGGTTTGTAGAGATATAGAGTAATGTACCTTGGAGAGGTGGTTTGTAGAGGTGTAGAGTAATGTACCTTAGAGAGGTTGTTTGTAGAGGTGTAGAATAATGTACCTTGGAGAGATGGTTTGTAGAGGTGTAAGGTTATGTACCTTGAAGAGGCGGTTTGTAGAGGTGTAGAGTAATGCACCTTGGAGAGGTGGTTTGTAGAGGTGTAGAGTAATGTACCTTGGAGAGGTGGTTTGTAGAGATGTAAGGTAATGTACCTTGGAGAGGTGGTTTGTAGAGGTGTAGAGTAATGTACCTTAAAGAGGTGGTTTGTAGAGATGTCAAGTAATGTACCTTGGAGAGGTGGTTTGTAGAGGTGTAGAGTAATGTACCTTGCAGAGGTGGTTTGTAGAGATGTAAGGTAATGTACCATGGAGAGGTGGTTTGTAGAGGTGTAGATTAATGTACCTTGGAGAGGTGGTTTGTAGAAGTGTAGAGTAATGTACCTTGGAGAGGTGGTTTGTAGAGATGTAGGGTTCTGTACCTTGGAGAGGTGGTTTGTAGAGATGTAAGGTTATTAATCTTGGAAAGGTGGTTTGTAGAGATGTAGAGTAATGTACCTTGGAGAGGTGGTTTGTTGAGGTGTAGAGTAATGTACCTTGGAGAGGTTGTTTGTAGAGGTGTAGAGTAATGTACCTTGGAGAGGTGGTTTGTAGAGATGTAAGGTTATGTACCTTGAAGAGGTGGTTTGTAGAGGTGTAGAGTAATGCACCTTGGAAAGGTGGTTTGTAGAGATGCAAGGTAATGTACCTTGGAGAGGTGGTTTGTAGAGGTGTAGAGTAATGTACCTTAAAGAGATGGTTTGTAGAGATGTCAAGTAATGTACCTTGGAGAGGTGGTTTGTAGAGGTGTAGAGTAATGTACCTTGGAGAGGTGGTTTGTAGAGGTGTAGAGTAATGTACCTTGGAGAGGTGGTTTGTAGAGATGTAAGGTTATGTACCTTGAAGAGGTGGTTTGTAGAGGTGTAGAGTAATGTACCTTGGAGAGGTGGTTTGTAGAGGTGTAGAGTAATGTACCTTGAGGAGGTGGTTTGTAGAGATGTCAAGTAATGTACCTTGGAGAGGTGGTTTGTAGAGGTGTAGAGTAATGTACCTTGGAGAGGTGGTTTGTAGAGGTATGGAGTAATGTACCTTGGAGAGGTGGTTTGTAGAGATGTAAGGGTATGTACCTTGAAGAGGTGGTTTGTAGAGGTGTAGAGTAATGCACCTTGGAGAGGTGGTTTGTAGAGGTGTAGAGAATGTACCTTGGAGAGGTGGTTTGTAGAGATGTAAGGTAACGTATCTTGGAGAGGTGGTTTGTAGAGGTGTAGAGTAATGTACCTTAAAGAGGTGGTTTGTAGAGATGTCAAGTAATGTACCTTGGAGGGGTGGTTTGTAGAGGTGTAGAGTAATGTACCTTGGAGAGGTGGTTTATAGAGGTGTAGAGTAATGTACCTTGGAGAGGTGGTTTGTAGAGATGTAAGGTTATGTACCTTGAAGAGGTGGTTTGTAGAGGTGTAGAGTAATGTACCTTGGAGAGGTGGTTTGTAGAGGTGTAGAGTAATGTACCTTGAGGAGGTGGTTTGTAGAGATGTCAAGTAATGTACCTTGGAGAGGTGGTTTGTAGAGATGTTGAGTAATGTACCTTGGAGAGGTGGTTTGTAGAGATGTAAGGTAATGTACCTTTGAGAGGTGGTTTGCAGAGATGTAGAGTTACATACCTTGAAGAGGTGGTTTGTTGAGGTGTAGACTAATGTACCTTGGAGAGGTGGTTTGTAGAGGTGTACAGTGATGTACCTTAGGGAGGTGGTTTTTATAGGTGTAGAGTATTGTACCTTGGAGAGGTGGTTTGTAGAGGTGTAGAGTAATGTACCTTGGAGAGGTGGTTTGTAGAGGTGTAGAGTAATGTACCTTGGAGAGGTGGTTTGTAGAGATGTAAGGTTATGTACCTTGAAGAGGTGGGTTGTAGAGTTGTAGAGTAATGTACCTTGAAGAGGTGGTTTGTAGAGGTGTAGAGTTCTGTACCTTGGAGAGGTGGTTTGTAGAGGTGTGGAGGTGTAAGGTTATGTACCTTGAAGAGGTGGTTTGTAGAGGTGTAGGGTAATGAACATTGGAGAGGTGGTTTTCAGAGATATAGAGTTCTGTACCTTGGAGAGGTGGTTTGTAAAGGTGTAAGGTTATATACCTTGGAGAGGTGGTTTGTAGAGGTGTAGAGTAATGTACCTTGCAGAGGTGGTTTGTAGAGGTGTAGAGTTCTGTACCTTGGAGAGGTGGTTTGTAGAGGTGTAGAGTAATGTAGCTTGGAGAGGTGGTTTGTGGAGATGTAAGGTTATGTACCTTGAACAGAAGGTTTGTAGACGTATAGAGTAATGTACCTTGGAGAGGTGGTTTGTAGAGGTGTAGAGTAATGCACCTTGGAGAGGAGGTTTGTAGAGGTGTAGAGTAATGTACCTTGGAGAGGTGGTTTGTAGAGGTGTAGAGTAATGTACCTTGAAGAGATGGTTTGTAGAGATGTAAGGTAATGTACCTTTGAGAGGTGGTTTGTAGAGATGTAGAGTTACACACCTTGAAGAGGTGGTTTATAGACATGTAGAGTAATGTACCTTGGAGAGGTGGTTTGTAGAGATGTCGAGTAATGTACCTTGGAGAGGTGGTTTGTAGATGTGTAGAGTAATGTACCTTGGAGAGGTGGTTTGTAGAGGTATAGAGTAATGTACCTTGAAGAGGTGGTTTGTAGAGATGTAAGGTAATGTACCTTTGAGAGGTGGTTTGTAGAGGTGTACAGTGATGTACCTTAGGGAGGTGGTTTTTAGAGGTGTAGAGTAATGTACCTTGGAGAGGTGGTTTGTAGAGGTGTAGAGTAATGTACCTTGGAGAGGGTATTTGTAGAGGTGTAGAGTAATGTACCTTGGAGAGATGGTTTGTAGAGGTGTAGAGTAATGTACCTTGAAGAGGTGGTTTGTAGAGGTGTAGAGTAATGTATCTTGGAGAGGTGGTTTGTAGAATTGTAGAGTATTATACCTTGGAGAGGTGGTTTGAAGAGGTGTAGAGTAATGTACCTTGAAGAGGTGGTTTTTAGAGGTGTAGAGTAATATACCTTGGAGAGGTGGTTTGTAGAGGTGTAGAGTAATGTACATTAGAGAGGTGGTTTGTAGAGCTGTCGAGTAATGTACCTTGGAGAGGTGGTTTGTAGAGGTATAGAGGTGTAAGGTTATGTACCTTGAAGAGGTGGTTTGTAGAGGTGTAGAGTAATGTACCTTGGAGAGGTGGTTTGTAGATGTGTA
The DNA here is from genome assembly GCF_031143425.1 of Pleurodeles waltl. Taxonomy (NCBI): domain Eukaryota; kingdom Metazoa; phylum Chordata; class Amphibia; order Caudata; family Salamandridae; genus Pleurodeles; species Pleurodeles waltl. The sequence continues at coordinate 16,455,864 of NC_090451.1, read as the reverse complement.
GAATAATGTACCTTGGAGATGTGGTTTGTAGAGGTGTAGAGTAATGTACCTTGGAGAGGTGGTTTGTAGAGGTGTAGAGTAATGTACCTTGGAGAGGTGGTTTGTAGAGTTGTAGAGTAATGTACCTTGTAGAGGCGGTTTGGAGAGGTGTAGAGTAATGTACCTTGGAGAGGTGGTTTGTAGACATGTAGAGTAATGTACCTTGCAGAGGTGGTTTGTAGAGGTGTACAGTAATGTACCTTGGAGAGGTGGTTTGTAGACATGTAGAGTAATGTACCTTGCAGAGGTGGTTTGTAGAGGTGTACAGTAATGTACCTTGGAGAGGTGGTTTGTAGAGGTGTAGAGTAATGTACCTTGGAGAGGTGGTTTGTAGAGGTGTAGAGTAATGTACCTTGCAGAGGTGGTTTGTAGAGGTGTAGAGTTCTGTACCTTGGAGAGGTGGTTTCTAGAGGTGTAGAGTAATGTAGCTTGGAGAGGTGGTTTGTAGAGATGTAAGGTTATGTACCTTGAACAGAAGGTTTGTAGACGTATAGAGTAATGTACCTTGGAGAGGTGGTTTGTAGAGGTGTAGAGTAATGTACCTTGGAGAGGTTGTTTGTGGAGGTGTAAGAGTAATGTACCTTGGAGAGGTGGTTTGTAGAGGTGTAAAGTAATGCACCTTGGAGATGTGGTTTGTAGAGGTGTAGAGTTCTGTACCTTGGAGAGGTGGTTTGTAGAGGTGTGGAGGTGTAAGGTTATGTACCTTGAAGAGGTGGTTTGTAGAGGTGTAGGGTAATGAACATTGGAGAGGTGGTTTTCAGAGATATAGAGTTCTGTACCTTGGAGAGGTGGTTTGTAAAGGTGTAAGGTTATATACCTTGGAGAGGTGGTTTGTAGAGGTGTAGAGTAATGTACCTTGCAGAGGTGGTTTGTAGAGGTGTAGAGTTCTGTACCTTGGAGAGGTGGTTTGTAGAGGTGTAGAGTAATGTAGCTTGGAGAGGTGGTTTGTAGAGATGTAAGGTTATGTACCTTGAACAGAAGGTTTGTAGACGTATAGAGTAATGTACCTTGGAGAGGTGGTTTGTAGAGGTGTAGAGTAATGCACCTTGGAGAGGAGGTTTGTAGAGGTGTAGAGTAATGTACCTTGGAGAGGTGGTTTGTAGAGGTGTAGAGTAATGTACCTTGAAGAGATGGTTTGTAGAGATGTAAGGTAATGTACCTTTGAGAGGTGGTTTGTAGAGATGTAGAGTTACACACCTTGAAGAGGTGGTTTATAGACATGTAGAGTAATGTACCTTGGAGAGGTGGTTTGTAGAGATGTCGAGTAATGTACCTTGGAGAGGTGGTTTGTAGATGTGTAGAGTAATGTACCTTGGAGAGGTGGTTTGTAGAGGTATAGAGTAATGTACCTTGAAGAGGTGGTTTGTAGAGATGTAAGGTAATGTACCTTTGAGAGGTGGTTTGTAGAGGTGTACAGTGATGTACCTTAGGGAGGTGGTTTTTAGAGGTGTAGAGTAATGTACCTTGGAGAGGTGGTTTGTAGAGGTGTAGAGTAATGTACCTTGGAGAGGGTATTTGTAGAGGTGTAGAGTAATGTACCTTGGAGAGATGGTTTGTAGAGGTGTAGAGTAATGTACCTTGAAGAGGTGGTTTGTAGAGGTGTAGAGTAATGTATCTTGGAGAGGTGGTTTGTAGAATTGTAGAGTATTATACCTTGGAGAGGTGGTTTGAAGAGGTGTAAAGTAATGTACCTTGAAGAGGTGGTTTTTAGAGGTGTAGAGTAATATACCTTGGAGAGGTGGTTTGTAGAGGTGTAGAGTAATGTACCTTAGAGAGGTGGTTTGTAGAGCTGTCGAGTAATGTACCTTGGAGAGGTGGTTTGTAGAGGTATAGAGGTGTAAGGTTATGTACCTTGAAGAGGTGGTTTGTAGAGGTGTAGAGTAATGTACATTGGAGAGGTGGTTTGTAGATGTGTAGAATAATGTACCTTGGAGATGTGGTTTGTAGAGGTGTAGAGTAATGTACCTTGGAGAGGTGGTTTGTAGAGGTGTAGAGTAATGTACCTTGGAGAGGTGGTTTGTAGAGGTGTAGAGTAATGTACCTTGAAGAGGCGGTTTGGAGAGGTGTAGAGTAATGTACCTTGGAGAGGTGGTTTGTAGACATGTAGAGTAATGTACCTTGCAGAGGTGGTTTGTAGAGGTGTACAGTAATGTACCTTGGAGAGGTGGTTTGTAGACATGTAGAGTAATGTACCTTGCAGAGGTGGTTTGTAGAGGTGTACAGTAATGTACCTTGGAGAGGTGGTTTGTAGAGGTGTAGATTAATGTACCTTGGAGAGGTGGTTTGTAGAGGTGTAGAGTAATGTACCTTGGAGACGTGGTTTATAGAGGTGTAGAGTAATGTACCATGCAGAGGTGGTTTGTAGAGCTGTAGAGTAATGTACCTTGGAGAGGTGGTTTGTAGAGGTGTAGAGTAATGTACCATGCAGAGGTGGTTTGTAGAGCTGTAGAGTAATGTACCTTGGAGAGGTGGTTTGTGGAGGTGTAAGAGTAATGTACCTTGGAGAGGTTGTTTGTGGAGGTGTAAGAGTAATGTACCTTGGAGAGGTGGTTTGTAGAGGTGTAAATTAATGCACCTTGGAGATGTGGTTTGTAGAGGTGTAGAGTAATGTACCTTGGAGAGGTGGTTTGTAGAGGTGTAGAGTAATGTACCTTGGAGAGGTGGTTTGTAGAGGTGTAGAGTAATGTACCTTGAAGAGGCGGTTTGGAGAGGTGTAGAGTAATGTACCTTGGAGAGGTGGTTTGTAGACATGTAGAGTAATGTACCTTGCAGAGGTGGTTTGTAGAGGTGTACAGTAATGTACCTTGGAGAGGTGGTTTGTAGAGGTGTACAGTAATGTACCTTGGAGAGGTGGTTTGTAGAGGTGTAGAGTAATGTACCTTGGAGACGTGCTTTGTAGAGGTGTAGAGTAATGTACCATGCAGAGGTGGTTTGTAGAGCTGTAGAGTAATGTACCTTGGAGAGGTGGTTTGTGGAGGTGTAAGAGTAATGTACCTTGGAGAGGTTGTTTGTGGAGGTGTAAGAGTAATGTACCTTGGAGAGGTGGTTTGTAGAGGTGTAAAGTAATGCACCTTGGAGAGGTAGTTTGTAGAGGTGAAGAGCAATGTACCTTGGAGAGGTGGTTTGTAGAGGTGTAGAGTAATGTACCTTGGAGAGGTGGTTTGTAGAGGTGTAGAGTAATGTACCTTAGAGAGTTGGTTTGTAGAGATGTCGAGTAATGTACCTTGGAGAGGTGGTTTCTAGATGTGTAGAATAATGTACCTTGGAGAGGTGGTTTGCAGAGATGTAGAGTAATGTACCTTGGAGAGGTGGTTTGTAGACATGTAGAGTTACATACCTTGGAGAGGTGGTTTGTAGAGGTGTAGAGTAATATACCTTGGAGAGGTGGTTTGTAGAGGTGTAGAGTAATGTACCTTAGAGAGGTGGTTTGTAGAGGTGTAGAGTAATGTATCTTGGAGAGGTAGTTTGTAGAGGTGTAGAGGTGTAGAGTAATGTACCTTAGAGAGGTGGTTTGTAGAGGTGTAAAAGTGTAGAGTAATGTACTTTAGAGAGGTGGTTTGTAGAGATGTCGAGTAATGTACCCTGGAGCGGTGGTTTGTAGAGGTGTAGAGTAATGTACCTTGGAGAGGTGGTTTGTAGAGGTGTAGAGTAATGCACCTTGGAGAGGTAGTTTATAGAGGTGTAGAGTAATGTACCTTGGAGAGGTGGTTTGTAGAGATGTAAGGTTAGGTACCTTGGAGAGGTGGTTTGTAGAGGTGTAGAGTAATGTACCTTGAAGAGGTGGTTTGTAGAGGTGTAGAGTTCTGTACCTTGAAGAGGTGGTTTGTAGAGGTGTAGAGTAATGTACCTTGGAGAGCTGGTTTGTAGAGGTGTAGAGTAATGTACCCTGAAGAGGTGGTTTGTAGAGGTGTAGAGTAATGTACATTGGAGAGGTGGTTTGTAGATGTCTAGAGTAATGTATCCTGGAGAGGTGGTTTGTAGAGGTGTAGAGTAATGTACCTTGAAGAGGTGGTTTGTAGAGATGTAAGGTAATGTACCTTGGAGAGATGGTTTGTAGCGGTGTAGAGTAATGTACCTTGGAGAGGTGGTTTGTAGAAGTGTAGAGTAATGTACCTTGGAGAGGTGGTTTGTAGAGATGTAAGGTTATGTACCTTGGAGAGGTGGTTTGTAGAGATATAGAGTAATGGACCTTGGAGAGGTGGTTTGTAGAGGTGTAGAGTAATGTACCTTAGAGAGGTTGTTTGTAGAGGTGTAGAGTAATGTACCTTGGAGAGATGGTTTGTAGAGGTGTAAGGTTATGTACCTTGAAGAGGCGGTTTGTAGAGGTGTAGAGTAATGCACCTTGGAGAGGTGGTTTGTAGAGGTGTAGAGTAATGTACCTTGGAGAGGTGGTTTGTAGAGATGTAAGGTAATGTACCTTGGAGAGGTGGTATGTAGAGGTGTAGAGTAATGTACCTTAAAGAGGTGGTTTGTAGAGATGTAAGGTAATGTACCATGGAGAGGTGGTTTGTAGAGGTGTAGAGTAATGTACCTTGGAGATGTGGTTTGTAGAAGTGTAGAGTAACGTACCTTGGAGAGGTGGTTTGTAGAGATGTAGGGTTCTGTACCTTGGAGAGGTGGTTTGTAGAGATGTAAGGTTATTCATCTTGGAAAGGTGGTTTGTAGAGATGTAGAGTAATGTACCTTGGAGAGGTGGTTTGTAGAGGTGTAGAGTAATGTAACTTGGAGAGGTTGTTTGTAGAGGTGTAGAGTAATGTACCTTGGAGAGGTGGTTTGTAGAGATGTAAGGTTATGTACCTTGAAGAGGTGGTTTGTAGAGGTGTAGAGTAATGCACCTTGGAAAGGTGGTTTGTAGAGATGCAAGGTAATGTACCTTGGAGAGGTGGTTTGTAGAGGTGTAGAGTAATGTACCTTAAAGAGGTGGTTTGTAGAGATGTCAAGTAATGTACCGTGGAGAGGTGGTTTGTAGAGTTGTAGAGTAATGTACCTTGGAGAGGTGGTTTGTAGAGGTGTAGAGTAATGTACCTTGGAGAGGTGGTTTGTAGAGATGTAAGGTTATGTACCTTGAAGAGGTGGTTTGTAGAGGTGTAGAGTAATGTACCTTGGAGAGGTGGTTTGTAGAGGTGTACAGTAATGTACCTTGAGGAGGTGGTTTGTAGAGGTGTAGAGTAATGTACCTTGGAGAGGTGGTTTGTAGAGGTGTAGAGTAATGTACCTTGGAGAGGTGGTTTGTAGAGATGTAAGGGTATGTACCTTGAAGATGTGGTTTGTAGAGGTGTAGAGTAATGCACCTTGGAGAGGTGGTTTGTAGAGGTGTAGAGAATGTACCTTGGAGAGGTGGCTTGTAGAGATGTAAGGTAACGTACCTTGGAGAGGTGGTTTGAAGAGGTGTAGAGTAATGTACCTTAAAGAGGTGGTTTGTAGAGATGTCAACTAATGTACCTTGGAGGGGTGGTTTGTAGAGGTGTAGAGTAATGTACCTTGGAGAGGTGGTTTGTAGAGGTGTAGAGTAATGTACCTTGGAGAGGTGGTTTGTAGAGATGTAAGGTTATGTACCTTGAAGAGGTGGTTTGTAGAGGTGTAGAGTAATGTACCTTGAGGAGGTGGTTTGTAGAGATGTCAAGTAATGTACCTTGGAGAGGTGGTTTGTAGAGATGTTGAGTAATGTACCTTGGAGAGGTGGTTTGTAGAGATGTAAGGTAATGTACCTTTGAGAGGTGGTTTGCAGAGATGTAGAGTTACATACCTTGAAGAGGTGGTTTGTAGAGGTGTAGAGTAATGTATCTTAGGGAGGTGGTTTTTAGAGGTGTAGAGTAATGTACCTTGGAGAGGTGGTTTGTAGAGGTGTAGAGTAATGTACCTTGGAGAGGTGGTTTGTAGAGGTGTAGAGTAATGTACCTTGGAGAGGTGGTTTGTAGAGATGTAAGGTTATGTACCTTGGAGAGGTGGTTTGTAGAGATATTGAGTAATGTACCTTGGAGAGGTGGTTTGTAGAGATGTAAGGTAATGTACCTTTGAGAGGTGGTTTGCAGAGATGTAGAGTTACATACCTTGAAGAGGTGGTTTGTAGAGGTGTAGACTAATGTACCTTGGAGAGGTGGTTTGTAGAGGTGTAGAGTAATGTACCTTGGAGAGGTGGTTTGTAGAAGTGTAGAGGAATGTACCTTGGAAAGGTGGTTTGTAGAGATGTAGGGTTATGTACCTTGGAGAGGTGGTTTATAGAGATGTAAGGTTATGTACCTTGGAGAGGTGGTTTGTAGAGGTGTAGAGTAATGTACCTTGGAGAGGTGGTTTGTAGAGGTGTAGAGTAATGTACCTTGGAGAGGTGGTTTGTAGAGGTGTAGAGTAATGTACCTTGGAGAGGTGGTTTGTAGAGGTGTAGAGTAATGTACCTTGAGGAGCTGGTTTGTAGAGATGTCAAGTAATGTACCTTGGAGAGGTGGTTTGTAGAGATGTTGAGTAATGTACCTTGGAGAGGTGGTTTGTAGAGATGTAAGGTAATGTACCTTTGAGAGGTGGGTTGCAGAGATGTAGAGTTACATACCTTGAAGAGGTGGTTTGTAGAGGTGTAGACTAATGTACCTTGGAGAGGTGGTTTGTAGAGGTGTACAGTGATGTACCTTAGGGAGGTGGTTTTTATAGGTGTAGAGTAATGTACCTTGGAGAGGTGGTTTGTAGAGGTGTAGAGTAATGTACCTTGGAGAGGTGGTTTGTAGAGGTGTAGAGTAATGTACCTTGGAGAGGTGGTTTGTAGAGATGTAAGGTTATGTACCTTGAAGAGGTGGGTTGTAGAGGTGTAGAGTAATGTACCTTGAAGAGGTGGTTTGTAGAGGTGTAGTGTTCTGTACCTTGGAGAGGTGGTTTGTAGAGGTGTGGAGGTGTAAGGTTATGTACCTTGAAGAGGTGGTTTGTAGAGGTGTAGGGTAATGAACCTTGGAGAGGTGGTTTTCAGAGATATAGAGTTCTGTACCTTGGAGAGGTGGTTTGTAAAGGTGTAAGGTTATATACCTTGGAGAGGTGGTTTGTAGAGGTGTAGAGTAATGTACCTTGCCGAGGTGGTTTGTAGAGGTGTAGAGTTCTGTACCTTGGAGAGGTGGTTTGTAGAGGTGTAGAGTAATGTAGCTTGGAGAGGTGGTTTGTAGAGATGTAAGGTTATGTACCTTGAACAGAAGGTTTGTAGACGTATAGAGTAATGTACCTTGGAGAGGTGGTTTGTAGAGGTGTAGAGAAATGCACCTTGGAGAGGTGGTTTGTAGAGGTGTAGAGTAATGTACCTTGGAGAGGTGGTTTGTAGAGGTGTAGAGTAATGTACCTTGAAGAGGTGGTTTGTAGAGATGTAAGGTAATGTACCTTTGAGAGGTGGTTTGTAGAGGTGTACAGTGATGTACCTTAGGGAGGTGGTTTTTAGAGGTGTAGAGTAATGTACCTTGGAGAGGTGGTTTGTAGAGGTGTAGAGTAATGTACCTTGGAGAGGTGGTTTGTAGAGGTGTAGAGTAATGTACCTTGGAGAGGTGGTTTGTAGAGGTGTAGAGTAATGTACCTTGGAGAGGTGGTTTGTAGAGATGTAAGGTTATGTACCTTGAAGAGGTGGGTTGTAGAGGTGTAGAGTAATGTACCTTGAAGAGGTGGTTTGTAGAGGTGTAGAGTTCTGTACCTTGGAGAGGTGGTTTGTAGAGGTGTGGAGGTGTAATGTTATGTACCTTGAAGAGGTGGTTTGTAGAGGTGTAGAGTAATGTACCTTGGAGAGGTGGTTTGTAGAGGTGTAGAGTAATGCACCCTGGAGAGGTGGTTTGTAGAGGTGTAGAGTAATGGACCTTGGAGAGGTGGTTTGTAGATGTGTAGAGTAATGTATCTTGGAGAGGTGGTTTGTAGAGGTGTAGAGTAATGTACCTTGAAGAGGTGGTTTGTAGAGGTGTAGAGTAATGTACCTTGGAGAGGTGGTTTGTAGAAGTGTAGAGGAATGTACCTTGGAAAGGTGGTTTGTAGAGATGTAGGGTTATGTACCTTGGAGAGGTGGTTTATAGAGATGTAAGGTTATGTACCTTGGAGAGGTGGTTTGTAGAGGTGTAGAGTAATGTACCTTGGAGAGGTGGTTTGTAGAGGTGTAGAGTAATGTACCTTGGAGAGGTGGTTTGTAGAGGTGTAGAGTAATGTACCTTGGAGAGGTGGTTTGTAGAGGTGTAGAGTAATGTACCTTGAGGAGCTGGTTTGTAGAGATGTCAAGTAATGTACCTTGGAGAGGTGGTTTGTAGAGATGTTGAGTAATGTACCTTGGAGAGGTGGTTTGTAGAGATGTAAGGTAATGTACCTTTGAGAGGTGGGTTGCAGAGATGTAGAGTTACATACCTTGAAGAGGTGGTTTGTAGAGGTGTAGACTAATGTACCTTGGAGAGGTGGTTTGTAGAGGTGTACAGTGATGTACCTTAGGGAGGTGGTTTTTATAGGTGTAGAGTAATGTACCTTGGAGAGGTGGTTTGTAGAGGTGTAGAGTAATGTACCTTGGAGAGGTGGTTTGTAGAGGTGTAGAGTAATGTACCTTGGAGAGGTGGTTTGTAGAGATGTAAGGTTATGTACCTTGAAGAGGTGGGTTGTAGAGGTGTAGAGTAATGTACCTTGAAGAGGTGGTTTGTAGAGGTGTAGTGTTCTGTACCTTGGAGAGGTGGTTTGTAGAGGTGTGGAGGTGTAAGGTTATGTACCTTGAAGAGGTGGTTTGTAGAGGTGTAGGGTAATGAACCTTGGAGAGGTGGTTTTCAGAGATATAGAGTTCTGTACCTTGGAGAGGTGGTTTGTAAAGGTGTAAGGTTATATACCTTGGAGAGGTGGTTTGTAGAGGTGTAGAGTAATGTACCTTGCCGAGGTGGTTTGTAGAGGTGTAGAGTTCTGTACCTTGGAGAGGTGGTTTGTAGAGGTGTAGAGTAATGTAGCTTGGAGAGGTGGTTTGTAGAGATGTAAGGTTATGTACCTTGAACAGAAGGTTTGTAGACGTATAGAGTAATGTACCTTGGAGAGGTGGTTTGTAGAGGTGTAGAGAAATGCACCTTGGAGAGGTGGTTTGTAGAGGTGTAGAGTAATGTACCTTGGAGAGGTGGTTTGTAGAGGTGTAGAGTAATGTACCTTGAAGAGGTGGTTTGTAGAGATGTAAGGTAATGTACCTTTGAGAGGTGGTTTGTAGAGGTGTACAGTGATGTACCTTAGGGAGGTGGTTTTTAGAGGTGTAGAGTAATGTACCTTGGAGAGGTGGTTTGTAGAGGTGTAGAGTAATGTACCTTGGAGAGGTGGTTTGTAGAGGTGTAGAGTAATGTACCTTGGAGAGGTGGTTTGTAGAGGTGTAGAGTAATGTACCTTGGAGAGGTGGTTTGTAGAGATGTAAGGTTATGTACCTTGAAGAGGTGGGTTGTAGAGGTGTAGAGTAATGTACCTTGAAGAGGTGGTTTGTAGAGGTGTAGAGTTCTGTACCTTGGAGAGGTGGTTTGTAGAGGTGTGGAGGTGTAATGTTATGTACCTTGAAGAGGTGGTTTGTAGAGGTGTAGAGTAATGTACCTTGGAGAGGTGGTTTGTAGAGGTGTAGAGTAATGCACCCTGGAGAGGTGGTTTGTAGAGGTGTAGAGTAATGGACCTTGGAGAGGTGGTTTGTAGATGTGTAGAGTAATGTATCTTGGAGAGGTGGTTTGTAGAGGTGTAGAGTAATGTACCTTGAAGAGGTGGTTTGTAGAGGTGTAGAGTAATGTACCTTGGAGAGGTGGTTTGTAGAAGTGTAGAGGAATGTACCTTGGAGAGGTGGTTTGTAGAGATGTAGGGTTCTGTACCTTGGAGAGGTGGTTTATAGAGATGTAAGGTTATGTACCTTGGAGAGGTGGTTTGTAGAGGTGTAGAGTAATGTACCTTGGAGAGGTGGTTTGTAGAGGTGTAGAGTAATGTACCTTGGAGAGGTGGTTTGTAGAGGTGTAGAGTAATGTACCTTGGAGAGGGTATTTGTAGAGGTGTAGAGTAATGTACCTTGGAGAGATGGTTTGTAGAGGTGTAGAGTAATGTACCTTGAAGAGGTGGTTTGTAGAGGTGTAGAGTAATGTATCTTGGAGAGGTGGTTTGTAGAATTGTACAGTATTATACCTTGGAGAGGTGGTTTGAAGAGGTGTAGAGTAATGTACCTTGAAGAGGTGGTTTGTAGAGGTGTAGAGTAATATACCTTGGAGAGGTGGTTTGTAGAGGCGTAGAGTAATGTACCTTAGAGAGGTGGTTTGTAGAGCTGTCGAGTAATGTACCTTGGAGAGGTGGTTTGTAGAGGTATAGAGGTGTAAGGTTATGTACCTTGAAGAGGTGGTTTGTAGAGGTGTAGAGTAATGTACCTTGGAGAAGTGGTTTATAGAGGTGTAGAGTAATGTACCTTGGAGAGGTGGTTTGTAGAGATGTAAGGTAACGTATCTTGGAGAGGTGGTTTGTAGAGGTGTAGAGTAATGTACCTTAAAGAGGTGGTTTGTAGAGATGTCAAGTAATGTACCTTGGAGGGGTGGTTTGTAGAGGTGTAGAGTAATGTACCTTGGAGAGGTGGTTTATAGAGGTGTAGAGTAATGTACCTTGGAGAGGTGGTTTGTAGATATGTAAGGTTATGTACCTTGGAGAGGTGGTTTGTAGAGGTGTACAGTGATGTACCTTAGGGAGGTGGTTTTTATAGGTGTAGAGTAATGTACCTTGGAGAGGTGGTTTGTAGAGGTGTAGAGTAATGTACCTTGGAGAGGTGGTTTGTAGAGGTGTAGAGTAATGTACCTTGGAGAGGTGGTTTGTAGAGATGTAAGGTTATGTACCTTGAAGAGGTGGGTTGTAGAGTTGTAGAGTAATGTACCTTGAAGAGGTGATTTGTAGAGGTGTAGAGTTCTGTACCTTGGAGAGGTGGTTTGTAGAGGTGTGGAGGTGTAAGGTTATGTACCTTGAAGAGGTGGTTTGTAGAGGTGTAGGGTAATGAACCTTGGAGAGGTGGTTTTCAGAGATATAGAGTTCTGTACCATGGAGAGGTGGTTTGTAAAGGTGTAAGGTTATATACCTTGGAGAGGTGGTTTGTAGAGGTGTAGAGTAATGTACCTTGCAGAGGTGGTTTGTAGAGGTGTAGAGTTCTGTACCTTGGAGAGGTGGTTTGTAGAGGTGTAGAGTAATGTAGCTTGGAGAGGTGGTTTGTAGAGATGTAAGGTTATGTACCTTGAACAGAAGGTTTGTAGACGTATAGAGTAATGTACCTTGGAGAGATGGTTTGTAGAGGTGTAGAGTAATGCACCTTGGAGAGGTGGTTTGTAGAGGTGTAGAGTAATGTACCTTGGAGAGGTGGTTTGTAGAGGTGTAGAGTAATGTACCTTGAAGAGGTGGTTTGTAGAGATGTAAGGTAATGTACCTTTGAGAGGTGGTTTGTAGAGATGAAGAGTTACACACCTTGAAGAGGTGGTTTATAGACATGTAGAGTAATGTACCTTGGAGAGGTGGTTTGTAGAGATGTCGAGTAATGTACCTTGGAGAGGTGGTTTGTAGATGTGTAGAGTAATGTACCTTGGAGAGGTGGTTTGTAGAGGTATAGAGTAATGTACCTTGAAGAGGTGGTTTGTAGAGATGTAAGGTAATGTACCTTTGAGAGGTGGTTTGTAGAGGTGTACAGTGATGTACCTTAGGGAGGTGGTTTTTAGAGGTGTAGAGTAATGTACCTTGGAGAGGTGGTTTGTAGAGGTGTAGAGTAATGTACCTTGGAGAGGTGGTTTGTAGAGGTGTAGAGTAATGTGCCTTGGAGAGGTGGTTTGTAGAGGTGTAGAGTAATGTACCTTGGAGAGGTGGTTTGTAGAAGTGTAGAGGAATGTACCTTGGAGAGGTGGTTTGTAGAGATGTAGGGTTCTGTACCTTGGAGAGGTGGTTTATAGAGATGTAAGGTTATGTACCTTGGAGAGGTGGTTTGTAGAGGTGTAGAGTAATGTACCTTGGAGAGGTGGTTTGTAGAGGTGTAGAGTAATGTACCTTGGAGAGGTGGTTTGTAGAGGTGTAGAGTAATGTACCTTGGAGAGGGTATTTGTAGAGGTGTAGAGTAATGTACCTTGGAGAGATGGTTTGTAGAGGTGTAGAGTAATGTACCTTGAAGAGGTGGTTTGTAGAGGTGTAGAGTAATGTATCTTGGAGAGGTGGTTTGTAGAATTGTAGAGTATTATACCTTGGAGAGGTGGTTTGAAGAGGTGTAGAGTAATGTACCTTGAAGAGGTGGTTTGTAGATGTGTAGAGTAATATACCTTGGAGAGGTGGTTTGTAGAGGTGTAGAGTAATGTACCTTAGAGAGGTGGTTTGTAGAGCTGTCGAGTAATGTACCTTGGAGAGGTGGTTTGTAGAGGTATAGAGGTGTAAGATTATGTACCTTGAAGAGGTGGTTTGTAGAGGTGTAGAGTTATGTACCTTGGAGAGGTGGTTTGTAGATGTGTAGAATAATGTACCTTGGAGATGTGGTTTGTAGAGGTGTAGAGTAATGTACCTTGGAGAGGTGGTTTGTAGAGGTGTAGAGTAATGTACCTTGGAGAGGTGGTTTGTAGAGGTGTAGAGTAATGTACCTTGAAGAGGCGGTTTGGAGAGATGTAGAGTAATGTACCTTGGAGAGGTGGTTTGTAGACATGTAGAGTAATGTACCTTGCAGAGGTGGTTTGTAGAGGTGTACAGTAATGTACCTTGGAGAGGTGGTTTGTAGAGGTGTAGAGTAATGTACCTTGGAGAGGTGGTTTGTAGAGGTGTAGAGTAATGTACCATGGAGACGTGGTTTGTAGAGGTGTAGAGTAATGTACCATGCAGAGGTGGTTTGTAGAGCTGTAGAGTAATGTACCTTGGAGAGGTGGTTTGTGGAGGTGTAAGAGTAATGTACCTTGGAGAGGTTGTTTGTGGAGGTGTAAGAGTAATGTACCTTGGAGAGGTGGTTTGTAGAGGTGTAAAGTAATGCACCTGGGAGATGTGGTTTGTAGAGGTGTAGAGTAATGTACCTTGGAGAGGTGGTTTGTAGAGGTGTAGAGTAATGTACCTTGGAGAGGTGGTTTGTAGAGGTGTAGAGTAATGTACCTTGAAGAGGCGGTTTGGAGAGGTGTAGAGTAATGTACCTTGGAGAGGTGGTTTGTAGACATGTAGAGTAATGTACCTTGCAGAGGTGGTTTGTAGAGGTGTACAGTAATGTACCTTGGAGAGGTGGTTTGTAGAGGTGTAGAGTAATGTACCTTGGAGAGGTGGTTTGTAGAGGTGTAGAGTAATGTACCTTGGAGAGGTGGTTTGTAGAGGTGTAGAGTAATGTACCATGCAGAGATGGTTTGTAGAGCTGTAGAGTAATGTACCATGCAGAGGTGGTTTGTAGAGCTGTAGAGTAATGTACCTTGGAGAGGTGGTTTGTGGAGGTGTAAGAGTAATGTACCTTGGAGAGGTGGTTTGTAGAGGTGTAAAGTAATGCACCTTGGAGAGGTGGTTTGTAGAGGTGAAGAGTAATGTACCTTGGAGAGGTGGTTTGTAGAGGTGTAGAGTAATGTACCTTAGAGAGGTGGTTTGTAGAGATGTCGAGTAATGTACCTTGGAGAGGTGGTTTCTAGATGTGTAGAATAATGTACCTTGGAGAGGTGGTTTGTAGAGATGTAGAGTAATGTACCTTGGAGAGGTGGTTTGTAGACATGTAGAGTTACATACCTTGGAGAGGTGGTTTGTAGAGGTGTAGAGTAATATACCTTGGAGAGGTGGTTTGTAGAGGTGTAGAGTAATGTACCTTAGAGAGGTGGTTTGTAGAGGTGTAGAGTAATGTATCTTGGAGAGGTAGTTTGTAGAGGTGTAGAGGTGTAGAGTAATGTACCTTAGAGAGGTGGTTTGTAGAGGTGTAAAAGTGTAGAGTAATGTACTTTAGAGAGGTGGTTTGTAGAGATGTCGAGTAATGTACCCTGGAGAGGTGGTTTGTAGAGGTGTAGAGTAATGTACCTTGGAGAGGTGGTTTGTAGAGGTGTAGAGTAATGCACCTTGGAGAGGTAGTTTGTAGAGGTGTAGAGTAATGTACCTTGGAGAGGTGGTTTGTAGAGATGTAAGGTTAGGTACCTTGGAGAAGTGGTTTGTAGAGGTGTAGAATAATGTACCTTGAAGAGGTGGTTTGTAGAGGTGTAGAGTTCTGTACCTTGAAGAGGTGGTTTGTAGAGGTGTAGAGTAATGTACCTTGGAGAGCTGGTTTGTAGAGGTGTAGAGTAATGTACCCTGAAGAGGTGGTTTGTAGAGGTGTAGAGTAATGTACATTGGAGAGGTGGTTTGTAGATGTCTAGAGTAATGTATCCTGGAGAGGTGGTTTGTAGAGGTGTAGAGTAATGTACCTTGAAGAGGTGGTTTGTAGAGATGTAAGGTAATGTACCTTGGAGAGATGGTTTGTAGAGGTGTAGAGTAATGTACCTTGGAGAGGTGGTTTGTAGAAGTGTAGAGTAATGTACCTTGGAGAGGTGGTTTGTAGAGATGTAAGGTTATGTACCTTGGAGAGGTGGTTTGTAGAGATATAGAGTAATGTACCTTGGAGAGGTGGTTTGTAGAGGTGTAGAGTAATGTACCTTAGAGAGGTTGTTTGTAGAGGTGTAGAGTAATGTACCTTGGAGAGATGGTTTGTAGAGGTGTAAGGTTATGTACCTTGAAGAGGCGGTTTGTAGAGGTGTAGAGTAATGCACCTTGGAGAGGTGGTTTGTAGAGGTGTAGAGTAATGTACCTTGGAGAGGTGGTTTGTAGAGATGTAAGGTAATGTACCTTGGAGAGGTGGTTTGTAGAGGTGTAGAGTAATGTACCTTAAAGAGGTGGTTTGTAGAGATGTAAGGTAATGTACCATAAAAGAGGTGGTGTGTAGAGGTGTAGAGTAATGTACCTTGGAGATGTGGTTTGTAGATGTGTAGAGTAATGTACCTTGGAGAGGTGGTTTGTAGAGATGTAGGGTTCTGTACCTTGGAGAGGTGGTTTGTAGAGATGTAAGGTTATTAATCTTGGAAAGGTGGTTTGTAGAGATGTAGAGTAATGTACCTTGGAGAGGTGGTTTGTAGAGGTGTAGAGTAATGTACCTTGGAGAGGTTGTTTGTAGAGGTGTAGAGTAATGTACCTTGGAGAGGTGGTTTGTAGAGATGTAAGGTTATGTACCTTGAAGAGGTGGTTTGTAGAGGTGTAGAGTAATGCACCTTGGAAAGGTGGTTTGTAGAGATGCAAGGTAATGTACCTTGGAGAGGTGGTTTGTAGAGGTGTAGAGTAATGTACCTTAAAGAGGTGGTTTGTAGAGATGTCAAGTAATGTACCGTGGAGAGGTGGTTTGTAGAGGTGTAGAGTAATGTACCTTGGAGAGGTGGTTTGTAGAGGTGTAGAGTAATGTACCTTGGAGAGGTGGTTTGTAGACATGTAAGGTTATGTACCTTGAAGAGGTGGTTTGTAGAGGTGTAGAGTAATGTACCTTGGAGAGGTGGTTTGTAGAGGTGTAGAGTAATGTACCTTGAGGAGGTGGTTTGTAGAGATGTCAAGTAATGTACCTTGGAGAGGTGGTTTGTAGAGGTGTAGAGTAATGTACCTTGGAGAGGTGATTTGTAGAGGTGTAGAGTAATGTACCTTGGAGAGGTGGTTTGTAGAGATGTAAGGGTATGTACCTTGAAGAGGTGGTTTGTAGAGGTGTAGAGTAATGCACCTTGGAGAGGTGGTTTGTAGAGGTGTAGAGAATGTACCTTGGAGAGGTGGTTTGTAGAGATGTAAGGTAACGTACCTTAAAGAGGTGGTTTGTAGAGATGTCAAGTAATGTACCGTGGAGAGGTGGTTTGTAGAGGTGTAGAGTAATGTACCTTGGAGAGGTGGTTTGTAGAGGTGTAGAGTAATGTACCTTGGAGAGGTGGTTTGTAGAGATGTAAGGTTATGTACCTTGAAGAGGTGGTTTGTAGAGGTGTAGAGTAATGTACCTTGGAGAGGTGGTTTGTAGAGGTGTAGAGTAATGTACCTTAAAGAGGTGGTTTGTAGAGATGTCAACTAATGTACCTTGGAGGGGTGGTTTGTAGAGGTGTAGAGTAATGTACCTTGGAGAGGGGGTTTGTAGAGGTGTAGAGTAATGTACCTTGGAGAGGTGGTTTGTAGAGATGTAAGGTTATGTACCTTGAAGAGGTGGTTTGTAGAGGTGTAGAGTAATGTACCTTGAGGAGGTGGTTTGTAGAGATGTCAAGTAATGTACCTTGGAGAGGTGGTTTGTAGAGATGTTGAGTAATGTACCTTGGAGAGGTGGTTTGTAGATATGTAAGGTAATGTACCTTTGAGAGGTGGTTTGCAGAGATGTAGAGTTACATACCTTGAAGAGGTGGTTTGTAGAGGTGTAGAGTAATGTACCTTAGGGAGGTGGTTTTTAGAGGTGTAGAGTAATGTACCTTGGAGAGGTGGTTTGTAGAGGTGTAGAGTAATGTACCTTGGAGAGGTGGTTTGTAGAGGTGTAGAGTAATGTACCTTGGATAGGTGGTTTGTAGAGATGTAAGGTTATGTACCTTGAAGAGGTGGGTTGTAGAGGTGTAGAGTAATGTACCTTGGAGAGGTGGTTTGTAGAAGTGTAGAGGAATGTACCTTGGAGAGGTGGTTTGTAGAGATGTAGGGTTCTGTACCTTGGAGAGGTGGTTTATAGAGATGTAAGGTTATGTACCTTGGAGAGGTGGTTTGTAGAGGTGTAGAGTAATGTACCTTGGAGAGGTGGTTTGTAGAGGTGTAGAGTAATGTACCTTGGAGAGGTGGTTTGTAGAGGTGTAGAGTAATGTACCTTGGAGAGGGTATTTGTAGAGGTGTAGAGTAATGTACCTTGGAGAGGTGGTTTGTAGAGGTGTAGAGTAATGTACCTTGAAGAGGTGGTTTGTAGAGGTGTAGAGTAATGTACCTTGAGGAGGTGGTTTGTAGAGATGTCAAGTAATGTACCTTGGAGAGGTGGTTTGTAGAGATGTTGAGTAATGTACCTTGGAGAGGTGGTTTGTAGAGATGTAAGGTAATGTACCTTTGAGAGGTGGTTTGCAGAGATGTAGAGTTACATACCTTGAAGAGGTGGTTTGTAGAGGTGTAGACTAATGTACCTTGGAGAGGTGGTTTGTAGAGGTGTACAGTGATGTACCTTAGGGAGGTGGTTTTTATAGGTGTAGAGTAATGTACCTTGGAGAGGTGGTTTGTAGAGGTGTAGAGTAATGTACCTTGGAGAGGTGGTTTGTAGAGGTGTAGAGTAATGTACCTTGGAGAGGTGGTTTGTAGAGATGTAAGGTTATGTACCTTGAAGAGGTGGGTTGTAGAGGTGTAGAGTAATGTACCTTGAAGAGGTGGTTTGTAGAGGTGTAGAGTTCTGTACCTTGGAGAGGTGGTTTGTAGAGGTGTGGAGGTGTAAGGTTATGTACCTTGAAGAGGTGGTTTGTAGAGGTGTAGGGTAATGAACCTTGGAGAGGTGGTTTTCAGAGATATAGAGTTCTGTACCTTGGAGAGGTGGTTTGTAAAGGTGTAAGGTTATATACCTTGGAGAGGTGGTTTGTAGAGGTGTAGAGTAATGTACCTTGCAGAGGTGGTTTGTAGAGGTGTAGAGTTCTGTACCTTGGAGAGGTGGTTTGTAGAGGTGTAGAGTAATGTAGCTTGGAGAGGTGGTTTGTAGAGATGTAAGGTTATGTACCTTGAACAGAAGGTTTGTAGACGTATAGAGTAATGTACCTTGGAGAGGTGGTTTGTAGAGGTGTAGAGAAATGCACCTTGGAGAGGTGGTTTGTAGAGGTGTAGAGTAATGTACCTTGAAGAGGTGGTTTGTAGAGATGTAAGGTAATGTACCTTTGAGAGGTGGTTTGTAGAGATGTAGAGTTACACACCTTGAAGAGGTGGTTTATAGACATGTAGAGTAATGTACCTTGGAGAGGTGGTTTGTAGAGATGTCGAGTAATGTACCTTGGAGAGGTGGTTTGTAGATGTGTAGAGTAATGTACCTTGGAGAGGTGGTTTGTAGAGGTATAGAGTAATGTACCTTGAAGAGGTGGTTTGTAGAGATGTAAGGTAATGTACCTTTGAGAGGTGGTTTGTAGAGGTGTACAGTGATGTACCTTAGGGAGGTGGTTTTTAGAGGTGTAGAGTAATGTACCTTGGAGAGGTGGTTTGTAGAGGTGTAGAGTAATGTACCTTGGAGAGGTGGTTTGTAGAGGTGTAGAGTAATGTACCTTGGAGAGGTGGTTTGTAGAGGTGTAGAGTAATGTACCTTGGAGAGGTGGTTTGTAGAGATGTAAGGTTATGTACCTTGAAGAGGTGGGTTGTAGAGGTGTAGAGTAATGTACCTTGAAGAGGTGGTTTGTAGAGGTGTAGAGTTCTGTACCTTGGAGAGGTGGTTTGTAGAGGTGTGGAGGTGTAATGTTATGTACCTTGAAGAGGTGGTTTGTAGAGGTGTAGAGTAATGTACCTTGGAGAGGTGGTTTGTAGAGGTGTAGAGTAATGCACCCTGGAGAGGTGGTTTGTAGAGGTGTAGAGTAATGGACCTTGGAGAGGTGGTTTGTAGATGTGTAGAGTAATGTATCTTGGAGAGGTGGTTTGTAGAGGTGTAGAGTAATGTACCTTGAAGAGGTGGTTTGTAGAGGTGTAGAGTAATGTACCTTGGAGAGGTGGTTTGTAGAAGTGTAGAGGAATGTACCTTGGAGAGGTGGTTTGTAGAGATGTAGGGTTCTGTACCTTGGAGAGGTGGTTCATAGAGATGTAAGGTTATGTACCTTGGAGAGGTGGGTTGTAGAGGTGTAGAGTAATGTACCTTGGAGAGGTGGTTTGTAGAGGTGTAGAGTAATGTACCTTGGAGAGGTGGTTTGTAGAGGTGTAGAGTAATGTACCTTGGAGAGGGTATTTGTAGAGGTGTAGAGTAATGTACCTTGGAGAGATGGTTTGTAGACGTGTAGAGTAATGTACCTTGAAGAGGTGGTTTGTAGAGGTGTAGAGTAATGTATCTTGGAGAGGTGGTTTGTAGAATTGTAGAGTATTATACCTTGGAGAGGTGGTTTGAAGAGGTGTAGAGTAATGTACCATGAAGAGGTGGTTTGTAGAGGTGTAGAGTAATATACCTTGGAGAGGTGGTTTGTAGAGGCGTAGAGTAATGTACCTTAGAGAGGTGGTTTGTAGAGCTGTTGAGTAATGTACCTTGGAGAGGTGGTTTGTAGAGGTATAGAGGTGTAAGGTTATGTACCTTGAAGAGGTGGTTTGTAGAGGTGTAGAGTAATGTACCTTGGTGAAGTGGTTTGTAGATGTGTAGAATAATGTACCTTGGAGATGTGGTTTGTAGAGGTGTAGAGTAATGTACCTTGGAGAGGTGGTTTGTAGAGGTGTAGAGTAATGTACCTTGGAGAGGTGGTTTGTAGAGGTGTAGAGTAATGTACCTTGAAGAGGCGGTTTGGAGAGGTGTAGAGTAATGTACCTTGGAGATGTGGTTTGTAGACATGTAGAGTAATGTACCTTGGAGAGGTGGTTTGTAGAGGTGTACAGTAATGTACCTTGGAGAGGTGGTTTGTAGAGGTGTAGAGTAATGTACCTTGGAGAGGTGGTTTGTAGAGGTGTAGAGTAATGTACCTTGGAGAGGTGGTTTGTAGAGGTGTAGAGTAATGTACCATGCAGAGGTGGTTTGTAGAGCTGTAGAGTAATGTACCTTGGAGAGGTGGTTTGTGGAGATGTCGAGTAATGTACCTTGGAGAGGTGGTTTGTAGATGTGTAGAATAATGTACCTTGGAGAGGTGGTTTGTAGAGGTGTACAGTAATGTACCTTGGAGAGGTGGTTTGTAGAGGTGTAGAGTAATGTACCTTGGAGAGGTGGTTTGTAGAGGTGTAGAGTAATGTACCTTGGAGAGGTGGTTTGTAGAGGTGTAGAGTAATGTACCTTGGAGAGGTGGTTTATAGAGGTGTAGAGTAATGTACCTTAGAGAGGTGGTTTGTAGAGATGTCGAGTAATGTACTTTGGAGAGGTGGTTTGTAGATGTGTAGAATAATGTACCTTGGAGAGGTGGTTTGTAGAGATGTAGAGTAATGTACCTTGGAGAGGTGGTTTGTAGACATGTAGAGTTACATACCTTGGAGAGGTGGTTTGTAGAGGTGTAGAGTAATATACCTTGGAGAGGTGGTTTGTAGAGGTGTAGGGTAATGTACCTTAGAGAGGTGGTTTGTAGAGGTGTAGAGTAATGTATCTTGGAGAGGTAGTTTGTAGAGGTGTAGAGTAATGTACCTTAGAGAGGTGGTTTGTAGAGGTGTAGAAGTGTAGAGTAATGTGTTTTAGAGAGGTGGTTTGTAGAGATGTCGAGTAATGTACCCTGGAGAGGTGGTTTGTAGAGGTGTAGAGTAATGTACCTTGGAGAGGTGGTTTGTAGAGGTGTAGAGTTATGCACCTTGGAGAGGTAGTTTGTAGAGGTGTAGAGTAATGTACCTTGGAGAGGTGGTTTGTAGAGATGTAAGGTTAGGTACCTTGAAGAGGTGGTTTGTAGAGGTGTAGAGTAATGTACCGAGAAGCGGTGGTTTGTAGAGGTGTAGAGTTCTGTACCTTGAAGAGCTGGTTTGTAGAGGTGTAGAGTAATGTACCCTGAAGAGTTGGTTTGTAGAGGTGTAGAGTAATGTACCTTGGAGAGGTGGTTTGTAGAAGTGTAGAGTAATGTACCTTGGAGAGGTCGTTTGTAGAGATGTAAGCTTATATACCTTGGAGAGGTGGTTTGTAGAGATATAGAGTAATGTTCTTTTGGAGAGGTGGTTTGTAGAGGTGTAGAGTAATGTACCTTAGAGAGGTTGTTTGTAGAGGTGTAGAGTAATGTACCTTGGAGAGATGGTTTGTAGAGGTGTAAGGTTATGTACCTTGAAGAGGCGGTTTGTAGAGGTGTAGAGTAATGCACCTTGGAGAGGTGGTTTGTAGAAGTGTAGAGTAATGTACCTTGGAGAGGTGGTTTGTAGAGATGTAAGGTAATGTACCTTGGAGAGGTGGTTTGTGGAGGTGTAGAGTAATGTACCTTAAAGAGGTGGTTTGTAGAGATGTCAAGTAATGTACCTTGGAGAGGTGGTTTGTAGAGGTGTACAGTAATGTACCTTGGAGAGGTGGTTTGTAGAGATGTAAGGTAATGTACCTTGGAGAGGTGGTTTGTAGAGATGTAGGGTTCTGTACCTTGGAGAGGTGGTTTGTAGAGATGTAAGGTTATTAATCTTGGAAAGGTGGTTTGTAGAGATGTAGAGTAATGTACCTTGGAGAGGTGGTTTGTAGAGGTGTAGAGTAATGTACCTTGGAGAGGTTGTTTGTAGAGGTGTAGAGTAATGTACCTTGGAAAGGTGGTTTGTAGAGATGTAAGGTTATGTACCTTGAAGAGGTGGTTTGTAGAGGTGTAGAGTAATGCACCTTGGAAAGGTGATTTGTAGAGATGCAAGGTAATGTACCTTGGAGAGGTGGTTTGTAGAGGTGTAGAGTAATGTACCTTAAAGAGGTGGTTTGTAGAGATGTCAAGTAATGTACCTTGGAGAGGTGGTTTGTAGAGGTGTAGAGTAATGTACCTTGGAGAGGTGGTTTGTAGAGGTGTAGAGTAATGTACCTTTGAGAGGTGGTTTGTAGAGATGTAAGGTTATGTACCTTGAAGAGGTGGTTTGTAGAGGTGTAGAGTAATGTGCCTTGGAGAGGTGGTTTGTAGAGGTGTAGAGTAATGTACCTTGAGGAGGTGGTTTGTAGAGATGTCAAGTAATGTACCTTGGAGAGGTGGTTTGTAGAGGTGTAGAGTAATGTACCTTGGAGAGGTGGTTTGTAGAGGTGTAGAGTAATGTACCTTGGAGAGGTGGTTTGTAGAGATGTAAGGGTATGTACCTTGAAGAGGTGGTTTGTAGAGGTGTAGAGTAATGCACCTTGGAGAGGTGGTTTGTAGAGGTGTAGAGAATGTACCTTGGAGAGGTGGTTTGTAGAGATGTAAGGTAACGTACCTTGGAGAGGTGGTTTGTAGAGGTGTAGAGTAATGTACCTTAAAGAGGTGGTTTGTAGAGATGTCAACTAATGTACCTTGGAGGGGTGGTTTGTAGAGGTGTAGAGTAATGTACCTTGGAGAGGTGGTTTGTAGAGGTGTAGAGTAATGTACCTTGGAGAGGTGGTTTGTAGAGATGTAAGGTTATGTACCTTGAAGAGGTGGTTTGTAGAGGTGTAGAGTAATGTACCTTGAGGAGGTGGTTTGTAGAGATGTCAAGTAATGTACCTTGGAGAGGTGGTTTGTAGAGATGTTGAGTAATGTACCTTGGAGAGGTGGTTTGTAGAGATGTAAGGTAATGTACCTTTGAGAGGTGGTTTGCAGAGATGTAGAGTTACATACCTTGAAGAGGTGGTTTGTAGAGGTGTAGCGTAATGTACCTTAGAGAGGTGGTTTTTAGAGGTGTAGAGTAATGTACCTTGGAGAGGTGGTTTGTAGAGGTGTAGAGTAATGTACCTTGGAGAGGTGGTTTGTAGAGATATAGAGTAATGTACCTTGGAGAGGTGGTTTGTAGAGGTGTAGAGTAATGTACCTTAGAGAGGTTGTTTGTAGAGGTGTAGAGTAATGTACCTTGGAGAGATGGTTTGTAGAGGTGTAAGGTTATGTACCTTGAAGAGACGGTTTGTAGAGGTGTAGAGTAATGCACCTTGGAGAGGTGGTTTGTAGAAGTGTAGAGTAATGTACCTTGGAGAGGTGGTTTGTAGAGATGTAAGGTAATGTACCTTGGAGAGGTGGTTTGTAGAGGTGTAGAGTAATGTACCTTAAAGAGGTGGTTTGTAGAGATGTCAAGTAATGTACCTTGGAGAGGTGGTTTGTAGAGGTGTAGAGTAATGTACCTTGGAGAGGTGGTTTGTAGAGATGTAAGGTTATGTACCTTGAAGAGGTGGTTTGTAGAGGTGTAGAGTAATGTGCCTTGGAGAGGTGGTTTGTAGAGGTGTAGAGTAATGTACCTTGAGGAGGTGGTTTGTAGAGATGTCAAGTAATGTACCTTGGAGAGGTGGTTTGTAGAGGTGTAGAGTAATGTACCTTGGAGAGGTGGTTTGTAGAGGTGTAGAGTAATGTACCTTGGAGAGGTGGTTTGTAGAGATGTAAGGGTATGTACCTTGAAGAGGTGGTTTGTAGAGGTGTAGAGTAATGCACCTTGGAGAGGTGGTTTGTAGAGGTGTAGAGAATGTACCTTGGAGGGGTGGTTTGTAGAGATGTAAGGTAACGTACCTTGGAGAGGTGGTTTGTAGAGGTGTAGAGTAATGTACCTTAAAGAGGTGGTTTGTAGAGATGTCAACTAATGTACCTTGGAGGGGTGGTTTGTAGAGGTGTAGAGTAATGTACCTTGGAGAGGTGGTTTGTAGAGGTGTAGAGTAATGTACCTTGGAGAGGTGGTTTGTAGAGATGTAAGGTTATGTACCTTGAAGAGGTGGTTTGTAGAGGTGTAGAGTAATGTACCTTGAGGAGGTGGTTTGTAGAGATGTCAAGTAATGTACCTTGGAGAGGTGGTTTGTAGAGATGTTGAGTAATGTACCTTGGAGAGGTGGTTTGTAGAGATGTAAGGTAATGTACCTTTGAGAGGTGGTTTGCAGAGATGTAGAGTTACATACCTTGAAGAGGTGGTTTGTAGAGGTGTAGAGTAATGTACCTTAGAGAGGTGGTTTTTAGAGGTGTAGAGTAATGTACCTTGGAGAGGTGGTTTGTAGAGGTGTAGAGTAATGTACCTTGGAGAGGTGGTTTGTAGAGATATAGAGTAATGTACCTTGGAGAGGTGGTTTGTAGAGGTGTAGAGTAATGTACCTTAGAGAGGTTGTTTGTAGAGGTGTAGAGTAATGTACCTTGGAGAGATGGTTTGTAGAGGTGTAAGGTTATGTACCTTGAAGAGACGGTTTGTAGAGGTGTAGAGTAATGCACCTTGGAGAGGTGGTTTGTAGAAGTGTAGAGTAATGTACCTTGGAGAGGTGGTTTGTAGAGATGTAAGGTAATGTACCTTGGAGAGGTGGTTTGTAGAGGTGTAGAGTAATGTACCTTAAAGAGGTGGTTTGTAGAGATGTCAAGTAATGTACCTTGGAGAGGTGGTTTGTAGAGGTGTAGAGTAATGTACCTTGGAGAGGTGGTTTGTAGAGATGTAAGGTAATGTACCATGGAGAGGTGGTTTGTAGAGGTGTAGAGTAATGTACCTTGGAGATGTGGTTTGTAGAAGTGTAGAGTAATGTACCTTGGAGAGGTGGTTTGTAGAGATGTAGGGTTCTGTACCTTGGAGAGGTGGTTTGTAGAGATGTAAGGTTATTAATCTTGGAAAGGTGGTTTGTAGAGATGTAGAGTAATGTACCTTGGAGAGGTGGTTTGTAGAGGTGTAGAGTAATGTACCTTGGAGAGGTTGTTTGTAGAGGTGTAGAGTAATGTACCTTGGAGAGGTGGTTTGTAGAGATGTAAGGTTATGTACCTTGAAGAGGTGGTTTGTAGAGGTGTAGAGTAATGCACCTTGGAGAGGTGGTTTGTAGAGGTGTAGCGTAATGTACCTTGGAGAGGTTGTTTGTAGAGGTGTAGAGTAATGTACCTTGGAGAGGTGGTTTGTAGAGATGTAAGGTTATGTACCTTGAAGAGGTGGTTTGTAGAGGTGTAGAGTAATGCACCTTGGAAAGGTGGTTTGTAGAGATGCAAGGTAATGTACCTTGGAGAGGTGGTTTGTAGAGGTGTAGAGTAATGTACCTTAAAGAGGTGGTTTGTAGAGATGTCAAGTAATGTACCTTGGAGAGGTGGTTTGTAGAGGTGTAGAGTAATGTACCTTGGAGAGGTGGTTTGTAGAGGTGTAGAGTAATGTACCTTTGAGAGGTGGTTTGTAGAGATGTAAGGTTATGTACCTTGAAGAGGTGGTTTGTAGAGGTGTAGAGTAATGTACCTTGGAGAGGTGGTTTGTAGAGGTGTAGAGTAATGTACCTTGAGGAGGTGGTTTGTAGAGATGTCAAGTAATGTACCTGGGAGAGGTGGTTTGTAGAGGTGTAGAGTAATGTACCTTGGAGAGGTGGTTTGTAGAGGTGTAGAGTAATGTACCTTGGAGAGGTGGTTTGTAGAGATGTAAGGGTATGTACCTTGAAGAGGTGGTTTGTAGAGGTGTAGAGTAATGCACCTTGGAGAGGTGGTTTGTAGAGGTGTAGAGAATGTACCTTGGAGAGGTGGTTTGTAGAGATGTAAGGTAACGTACCTTGGAGAGGTGGTTTGTAGAGGTGTAGAATAATGTACCTTAAAGAGGTGGTTTGTAGAGATGTCAACTAATGTACCTTGGAGGGGTGGTTTGTAGAGGTGTAGAGTAATGTACCTTGGAGAGGTGGTTTGTAGAGGTGTAGAGTAATGTACCTTGGAGAGGTGGTTTGTAGAGATGTAAGGTTATGTACCTTGAAGAGGTGGTTTGTAGAGGTGTAGAGTAATGTACCTTGAGGAGGTGGTTTGTAGAGATGTCAAGTAATGTACCTTGGAGAGGTGGTTTGTAGAGATGTTGAGTAATGTACCTTGGAGAGGTGGTTTGTAGAGATGTAAGGTAATGTACCTTTGAGAGGTGGTTTGCAGAGATGTAGAGTTACATACCTTGAAGAGGTGGTTTGTAGAGGTGTAGAGTAATGTACCTTAGGGAGGTGGTTTTTAGAGGTGTAGAGTAATGTACCTTGGAGAGGTGGTTTGTAGAGGTGTAGAGTAATGTACCTTGGAGAGGTGGTTTGTAGAGGTGTAGAGTAATGTACCTTGGAGAGGTGGTTTGAAGAGATGTAAGGTTATGTACCTTGAAGAGGTGGGTTGTAGAGGTGTAGAGTAATGTACCTTGGAGAGGTGGTTTGTAGAAGTGTAGAGGAATGTACCTTGGAGAGGTGGTTTGTAGAGATGTAGGGTTCTGTACCTTGGAGACGTGGGTTATAGAGATGTAAGGTTATGTACCTTGGAGAGGTGGTTTGTAGAGGTGTAGAGTAATGTACCTTGGAGAGGTGATTTGTAGAGGTGTAGAGTAATGTACCTTGGAGTGGGTATTTGTAGAGGTGTAGAGTAATGTACCTTGGAGAGGTGGTTTGTAGAGGTGTAGAGTAATGTACCTTGAAGAGGTGGTGTGTAGAGGTGTAGAGTAATGTATCTTGGAGAGGTGGTTTGTAGAATTGTAGAGTATTATACCTTGGAGAGGTGGTTTGAAGAGGTGTAGAGTAATGTACCTTGAAGAGGTGGTTTGTAGAGGTGTAGAGTAATATACCTTGGAGAGGTGGTTTGTAGAGGTGTAGAGTAATGTACCTTAGAGAGGTGGTTTGCAGAGCTGTCGAGTAATGTACCTTGGAGAGGTGGTTTGTAGAGGTATAGAGGTGTACGGTTATGTACCTTGAAGAGGTGGTTTGTAGAGGTGTAGAGTAATGTACCTTGGAGAGGTGGTTTGTAGATGTGTAGAATAATGTACCTTAGAGATGTGGTTTGTAGAGGTGTAGAGTAATGTACCTTGGAGAGGTGGTTTGTAGAGGTGTAGAGTAATGTACCTTGGAGAGGTGGTTTGTAGAGGTGTAGAGTAATGTACCTTGAAGAGGCGGTTTGGAGAGGTGTAGAGTAATGTACCTTGGAGAGGTGGTTTGTAGACATGTAGAGTAATGTACCTTGCAGAGGTGGTTTGTAGAGGTGTAGAGTAATGTACCTTGGAGAGGTGGTTTGTAGAGGTGTAGAGTAATGTACCTTGGAGAGGTGGTTTGTAGAGGTGTAGAGTAATGTACATTGGAGACGTGGTTTGTAGAGGTGTAGAGTAATGTACCATGCAGAGGTGGTTTGTAGAACTGTAGAGTAATGCACCTTGGAGAGGTGGTTTGTGGAGGTGTAAGAGTAATGTACCTTGGAGAGGTGGTTTGTGGAGGTGTAAGAGTAATGTACCTTGGAGAGCTGGTTTGTAGAGGAGTAAAGTAATGCACCTTGGAGAGGTGGTTTGTAGAGGTGAAGAGTAATGTACCTTGGAGAGGTAGTTTGAAGAGGTGTAGAGTAATGTACCTTAGAGAGGTGGTTTGTAGAGATGTCGAGTAATGTACCTTGGAGAGGTGGTTTGTAGATGTGTAGAATAATGTACCTTGGAGAGGTGGTTTGTAGAGATGTAGAGTAATGTACCTTGGAGAGGTGGTTTGTAGACATGTAGAGTTACATACCTTGGAGAGGTGGTTTGTAGAGGTGTAGAGTAATGTACCTTGGAGAGGTGGTTTGTAGAGGTGTAGAGTAATGTACCTTAGAGAGGTGGTTTGTAGAGGGGTAGAGTAATGTATCTTGGAGAGGTAGTTTGTAGAGGTGTAGAGGTGTAGAGTAATGTACCTTAGAGAGGTGGTTTGTAGAGGTGTAGAAGTGTAGAGTAATGTACTTTAGAGAGGTGGTTTGTAGAGATGTCGAGTAATGTACCCTGGAGAGGTGGTTTGTAGAGGTGTAAGGTTATGTACCTTGAAGAGGCGGTTTGTAGAGGTGTAGAGTAATGCACCTTGGAGAGGTGGTTTGTAGAAGTGTAGAGTAATGTACCTTGGAGAGGTGGTTTGTAGAGATGTAAGGTAATGTACCTTGGAGAGGTGGTTTGTAGAGGTGTAGAGTAATGTACCTTAAAGAGGTGGTTTGTAGAGATGTCAAGTAATGTACCTTGGAGAGGTGGTTTGTAGAGGTGTAGAGAAATGTACTTTGGAGAGGTGGTTTGTAGAGATGTAAGGTAATGTACCATGGAGAGGTGGTTTGTAGAGGTGTAGAGTAATGTACCTCGGAGATGTGGTTTGTAGAAGTGTAGAGTAATGTACCTTGGAGAGGTGGTTTGTAGAGATGTAGGGTCCTGTACCTTGGAGAGGTGGTTTGTAGAGATGTAAGGTTATTAATCTTGGAAAGGTGGTTTGTAGAGGTGTAGAGTAATGTACCTTGGAGATGTGGTTTGTAGAAGTGTAGAGTAATGTACCTTGGAGAGGTGGTTTGTAGAGATGTAGGGTTCTGTACCTTGGAGAGGTGGTTTGTAGAGATGTAAGGTTATTAATCTTGGAAAGGTGGTTTGTAGAGATGTAGAGTAATGTACCTTGGAGAGGTGGTTTGTAGAGGTGTAGAGTAATGTACCTTGGAGAGGTTGTTTGTAGAGGTGTAGAGTAATGTACCTTGGAGAGGTGGTTTGTAGAGATGTAAGGTTATGTACCTTGAAGAGGTGGTTTGTAGAGGTGTAGAGTAATGCACCTTGGAGAGGTGGTTTGTAGAGGTGTAGCGTAATGTACCTTGGAGAGGTTGTTTGCAGAGGTGTAGAGTAATGTACCTTGGAGAGGTGGTTTGTAGAGATGTAAGGTTATGTACCTTGAAGAGGTGGTTTGTAGAGGTGTAGAGTAATGCACCTTGGAAAGGTGGTTTGTAGAGATGCAAGGTAATGTACCTTGGAGAGGTGGTTTGTAGAGGTGTAGAGTAATGTACCTTAAAGAGGTGGTTTGTAGAGATGTCAAGTAATGTACCTTGGAGAGGTGGTTTGTAGAGGTGTAGAGTAATGTACCTTGGAGAGGTGGTTTGTAGAGGTGTAGAGTAATGTACCTTGGAGATGTGGTTTGTAGAAGTGTAGAGTAACGTACCTTGGAGAGGTGGTTTGTAGAGATGTAGGGTTCTGTACCTTGGAGAGGTGGTTTGTAGAGATGTAAGGTTATTCATCTTGGAAAGGTGGTTTGTAGAGATGTAGAGTAATGTACCTTGGAGAGGTGGTTTGTAGAGGTGTAGAGTAATGTACCTTGGAGAGGTTGTTTGTAGAGGTGTAGAGTAATGTACCTTGGAGAGGTGGTTTGTAGAGATGTAAGGTTATGTACCTTGAAGAGGTGGTTTGTAGAGGTGTAGAGTAATGCACCTTGGAAAGGTGGTTTGTAGAGATGCAAGGTAATGTACCTTGGAGAGGTGGTTTGTAGAGGTGTAGAGTAATGTACCTTAAAGAGGTGGTTTGTAGAGATGTCAAGTAATGTACCGTGGAGAGGTGGTTTGTAGAGTTGTAGAGTAATGTACCTTGGAGAGGTGGTTTGTAGAGGTGTAGAGTAATGTACCTTGGAGAGGTGGTTTGTAGAGATGTAAGGTTATGTACCTTGAAGAGGTGGTTTGTAGAGGTGTAGAGTAATGTACCTTGGAGAGGTGGTTTGTAGAGGTGTACAGTAATGTACCTTGAGGAGGTGGTTTGTAGAGGTGTAGAGTAATGTACCTTGGAGAGGTGGTTTGTAGAGGTGTAGAGTAATGTACCTTGGAGAGGTGGTTTGTAGAGATGTAAGGGTATGTACCTTGAAGATGTGGTTTGTAGAGGTGTAGAGTAATGCACCTTGGAGAGGTGGTTTGTAGAGGTGTAGAGAATGTACCTTGGAGAGGTGGCTTGTAGAGATGTAAGGTAACGTACCTTGGAGAGGTGGTTTGTAGAGGTGTAGAGTAATGTACCTTAAAGAGGTGGTTTGTAGAGATGTCAACTAATGTACCTTGGAGGGGTGGTTTGTAGAGGTGTAGAGTAATGTACCTTGGAGAGGTGGTTTGTAGAGGTGTAGAGTAATGTACCTTGGAGAGGTGGTTTGTAGAGATGTAAGGTTATGTACCTTGAAGAGGTGGTTTGTAGAGGTGTAGAGTAATGTACCTTGAGGAGGTGGTTTGTAGAGATGTCAAGTAATGTACCTTGGAGAGGTGGTTTGTAGAGATGTTGAGTAATGTACCTTGGAGAGGTGGTTTGTAGAGATGTAAGGTAATGTACCTTTGAGAGGTGGTTTGCAGAGATGTAGAGTTACATACCTTGAAGAGGTGGTTTGTAGAGGTGTAGAGTAATGTACCTTAGGGAGGTGGTTTTTAGAGGTGTAGAGTAATGTACCTTGGAGAGGTGGTTTGTAGAGGTGTAGAGTAATGTACCTTGGAGAGGTGGTTTGTAGAGGTGTAGAGTAATGTACCTTGGAGAGGTGGTTTGTAGAGATGTAAGGTTATGTACCTTGGAGAGGTGGTTTGTAGAGATGTTGAGTAATGTACCTTGGAGAGGTGGTTTGTAGAGATGTAAGGTAATGTACCTTTGAGAGGTGGTTTGCAGAGATGTAGAGTTACATACCTTGAAGAGGTGGTTTGTAGAGGTGTAGACTAATGTACCTTGGAGAGGTGGTTTGTAGAGGTGTAGAGTAATGTACCTTGGAGAGGTGGTTTGTAGAAGTGTAGAGGAATGTACCTTGGAAAGGTGGTTTGTAGAGATGTAGGGTTATGTACCTTGGAGAGGTGGTTTATAGAGATGTAAGGTTATGTACCTTGGAGAGGTGGTTTGTAGAGGTGTAGAGTAATGTACCTTGGAGAGGTGGTTTGTAGAGGTGTAGAGTAATGTACCTTGGAGAGGTGGTTTGTAGAGATGTAGAGTAATGTACCTTGGAGAGGTGGTTTGTAGAGGTGTAGAGTAATGTACCTTGAGGAGCTGGTTTGTAGAGATGTCAAGTAATGTACCTTGGAGAGGTGGTTTGTAGAGATGTTGAGTAATGTACCTTGGAGAGGTGGTTTGTAGAGATGTAAGGTAATGTACCTTTGAGAGGTGGTTTGCAGAGATGTAGAGTTACATACCTTGAAGAGGTGGTTTGTAGAGGTGTAGACTAATGTACCTTGGAGAGGTGGTTTGTAGAGGTGTACAGTGATGTACCTTAGGGAGGTGGTTTTTAGAGGTGTAGAGTAATGTACCTTGGAGAGGTGGTTTGTAGAGGTGTAGAGTAATGTACCTTGGAGAGGTGGTTTGTAGAGGTGTAGAGTAATGTACCTTGGAGAGGTGGTTTGTAGAGGTGTAGAGTAATGTACCTTGGAGAGGTGGTTTGTAGAGATGTAAGGTTATGTACCTTGAAGAGGTGGGTTGTAGAGGTGTAGAGTAATGTACCTTGAAGAGGTGGTTTGTAGAGGTGTAGAGTTCTGTACCTTGGAGAGGTGGTTTGTAGAGGTGTGGAGGTGTAATGTTATGTACCTTGAAGAGGTGGTTTGTAGAGGTGTAGAGTAATGTACCTTGGAGAGGTGGTTTGTAGAGGTGTAGAGTAATGCACCCTGGAGAGGTGGTTTGTAGAGGTGTAGAGTAATGGACCTTGGAGAGGTGGTTTGTAGATGTGTAGAGTAATGTATCTTGGAGAGGTGGTTTGTAGAGGTGTAGAGTAATGTACCTTGAAGAGGTGGTTTGTAGAGGTGTAGAGTAATGTACCTTGGAGAGGTGGTTTGTAGAAGTGTAGAGGAATGTACCTTGGAGAGGTGGTTTGTAGAGATGTAGGGTTCTGTACCTTGGAGAGGTGGTTTATAGAGATGTAAGGTTATGTACCTTGGAGAGGTGGGTTGTAGAGGTGTAGAGTAATGTACCTTGGAGAGGTGGTTTGTAGAGGTGTAGAGTAATGTACCTTGGAGAGGTGGTTTGTAGAGGTGTAGAGTAATGTACCTTGGAGAGGGTATTTGTAGAGGTGTAGAGTAATGTACCTTGGAGAGATGGTTTGTAGACGTGTAGAGTAATGTACCTTGAAGAGGTGGTTTGTAGAGGTGTAGAGTAATGTATCTTGGAGAGGTGGTTTGTAGAATTGTAGAGTATTATACCTTGGAGAGGTGGTTTGAAGAGGTGTAGAGTAATGTACCATGAAGAGGTGGTTTGTAGAGGTGTAGAGTAATATACCTTGGAGAGGTGGTTTGTAGAGGCGTAGAGTAATGTACCTTAGAGAGGTGGTTTGTAGAGCTGTTGAGTAATGTACCTTGGAGAGGTGGTTTGTAGAGGTATAGAGGTGTAAGGTTATGTACCTTGAAGAGGTGGTTTGTAGAGGTGTAGAGTAATGTACCTTGGTGAAGTGGTTTGTAGATGTGTAGAATAATGTACCTTGGAGATGTGGTTTGTAGAGGTGTAGAGTAATGTACCTTGGAGAGGTGGTTTGTAGAGGTGTAGAGTAATGTACCTTGGAGAGGTGGTTTGTAGAGGTGTAGAGTAATGTACCTTGAAGAGGCGGTTTGGAGAGGTGTAGAGTAATGTACCTTGGAGATGTGGTTTGTAGACATGTAGAGTAATGTACCTTGGAGAGGTGGTTTGTAGAGGTGTACAGTAATGTACCTTGGAGAGGTGGTTTGTAGAGGTGTAGAGTAATGTACCTTGGAGAGGTGGTTTGTAGAGGTGTAGAGTAATGTACCTTGGAGAGGTGGTTTGTAGAGGTGTAGAGTAATGTACCATGCAGAGGTGGTTTGTAGAGCTGTAGAGTAATGTACCTTGGAGAGGTGGTTTGTGGAGATGTCGAGTAATGTACCTTGGAGAGGTGGTTTGTAGATGTGTAGAATAATGTACCTTGGAGAGGTGGTTTGTAGAGGTGTACAGTAATGTACCTTGGAGAGGTGGTTTGTAGAGGTGTAGAGTAATGTACCTTGGAGAGGTGGTTTGTAGAGGTGTAGAGTAATGTACCTTGGAGAGGTGGTTTGTAGAGGTGTAGAGTAATGTACCTTGGAGAGGTGGTTTATAGAGGTGTAGAGTAATGTACCTTAGAGAGGTGGTTTGTAGAGATGTCGAGTAATGTACTTTGGAGAGGTGGTTTGTAGATGTGTAGAATAATGTACCTTGGAGAGGTGGTTTGTAGAGATGTAGAGTAATGTACCTTGGAGAGGTGGTTTGTAGACATGTAGAGTTACATACCTTGGAGAGGTGGTTTGTAGAGGTGTAGAGTAATATACCTTGGAGAGGTGGTTTGTAGAGGTGTAGGGTAATGTACCTTAGAGAGGTGGTTTGTAGAGGTGTAGAGTAATGTATCTTGGAGAGGTAGTTTGTAGAGGTGTAGAGTAATGTACCTTAGAGAGGTGGTTTGTAGAGGTGTAGAAGTGTAGAGTAATGTGTTTTAGAGAGGTGGTTTGTAGAGATGTCGAGTAATGTACCCTGGAGAGGTGGTTTGTAGAGGTGTAGAGTAATGTACCTTGGAGAGGTGGTTTGTAGAGGTGTAGAGTTATGCACCTTGGAGAGGTAGTTTGTAGAGGTGTAGAGTAATGTACCTTGGAGAGGTGGTTTGTAGAGATGTAAGGTTAGGTACCTTGAAGAGGTGGTTTGTAGAGGTGTAGAGTAATGTACCGAGAAGCGGTGGTTTGTAGAGGTGTAGAGTTCTGTACCTTGAAGAGCTGGTTTGTAGAGGTGTAGAGTAATGTACCCTGAAGAGTTGGTTTGTAGAGGTGTAGAGTAATGTACCTTGGAGAGGTGGTTTGTAGAAGTGTAGAGTAATGTACCTTGGAGAGGTCGTTTGTAGAGATGTAAGCTTATATACCTTGGAGAGGTGGTTTGTAGAGATATAGAGTAATGTTCTTTTGGAGAGGTGGTTTGTAGAGGTGTAGAGTAATGTACCTTAGAGAGGTTGTTTGTAGAGGTGTAGAGTAATGTACCTTGGAGAGATGGTTTGTAGAGGTGTAAGGTTATGTACCTTGAAGAGGCGGTTTGTAGAGGTGTAGAGTAATGCACCTTGGAGAGGTGGTTTGTAGAAGTGTAGAGTAATGTACCTTGGAGAGGTGGTTTGTAGAGATGTAAGGTAATGTACCTTGGAGAGGTGGTTTGTGGAGGTGTAGAGTAATGTACCTTAAAGAGGTGGTTTGTAGAGATGTCAAGTAATGTACCTTGGAGAGGTGGTTTGTAGAGGTGTACAGTAATGTACCTTGGAGAGGTGGTTTGTAGAGATGTAAGGTAATGTACCTTGGAGAGGTGGTTTGTAGAGATGTAGGGTTCTGTACCTTGGAGAGGTTGTTTGTAGAGGTGTAGAGTAATGTACCTTGGAAAGGTGGTTTGTAGAGATGTAAGGTTATGTACCTTGAAGAGGTGGTTTGTAGAGGTGTAGAGTAATGCACCTTGGAAAGGTGATTTGTAGAGATGCAAGGTAATGTACCTTGGAGAGGTGGTTTGTAGAGGTGTAGAGTAATGTACCTTAAAGAGGTGGTTTGTAGAGATGTCAAGTAATGTACCTTGGAGAGGTGGTTTGTAGAGGTGTAGAGTAATGTACCTTGGAGAGGTGGTTTGTAGAGGTGTAGAGTAATGTACCTTTGAGAGGTGGTTTGTAGAGATGTAAGGTTATGTACCTTGAAGAGGTGGTTTGTAGAGGTGTAGAGTAATGTGCCTTGGAGAGGTGGTTTGTAGAGGTGTAGAGTAATGTACCTTGAGGAGGTGGTTTGTAGAGATGTCAAGTAATGTACCTTGGAGAGGTGGTTTGTAGAGGTGTAGAGTAATGTACCTTGGAGAGGTGGTTTGTAGAGGTGTAGAGTAATGTACCTTGGAGAGGTGGTTTGTAGAGATGTAAGGGTATGTACCTTGAAGAGGTGGTTTGTAGAGGTGTAGAGTAATGCACCTTGGAGAGGTGGTTTGTAGAGGTGTAGAGAATGTACCTTGGAGAGGTGGTTTGTAGAGATGTAAGGTAACGTACCTTGGAGAGGTGGTTTGTAGAGGTGTAGAGTAATGTACCTTAAAGAGGTGGTTTGTAGAGATGTCAACTAATGTACCTTGGAGGGGTGGTTTGTAGAGGTGTAGAGTAATGTACCTTGGAGAGGTGGTTTGTAGAGGTGTAGAGTAATGTACCTTGGAGAGGTGGTTTGTAGAGATGTAAGGTTATGTACCTTGAAGAGGTGGTTTGTAGAGGTGTAGAGTAATGTACCTTGAGGAGGTGGTTTGTAGAGATGTCAAGTAATGTACCTTGGAGAGGTGGTTTGTAGAGATGTTGAGTAATGTACCTTGGAGAGGTGGTTTGTAGAGATGTAAGGTAATGTACCTTTGAGAGGTGGTTTGCAGAGATGTAGAGTTACATACCTTGAAGAGGTGGTTTGTAGAGGTGTAGAGTAATGTACCTTAGAGAGGTGGTTTTTAGAGGTGTAGAGTAATGTACCTTGGAGAGGTGGTTTGTAGAGGTGTAGAGTAATGTACCTTGGAGAGGTGGTTTGTAGAGATATAGAGTAATGTACCTTGGAGAGGTGGTTTGTAGAGGTGTAGAGTAATGTACCTTAGAGAGGTTGTTTGTAGAGGTGTAGAGTAATGTACCTTGGAGAGATGGTTTGTAGAGGTGTAAGGTTATGTACCTTGAAGAGACGGTTTGTAGAGGTGTAGAGTAATGCACCTTGGAGAGGTGGTTTGTAGAAGTGTAGAGTAATGTACCTTGGAGAGGTGGTTTGTAGAGATGTAAGGTAATGTACCTTGGAGAGGTGGTTTGTAGAGGTGTAGAGTAATGTACCTTAAAGAGGTGGTTTGTAGAGATGTCAAGTAATGTACCTTGGAGAGGTGGTTTGTAGAGGTGTAGAGTAATGTACCTTGGAGAGGTGGTTTGTAGAGATGTAAGGTTATGTACCTTGAAGAGGTGGTTTGTAGAGGTGTAGAGTAATGTGCCTTGGAGAGGTGGTTTGTAGAGGTGTAGAGTAATGTACCTTGAGGAGGTGGTTTGTAGAGATGTCAAGTAATGTACCTTGGAGAGGTGGTTTGTAGAGGTGTAGAGTAATGTACCTTGGAGAGGTGGTTTGTAGAGGTGTAGAGTAATGTACCTTGGAGAGGTGGTTTGTAGAGATGTAAGGGTATGTACCTTGAAGAGGTGGTTTGTAGAGGTGTAGAGTAATGCACCTTGGAGAGGTGGTTTGTAGAGGTGTAGAGAATGTACCTTGGAGGGGTGGTTTGTAGAGATGTAAGGTAACGTACCTTGGAGAGGTGGTTTGTAGAGGTGTAGAGTAATGTACCTTAAAGAGGTGGTTTGTAGAGATGTCAACTAATGGACCTTGGAGGGGTGGTTTGTAGAGGTGTAGAGTAATGTACCTTGGAGAGGTGGTTTGTAGAGGTGTAGAGTAATGTACCTTGGAGAGGTGGTTTGTAGAGATGTAAGGTTATGTACCTTGAAGAGGTGGTTTGTAGAGGTGTAGAGTAATGTACCTTGAGGAGGTGGTTTGTAGAGATGTCAAGTAATGTACCTTGGAGAGGTGGTTTGTAGAGATGTTGAGTAATGTACCTTGGAGAGGTGGTTTGTAGAGATGTAAGGTAATGTACCTTTGAGAGGTGGTTTGCAGAGATGTAGAGTTACATACCTTGAAGAGGTGGTTTGTAGAGGTGTAGAGTAATGTACCTTAGAGAGGTGGTTTTTAGAGGTGTAGAGTAATGTACCTTGGAGAGGTGGTTTGTAGAGGTGTAGAGTAATGTACCTTGGAGAGGTGGTTTGTAGAGATATAGAGTAATGTACCTTGGAGAGGTGGTTTGTAGAGGAGTAGAGTAATGTACCTTAGAGAGGTTGTTTGTAGAGGTGTAGAGTAATGTACCTTGGAGAGATGGTTTGTAGAGGTGTAAGGTTATGTACCTTGAAGAGACGGTTTGTAGAGGTGTAGAGTAATGCACCTTGGAGAGGTGGTTTGTAGAAGTGTAGAGTAATGTACCTTGGAGAGGTGGTTTGTAGAGATGTAAGGTAATGTACCTTGGAGAGGTGGTTTGTAGAGGTGTAGAGTAATGTACCTTAAAGAGGTGGTTTGTAGAGATGTCAAGTAATGTACCTTGGAGAGGTGGTTTGTAGAGGTGTAGAGTAATGTACCTTGGAGAGGTGGTTTGTAGAGATGTAAGGTAATGTACCATGGAGAGGTGGTTTGTAGAGGTGTAGAGTAATGTACCTTGGAGATGTGGTTTGTAGAAGTGTAGAGTAATGTACCTTGGAGAGGTGGTTTGTAGAGATGTAGGGTTCTGTACCTTGGAGAGGTGGTTTGTAGAGATGTAAGGTTATTAATCTTGGAAAGGTGGTTTGTAGAGATGTAGAGTAATGTACCTTGGAGAGGTGGTTTGTAGAGGTGTAGAGTAATGTACCTTGGAGAGGTTGTTTGTAGAGGTGTAGAGTAATGTACCTTGGAGAGGTGGTTTGTAGAGATGTAAGGTTATGTACCTTGAAGAGGTGGTTTGTAGAGGTGTAGAGTAATGCACCTTGGAGAGGTGGTTTGTAGAGGTGTAGCGTAATGTACCTTGGAGAGGTTGTTTGTAGAGGTGTAGAGTAATGTACCTTGGAGAGGTGGTTTGTAGAGATGTAAGGTTATGTACCTTGAAGAGGTGGTTTGTAGAGGTGTAGAGTAATGCACCTTGGAAAGGTGGTTTGTAGAGATGCAAGGTAATGTACCTTGGAGAGGTGGTTTGTAGAGGTGTAGAGTAATGTACCTTAAAGAGGTGGTTTGTAGAGATGTCAAGTAATGTACCTTGGAGAGGTGGTTTGTAGAGGTGTAGAGTAATGTACCTTGGAGAGGTGGTTTGTAGAGGTGTAGAGTAATGTACCTTTGAGAGGTGGTTTGTAGAGATGTAAGGTTATGTACCTTGAAGAGGTGGTTTGTAGAGGTGTAGAGTAATGTACCTTGGAGAGGTGGTTTGTAGAGGTGTAGAGTAATGTACCTTGAGGAGGTGGTTTGTAGAGATGTCAAGTAATGTACCTGGGAGAGGTGGTTTGTAGAGGTGTAGAGTAATGTACCTTGGAGAGGTGGTTTGTAGAGGTGTAGAGTAATGTACCTTGGAGAGGTGGTTTGTAGAGATGTAAGGGTATGTACCTTGAAGAGGTGGTTTGTAGAGGTGTAGAGTAATGCACCTTGGAGAGGTGGTTTGTAGAGGTGTAGAGAATGTACCTTGGAGAGGTGGTTTGTAGAGATGTAAGGTAACGTACCTTGGAGAGGTGGTTTGTAGAGGTGTAGAATAATGTACCTTAAAGAGGTGGTTTGTAGAGATGTCAACTAATGTACCTTGGAGGGGTGGTTTGTAGAGGTGTAGAGTAATGTACCTTGGAGAGGTGGTTTGTAGAGGTGTAGAGTAATGTACCTTGGAGAGGTGGTTTGTAGAGATGTAAGGTTATGTACCTTGAAGAGGTGGTTTGTAGAGGTGTAGAGTAATGTACCTTGAGGAGGTGGTTTGTAGAGATGTCAAGTAATGTACCTTGGAGAGGTGGTTTGTAGAGATGTTGAGTAATGTACCTTGGAGAGGTGGTTTGTAGAGATGTAAGGTAATGTACCTTTGAGAGGTGGTTTGCAGAGATGTAGAGTTACATACCTTGAAGAGGTGGTTTGTAGAGGTGTAGAGTAATGTACCTTAGGGAGGTGGTTTTTAGAGGTGTAGAGTAATGTACCTTGGAGAGGTGGTTTGTAGAGGTGTAGAGTAATGTACCTTGGAGAGGTGGTTTGTAGAGGTGTAGAGTAATGTACCTTGGAGAGGTGGTTTGTAGAGATGTAAGGTTATGTACCTTGAAGAGGTGGGTTGTAGAGGTGTAGAGTAATGTACCTTGGAGAGGTGGTTTGTAGAAGTGTAGAGGAATGTACCTTGGAGAGGTGGTTTGTAGAGATGTAGGGTTCTGTACCTTGGAGACGTGGGTTATAGAGATGTAAGGTTATGTACCTTGGAGAGGTGGTTTGTAGAGGTGTAGAGTAATGTACCTTGGAGAGGTGATTTGTAGAGGTGTAGAGTAATGTAC
Source organism: Pleurodeles waltl (assembly GCF_031143425.1). Lineage (NCBI taxonomy): Eukaryota > Metazoa > Chordata > Amphibia > Caudata > Salamandridae > Pleurodeles > Pleurodeles waltl. Next base: position 16,417,475 of record NC_090451.1, on the reverse strand, counting down.
CTTGAAGTGGGTATTTGTAGAGGTGTAGAGTAATGTACCTTGGAGAGGTGGTTTGTAGAGGTGTAGAGTAATGTACCTTGAAGAGGTGGTGTGTAGAGGTGTAGAGTAATGTATCTTGGAGAGGTGGTTTGTAGAATTGTAGAGTATTATACCTTGGAGAGGTGGTTTGAAGAGGTGTAGAGTAATGTACCTTGAAGAGGTGGTTTGTAGAGGTGTAGAGTAATATACCTTGGAGAGGTGGTTTGTAGAGGTGTAGAGTAATGTACCTTAGAGAGGTGGTTTGCAGAGCTGTCGAGTAATGTACCTTGGAGAGGTGGTTTGTAGAGGTATAGAGGTGTACGGTTATGTACCTTGAAGAGGTGGTTTGTAGAGGTGTAGAGTAATGTACCTTGGAGAGGTGGTTTGTAGATGTGTATAATAATGTACCTTAGAGATGTGGTTTGTAGAGGTGTAGAGTAATGTACCTTGGAGAGGTGGTTTGTAGAGGTGTAGAGTAATGCACCTTGGAGAGGTGGTTTGTAGAGGTGTAGAGTAATGTACCTTGAAGAGGCGGTTTGGAGAGGTGTAGAGTAATGTACCTTGGAGAGGTGGTTTGTAGACATGTAGAGTAATGTACCTTGCAGAGGTGGTTTGTAGAGGTGTAGAGTAATGTACCTTGGAGAGGTGGTTTGTAGAGGTGTAGAGTAATGTACCTTGGAGAGGTGGTTTGTAGAGGTGTAGAGTAATGTACCTTGGAGACGTGGTTTGTAGAGGTGTAGAGTAATGTACCATGCAGAGGTGGTTTGTAGAACTGTAGAGTAATGCACCTTGGAGAGGTGGTTTGTGGAGGTGTAAGAGTAATGTACCTTGGAGAGGTGGTTTGTGGAGGTGTAAGAGTAATGTACCTTGGAGAGCTGGTTTGTAGAGGAGTAAAGTAATGCACCTTGGAGAGGTGGTTTGTAGAGGTGAAGAGTAATGTACCTTGGAGAGGTAGTTTGAAGAGGTGTAGAGTAATGTACCTTAGAGAGGTGGTTTGTAGAGATGTCGAGTAATGTACCTTGGAGAGGTGGTTTGTAGATGTGTAGAATAATGTACCTTGGAGAGGTGGTTTGTAGAGATGTAGAGTAATGTACCTTGGAGAGGTGGTTTGTAGACATGTAGAGTTACATACCTTGGAGAGGTGGTTTGTAGAGGTGTAGAGTAATGTACCTTGGAGAGGTGGTTTGTAGAGGTGTAGAGTAATGTACCTTAGAGAGGTGGTTTGTAGAGGGGTAGAGTAATGTATCTTGGAGAGGTAGTTTGTAGAGGTGTAGAGGTGTAGAGTAATGTACCTTAGAGAGGTGGTTTGTAGAGGTGTAGAAGTGTAGAGTAATGTACTTTAGAGAGGTGGTTTGTAGAGATGTCGAGTAATGTACCCTGGAGAGGTGGTTTGTAGAGGTGTAAGGTTATGTACCTTGAAGAGGCGGTTTGTAGAGGTGTAGAGTAATGCACCTTGGAGAGGTGGTTTGTAGAAGTGTAGACTAATGTACCTTGGAGAGGTGGTTTGTAGAGATGTAAGGTAATGTACCTTGGAGAGGTGGTTTGTAGAGGTGTAGAGTAATGTACCTTAAAGAGGTGGTTTGTAGAGATGTCAAGTAATGTACCTTGGAGAGGTGGTTTGTAGAGGTGTAGAGAAATGTACTTTGGAGAGGTGGTTTGTAGAGATGTAAGGTAATGTACCATGGAGAGGTGGTTTGTAGAGGTGTAGAGTAATGTACCTTGGAGATGTGGTTTGTAGAAGTGTAGAGTAATGTACCTTGGAGAGGTGGTTTGTAGAGATGTAGGGTTCTGTACCTTGGAGAGGTGGTTTGTAGAGATGTAAGGTTATTAATCTTGGAAAGGTGGTTTGTAGAGGTGTAGAGTAATGTACCTTGGAGATGTGGTTTGTAGAAGTGTAGAGTAATGTACCTTGGAGAGGTGGTTTGTAGAGATGTAGGGTTCTGTACCTTGGAGAGGTGGTTTGTAGAGATGTAAGGTTATTAATCTTGGAAAGGTGGTTTGTAGAGATGTAGAGTAATGTACCTTGGAGAGGTGGTTTGTAGAGGTGTAGAGTAATGTACCTTGGAGAGGTTGTTTGTAGAGGTGTAGAGTAATGTACCTTGGAGAGGTGGTTTGTAGAGATGTAAGGTTATGTACCTTGAAGAGGTGGTTTGTAGAGGTGTAGAGTAATGCACCTTGGAGAGGTGGTTTGTAGAGGTGTAGCGTAATGTACCTTGGAGAGGTTGTTTGCAGAGGTGTAGAGTAATGTACCTTGGAGAGGTGGTTTGTAGAGATGTAAGGTTATGTACCTTGAAGAGGTGGTTTGTAGAGGTGTAGAGTAATGCACCTTGGAAAGGTGGTTTGTAGAGATGCAAGGTAATGTACCTTGGAGAGGTGGTTTGTAGAGGTGTAGAGTAATGTACCTTAAAGAGGTGGTTTGTAGAGATGTCAAGTAATGTACCTTGGAGAGGTGGTTTGTAGAGGTGTAGAGTAATGTACCTTGGAGAGGTGGTTTGTAGAGGTGTAGAGTAATGTACCTTGGAGATGTGGTTTGTAGAAGTGTAGAGTAACGTACCTTGGAGAGGTGGTTTGTAGAGATGTAGCGTTCTGTACCTTGGAGAGGTGGTTTGTAGAGATGTAAGGTTATTCATCTTGGAAAGGTGGTTTGTAGAGATGTAGAGTAATGTACCTTGGAGAGGTGGTTTGTAGAGGTGTAGAGTAATGTACCTTGGAGAGGTTGTTTGTAGAGGTGTAGAGTAATGTACCTTGGAGAGGTGGTTTGTAGAGATGTAAGGTTATGTACCTTAAAGAGGTGGTTTGTAGAGATGTCAAGTAATGTACCGTGGAGAGGTGGTTTGTAGAGTTGTAGAGTAATGTACCTTGGAGAGGTGGTTTGTAGAGGTGTAGAGTAATGTACCTTGGAGAGGTGGTTTGTAGAGATGTAAGGTTATGTACCTTGAAGAGGTGGTTTGTAGAGGTGTAGAGTAATGTACCTTGGAGAGGTGGTTTGTAGAGGTGTACAGTAATGTACCTTGAGGAGGTGGTTTGTAGAGGTGTAGAGTAATGTACCTTGGAGAGGTGGTTTGTAGAGGTGTAGAGTAATGTACCTTGGAGAGGTGGTTTGTAGAGATGTAAGGGTATGTACCTTGAAGATGTGGTTTGTAGAGGTGTAGAGTAATGCACCTTGGAGAGGTGGTTTGTAGAGGTGTAGAGAATGTACCTTGGAGAGGTGGCTTGTAGAGATGTAAGGTAACGTACCTTGGAGAGGTGGTTTGTAGAGGTGTAGAGTAATGTACCTTAAAGAGGTGGTTTGTAGAGATGTCAACTAATGTACCTTGGAGGGGTGGTTTGTAGAGGTGTAGAGTAATGTACCTTGGAGAGGTGGTTTGTAGAGGTGTAGAGTAATGTACCTTGGAGAGGTGGTTTGTAGAGATGTAAGGTTATGTACCTTGAAGAGGTGGTTTGTAGAGGTGTAGAGTAATGTACCTTGAGGAGGTGGTTTGTAGAGATTTCAAGTAATGTACCGTGGAGAGGTGGTTTGTAGAGATGTTGAGTAATGTACCTTGGAGAGGTGGTTTGTAGAGATGTAAGGTAATGTACCTTTGAGAGGTGGTTTGCAGAGATGTAGAGTTACATACCTTGAAGAGGTGGTTTGTAGAGGTGTAGAGTAATGTACCTTAGGGAGGTGGTTTTTAGAGGTGTAGAGTAATGTACCTTGGAGAGGTGGTTTGTAGAGGTGTAGAGTAATGTACCTTGGAGAGGTGGTTTGTAGAGGTGTAGAGTAATGTACCTTGGAGAGGTGGTTTGTAGAGATGTAAGGTTATGTACCTTGGAGAGGTGGTTTGTAGAGATGTTGAGTAATGTACCTTGGAGAGGTGGTTTGTAGAGATGTAAGGTAATGTACCTTTGAGAGGTGGTTTGCAGAGATGTAGAGTTACATACCTTGAAGAGGTGGTTTGTAGAGGTGTAGACTAATGTACCTTGGAGAGGTGGTTTGTAGAGGTGTAGAGTAATGTACCTTGGAGAGGTGGTTTGTAGAAGTGTAGAGGAATGTACCTTGGAAAGGTGGTTTGTAGAGATGTAGGGTTATGTACCTTGGAGAGGTGGTTTATAGAGATGTAAGGTTATGTACCTTGGAGAGGTGGTTTGTAGAGGTGTAGAGTAATGTACCTTGGAGAGGTGGTTTGTAGAGGTGTAGAGTAATGTACCTTGGAGAGGTGGTTTGTAGAGGTGTAGAGTAATGTACCTTGGAGAGGTGGTTTGTAGAGGTGTAGAGTAATGTACCTTGAGGAGCTGGTTTGTAGAGATGTCAAGTAATGTACCTTGGAGAGGTGGTTTGTAGAGATGTTGAGTAATGTACCTTGGAGAGGTGGTTTGTAGAGATGTAAGGTAATGTACCTTTGAGAGGTGGTTTGCAGAGATGTAGAGTTACATACCTTGAAGAGGTGGTTTGTAGAGGTGTAGACTAATGTACCTTGGAGAGGTGGTTTGTAGAGGTGTACAGTGATGTACCTTAGGGAGGTGGTTTTTATAGGTGTAGAGTAATGTACCTTGGAGAGGTGGTTTGTAGAGGTGTAGAGTAATGTACCTTGGAGAGGTGGTTTGTAGAGATCTAAGGTTATGTACCTTGAAGAGGTGGGTTGTAGAGGTGTAGAGTAATGTACCTTGAAGAGGTGGTTTGTAGAGGTGTAGTGTTCTGTACCTTGGAGAGGTGGTTTGTAGAGGTGTGGAGGTGTAAGGTTATGTACCTTGAAGAGGTGGTTTGTAGAGGTGTAGGGTAATGAACCTTGGAGAGGTGGTTTTCAGAGATATAGAGTTCTGTACCTTGGAGAGGTGGTTTGTAAAGGTGTAAGGTTATATACCTTGGAGACGTGGTTTGTAGAGGTGTAGAGTAATGTACCTTGCCGAGGTGGTTTGTAGAGGTGTAGAGTTCTGTACCTTGGAGAGGTGGTTTGTAGAGGTGTAGAGTAATGTAGCTTGGAGAGGTGGTTTGTAGAGATGTAAGGTTATGTACCTTGAACAGAAGGTTTGTAGACGTATAGAGTAATGTACCTTGGAGAGGTGGTTTGTAGAGGTGTAGAGAAATGCACCTTGGAGAGGTGGTTTGTAGAGGTGTAGAGTAATGTACCTTGGAGAGGTGGTTTGTAGAGGTGTAGAGTAATGTACCTTGAAGAGGTGGTTTGTAGAGATGTAAGGTAATGTACCTTTGAGAGGTGGTTTGTAGAGGTGTACAGTGATGTACCTTAGGGAGGTGGTTTTTAGAGGTGTAGAGTAATGTACCTTGGAGAGGTGGTTTGTAGAGGTGTAGAGTAATGTACCTTGGAGAGGTGGTTTGTAGAGGTGTAGAGTAATGTACCTTGGAGAGGTGGTTTGTAGAGGTGTAGAGTAATGTACCTTGGAGAGGTGGTTTGTAGAGATGTAAGGTTATGTACCTTGAAGAGGTGGGTTGTAGAGGTGTAGAGTAATGTACCTTGAAGAGGTGGTTTGTAGAGGTGTAGAGTTCTGTACCTTGGAGAGGTGGTTTGTAGAGGTGTGGAGGTGTAATGTTATGTACCTTGAAGAGGTGGTTTGTAGAGGTGTAGAGTAATGTACCTTGGAGAGGTGGTTTGTAGAGGTGTAGAGTAATGCACCCTGGAGAGGTGGTTTGTAGAGGTGTAGAGTAATGGACCTTGGAGAGGTGGTTTGTAGATGTGTAGAGTAATGTATCTTGGAGAGGTGGTTTGTAGAGGTGTAGAGTAATGTACCTTGAAGAGGTGGTTTGTAGAGGTGTAGAGTAATGTACCTTGGAGAGGTGGTTTGTAGAAGTGTAGAGGAATGTACCTTGGAGAGGTGGTTTGTAGAGATGTAGGGTTCTGTACCTTGGAGAGGTGGTTTATAGAGATGTAAGGTTATGTACCTTGGAGAGGTGGTTTGTAGAGGTGTAGAGTAATGTACCTTGGAGAGGTGGTTTGTAGAGGTGTAGAGTAATGTACCTTGGAGAGGTGGTTTGTAGAGGTGTAGAGTAATGTACCTTGGAGAGGGTATTTGTAGAGGTGTAGAGTAATGTACCTTGGAGAGATGGTTTGTAGAGGTGTAGAGTAATGTACCTTGAAGAGGTGGTTTGTAGAGGTGAAGAGTAATGTATCTTGGAGAGGTGGTTTGTAGAATTGTACAGTATTATACCTTGGAGAGGTGGTTTGAAGAGGTGTAGAGTAATGTACCTTGAAGAGGTGGTTTGTAGAGGTGTAGAGTAATATACCTTGGACAGGTGGTTTGTAGAGGCGTAGAGTAATGTACCTTAGAGAGGTGGTTTGTAGAGCTGTCGAGTAATGTTCCTTGGATAGGTGGTTTGTAGAGGTATAGAGGTGTAAGGTTATGTACCTTGAAGAGGTGGTTTGTAGAGGTGTAGAGTAATGTACCTTGGAGAAGTGGTTTATAGAGGTGTAGAGTAATGTACCTTGGAGAGGTGGTTTGTAGAGATGTAAGGTAACGTATCTTGGAGAGGTGGTTTGTAGAGGTGTAGAGTAATGTACCTTAAAGAGGTGGTTTGTAGAGATGTCAAGTAATGTACCTTGGAGGGGTGGTTTGTAGAGGTGTAGAGTAATGTACCTTGGAGAGGTGGTTTATAGAGGTGTAGAGTAATGTACCTTGGAGAGGTGGTTTGTAGACATGTAAGGTTATGTACCTTGGAGAGGTGGTTTGTAGAGGTGTACAGTGATGTACCTTAGGGAGGTGGTTTTTATAGGTGTAGAGTAATGTACCTTGGAGAGGTGGTTTGTAGAGGTGTAGAGTAATGTACCTTGGAGAGGTGGTTTGTAGAGGTGTAGAGTAATGTACCTTGGAGAGGTGGTTTGTAGAGATGTAAGGTTATGTACCTTGAAGAGGTGGGTTGTAGAGTTGTAGAGTAATGTACCTTGAAGAGGTGGTTTGTAGAGGTGTAGAGTTCTGTACCTTGGAGAGGTGGTTTGTAGAGGTGTGGAGGTGTAAGGTTATGTACCTTGAAGAGGTGGTTTGTAGAGGTGTAGGGTAATGAACCTTGGAGAGGTGGTTTTCAGAGATATAGAGTTCTGTACCATGGAGAGGTGGTTTGTAAAGGTGTAAGGTTATATACCTTGGAGAGGTGGTTTGTAGAGGTGTAGAGTAATGTACCTTGCAGAGGTGGTTTGTAGAGGTGTAGAGTTCTGTACCTTGGAGAGGTGGTTTGTAGAGGTGTAGAGTAATGTAGCTTGGAGAGGTGGTTTGTAGAGATGTAAGGTTATGTACCTTGAACAGAAGGTTTGTAGACGTATAGAGTAATGTACCTTGGAGAGATGGTTTGTAGAGGTGTAGAGTAATGCACCTTGGAGAGGTGGTTTGTAGAGGTGTAGAGTAATGTACCTTGGAGAGGTGGTTTGTAGAGGTGTAGAGTAATGTACCTTGAAGAGGTGGTTTGTAGAGATGTAAGGTAATGTACCTTTGAGAGGTGGTTTGAAGAGATGAAGAGTTACACACCTTGAAGAGGTGGTTTATAGACATGTAGAGTAATGTACCTTGGAGAGGTGGTTTGTAGAGATGTCGAGTAATGTACCTTGGAGAGGTGGTTTGTAGATGTGTAGAGTAATGTACCTTGGAGAGGTGGTTTGTAGAGGTATAGAGTAATGTACCTTGAAGAGGTGGTTTGTAGAGATGTAAGGTAATGTACCTTTGAGAGGTGGTTTGTAGAGGTGTACAGTGATGTACCTTAGGGAGGTGGTTTTTAGAGGTGTAGAGTAATGTACCTTGGAGAGGTGGTTTGTAGAGGTGTAGAGTAATGTACCTTGGAGAGGTGGTTTGTAGAGGTGTAGAGTAATGTGCCTTGGAGAGGTGGTTTGTAGAGGTGTAGAGTAATGTACCTTGGAGAGGTGGTTTGTAGAAGTGTAGAGGAATGTACCTTGGAGAGGTGGTTTGTAGAGATGTAGGGTTCTGTACCTTGGAGAGGTGGTTTATAGAGATGTAAGGTTATGTACCTTGGAGAGGTGGTTTGTAGAGGTGTAGAGTAATGTACCTTGGAGAGGTGGTTTGTAGAGGTGTAGAGTAATGTACCTTGGAGAGGTGGTTTGTAGAGGTGTAGAGTAATGTACCTTGGAGAGGGTATTTGTAGAGGTGTAGAGTAATGTACCTTGGAGAGATGGTTTGTAGAGGTGTAGAGTAATGTACCTTGAAGAGGTGGTTTGTAGAGGTGTAGAGTAATGTATCTTGGAGAGGTGGTTTGTAGAATTGTAGAGTATTATACCTTGGAGAGGTGGTTTGAAGAGGTGTAGAGTAATGTACCTTGAAGAGGTGGTTTGTAGAGGTGTAGAGTAATATACCTTGGAGAGGTGGTTTGTAGAGGTGTAGAGTAATGTACCTTAGAGAGGTGGTTTGTAGAGCTGTCGAGTAATGTACCTTGGAGAGGTGGTTTGTAGAGGTATAGAGGTGTAAGGTTATGTACCTTGAAGAGGTGGTTTGTAGAGGTGTAGAGTAATGTACCTTGGAGAGGTGGTTTGTAGATGTGTAGAATAATGTACCTTGGAGATGTGGTTTGTAGAGGTGTAGAGTAATGTACCTTGGAGAGGTGGTTTGTAGAGGTGTAGAGTAATGTACCTTGGAGAGGTGGTTTGTAGAGGTGTAGAGTAATGTACCTTGAAGAGGCGGTTTGGAGAGGTGTAGAGTAATGTACCTTGGAGAGGTGGTTTGTAGACATGTAGAGTAATGTACCTTGCAGAGGTGGTTTGTAGAGGTGTACAGTAATGTACCTTGAAGAGGCGGTTTGTAGACATGTAGAGTAATGTACCTTGCAGAGGTGGTTTGTAGAGGTGTACAGTAATGTACCTTGGAGAGGTGGTTTGTAGAGGTGTAGAGTAATGTACCTTGGAGAGGTGGTTTGTAGAGGTGTAGAGTAATGTACCTTGGAGAGGTGGTTTGTAGAGGTGTAGAGTAATGTACCATGCAGAGGTGGTTTGTAGAGCTGTAGAGTAATGTACCATGCAGAGGTGGTTTGTAGAGCTGTAGAGTAATGTACCTTGGAGAGGTGGTTTGTGGAGGTGTAAGAGTAATGTACCTTGGAGAGGTGGTTTGTAGAGGTGTAAAGTAATGCACCTTGGAGAGGTGGTTTGTAGAGGTGAAGAGTAATGTACCTTGGAGAGGTGGTTTGTAGAGGTGTAGAGTAATGTACCTTAGAGAGGTGGTTTGTAGAGATGTCGAGCAATGTACCTTGGAGAGGTGGTTTCTAGATGTGTAGAATAATGTACCTTGGAGAGGTGGTTTGTAGAGATGTAGAGTAATGTACCTTGGAGAGGTGGTTTGTAGACATGTAGAGTTACATACCTTGGAGAGGTGGTTTGTAGAGGTGTAGAGTAATATACCTTGGAGAGGTGGTTTGTAGAGGTGTAGAGTAATGTACCTTAGAGAGGTGGTTTGTAGAGGTGTAGAGTAATGTATCTTGGAGAGGTAGTTTGTAGAGGTGTAGAGGTGTAGAGTAATGTACCTTAGAGAGGTGGTTTGTAGAGGTGTAAAAGTGTAGAGTAATGTACTTTAGAGAGGTGGTTTGTAGAGATGTCGAGTAATGTACCCTGGAGAGGTGGTTTGTAGAGGTGTAGAGTAATGTACCTTGGAGAGGTGGTTTGTAGAGGTGTAGAGTAATGCACCTTGGAGAGGTAGTTTGTAGAGGTGTAGAGTAATGTACCTTGGAGAGGTGGTTTGTAGAGATGTAAGGTTAGGTACCTTGGAGAAGTGGTTTGTAGAGGTGTAGAGTAATGTACCTTGAAGAGGTGGTTTGTAGAGGTGTAGAGTTCTGTACCTTGAAGAGGTGGTTTGTAGAGGTGTAGAGTAATGTACCTTGGAGAGCTGGTTTGTAGAGGTGTAGAGTAATGTACCCTGAAGAGGTGGTTTGTAGAGGTGTAGAGTAATGTACATTGGAGAGGTGGTTTGTAGATGTCTAGAGTAATGTATCCTGGAGAGGTGGTTTGTAGAGGTGTAGAGTAATGTACCTTGAAGAGGTGGTTTGTAGAGATGTAAGGTAATGTACCTTGGAGAGATGGTTTGTAGAGGTGTAGAGTAATGTACCTTGGAGAGGTGGTTTGTAGAAGTGTAGAGTAATGTACCTTGGAGAGGTGGTTTGTAGAGATGTAAGGTTATGTACCTTGGAGAGGTGGTTTGTAGAGATATAGAGTAATGTACCTTGGAGAGGTGGTTTGTAGAGGTGTAGAGTAATGTACCTTAGAGAGGTTGTTTGTAGAGGTGTAGAGTAATGTACCTTGGAGAGATGGTTTGTAGAGGTGTAAGGTTATGTACCTTGAAGAGGCGGTTTGTAGAGGTGTAGAGTAATGCACCTTGGAGAGGTGGTTTGTAGAGGTGTAGAGTAATGTACCTTGGAGAGGTGGTTTGTAGAGATGTAAGGTAATGTACCTTGGAGAGGTGGTTTGTAGAGGTGTAGAGTAATGTACCTTAAAGAGGTGGTTTGTAGAGATGTAAGGTAATGTACCATAAAAGAGGTGGTGTGTAGAGGTGTAGAGTAATGTACCTTGGAGATGTGGTTTGTAGATGTGTAGAGTAATGTACCTTGGAGAGGTGGTTTGTAGAGATGTAGGGTTCTGTACCTTGGAGAGGTGGTTTGTAGAGATGTAAGGTTATTAATCTTGGAAAGGTGGTTTGTAGAGATGTAGAGTAATGTACCTTGGAGAGGTGGTTTGTAGAGGTGTAGAGTAATGTACCTTGGAGAGGTTGTTTGTAGAGGTGTAGAGTAATGTACCTTGGAGAGGTGGTTTGTAGAGATGTATGGTTATGTACCTTGAAGAGGTGGTTTGTAGAGGTGTAGAGTAATGCACCTTGGAAAGGTGGTTTGTAGAGATGCAAGGTAATGTACCTTGGAGAGGTGGTTTGTAGAGGTGTAGAGTAATGTACCTTAAAGAGGTGGTTTGTAGAGATGTCAAGTAATGTACCGTGGAGAGGTGGTTTGTAGAGGTGTAGAGTAATGTACCTTGGAGAGGTGGTTTGTAGAGGTGTAGAGTAATGTACCTTGGAGAGGTGGTTTGTAGACATGTAAGGTTATGTACCTTGAAGAGGTGGTTTGTAGAGGTGTAGAGTAATGTACCTTGGAGAGGTGGTTTGTAGAGGTGTAGAGTAATGTACCTTGAGGAGGTGGTTTGTAGAGATGTCAAGTAATGTACCTTGGAGAGGTGGTTTGTAGAGGTGTAGAGTAATGTACCTTGGAGAGGTGATTTGTAGAGGTGTAGAGTAATGTACCTTGGAGAGGTGGTTTGTAGAGATGTAAGGGTATGTACCTTGAAGAGGTGGTTTGTAGAGGTGTAGAGTAATGCACCTTGGAGAGGTGGTTTGTAGAGGTGTAGAGAATGTACCTTGGAGAGGTGGTTTGTAGAGATGTAAGGTAACGTACCTTAAAGAGGTGGTTTGTAGAGATGTCAAGTAATGTACCGTGGAGAGGTGGTTTGTAGAGGTGTAGAGTAATGTACCTTGGAGAGGTGGTTTGTAGAGGTGTAGAGTAATGTACCTTGGAGAGGTGGTTTGTAGAGATGTAAGGTTATGTACCTTGAAGAGGTGGTTTGTAGAGGTGTAGAGTAATGTACCTTGGAGAGGTGGTTTGTAGAGGTGTAGAGTAATGTACCTTAAAGAGGTGGTTTGTAGAGATGTCAACTAATGTACCTTGGAGGGGTGGTTTGTAGAGGTGTAGAGTAATGTACCTTGGAGAGGGGGTTTGTAGAGGTGTAGAGTAATGTACCTTGGAGAGGTGGTTTGTAGAGATGTAAGGTTATGTACCTTGAAGAGGTGGTTTGTAGAGGTGTAGAGTAATGTACCTTGAGGAGGTGGTTTGTAGAGATGTCAAGTAATGTACCTTGGAGAGGTGGTTTGTAGAGATGTTGAGTAATGTACCTTGGAGAGGTGGTTTGTAGATATGTAAGGTAATGTACCTTTGAGAGGTGGTTTGCAGAGATGTAGAGTTACATACCTTGAAGAGGTGGTTTGTAGAGGTGTAGAGTAATGTACCTTAGGGAGGTGGTTTTTAGAGGTGTAGAGTAATGTACCTTGGAGAGGTGGTTTGTAGAGGTGTAGAGTAATGTACCTTGGAGAGGTGGTTTGTAGAGGTGTAGAGTAATGTACCTTGGAGAGGTGGTTTGTAGAGATGTAAGGTTATGTACCTTGAAGAGGTGGGTTGTAGAGGTGTAGAGTAATGTACCTTGGAGAGGTGGTTTGTAGAAGTGTAGAGGAATGTACCTTGGAGAGGTGGTTTGTAGAGATGTAGGGTTCTGTACCTTGGAGAGGTGGTTTATAGAGATGTAAGGTTATGTACCTTGGAGAGGTGGTTTGTAGAGGTGTAGAGTAATGTACCTTGGAGAGGTGGTTTGTAGAGGTGTAGAGTAATGTACCTTGGAGAGGTGGTTTGTAGAGGTGTAGAGTAATGTACCTTGGAGAGGGTATTTGTAGAGGTGTAGAGTAATGTACCTTGGAGAGGTGGTTTGTAGAGGTGTAGAGTAATGTACCTTGAAGAGGTGGTTTGTAGAGGTGTAGAGTAATGTACCTTGAGGAGGTGGTTTGTAGAGATGTCAAGTAATGTACCTTGGAGAGGTGGTTTGTAGAGATGTTGAGTAATGTACCTTGGAGAGGTGGTTTGTAGAGATGTAAGGTAATGTACCTTTGAGAGGTGGTTTGCAGAGATGTAGAGTTACATACCTTGAAGAGGTGGTTTGTAGAGGTGTAGACTAATGTACCTTGGAGAGGTGGTTTGTAGAGGTGTACAGTGATGTACCTTAGGGAGGTGGTTTTTATAGGTGTAGAGTAATGTACCTTGGAGAGGTGGTTTGTAGAGGTGTAGAGTAATGTACCTTGGAGAGGTGGTTTGTAGAGGTGTAGAGTAATGTACCTTGGAGAGGTGGTTTGTAGAGATGTAAGGTTATGTACCTTGAAGAGGTGGGTTGTAGAGGTGTAGAGTAATGTACCTTGAAGAGGTGGTTTGTAGAGGTGTAGAGTTCTGTACCTTGGAGAGGTGGTTTGTAGAGGTGTGGAGGTGTAAGGTTATGTACCTTGAAGAGGTGGTTTGTAGAGGTGTAGGGTAATGAACCTTGGAGAGGTGGTTTTCAGAGATATAGAGTTCTGTACCTTGGAGAGGTGGTTTGTAAAGGTGTAAGGTTATATACCTTGGAGAGGTGGTTTGTAGAGGTGTAGAGTAATGTACCTTGCAGAGGTGGTTTGTAGAGGTGTAGAGTTCTGTACCTTGGAGAGGTGGTTTGTAGAGGTGTAGAGTAATGTAGCTTGGAGAGGTGGTTTGTAGAGATGTAAGGTTATGTACCTTGAACAGAAGGTTTGTAGACGTATAGAGTAATGTACCTTGGAGAGGTGGTTTGTAGAGGTGTAGAGAAATGCACCATGGAGAGGTGGTTTGTAGAGGTGTAGAGTAATGTACCTTGGAGAGGTGGTTTGTAGAGGTGTAGAGTAATGTACCTTGAAGAGGTGGTTTGTAGAGATGTAAGGTAATGTACCTTTGAGAGGTGGTTTGTAGAGATGTAGAGTTACACACCTTGAAGAGGTGGTTTATAGACATGTAGAGTAATGTACCTTGGAGAGGTGGTTTGTAGAGATGTCGAGTAATGTACCTTGGAGAGGTGGTTTGTAGATGTGTAGAGTAATGTACCTTGGAGAGGTGGTTTGTAGAGGTATAGAGTAATGTACCTTGAAGAGGTGGTTTGTAGAGATGTAAGGTAATGTACCTTTGAGAGGTGGTTTGTAGAGGTGTACAGTGATGTACCTTAGGGAGGTGGTTTTTAGAGGTGTAGAGTAATGTACCTTGGAGAGGTGGTTTGTAGAGGTGTAGAGTAATGTACCTTGGAGAGGTGGTTTGTAGAGGTGTAGAGTAATGTACCTTGGAGAGGTGGTTTGTAGAGATGTAAGGTTATGTACCTTGAAGAGGTGGGTTGTAGAGGTGTAGAGTAATGTACCTTGAAGAGGTGGTTTGTAGAGGTGTAGAGTTCTGTACCTTGGAGAGGTGGTTTGTAGAGGTGTGGAGGTGTAATGTTATGTACCTTGAAGAGGTGGTTTGTAGAGGTGTAGAGTAATGTACCTTGGAGAGGTGGTTTGTAGAGGTGTAGAGTAATGCACCCTGGAGAGGTGGTTTGTAGAGGTGTAGAGTAATGGACCTTGGAGAGGTGGTTTGTAGATGTGTAGAGTAATGTATCTTGGAGAGGTGGTTTGTAGAGGTGTAGAGTAATGTACCTTGAAGAGGTGGTTTGTAGAGGTGTAGAGTAATGTACCTTGGAGAGGTGGTTTGTAGAAGTGTAGAGGAATGTACCTTGGAGAGGTGGTTTGTAGAGATGTAGGGTTCTGTACCTTGGAGAGGTGGTTTATAGAGATGTAAGGTTATGTACCTTGGAGAGGTGGGTTGTAGAGGTGTAGAGTAATGTACCTTGGAGAGGTGGTTTGTAGAGGTGTAGAGTAATGTACCTTGGAGAGGTGGTTTGTAGAGGTGTAGAGTAATGTACCTTGGAGAGGGTATTTGTAGAGGTGTAGAGTAATGTACCTTGGAGAGATGGTTTGTAGACGTGTAGAGTAATGTACCTTGAAGAGGTGGTTTGTAGAGGTGTAGAGTAATGTATCTTGGAGAGGTGGTTTGTAGAATTGTAGAGTATTATACCTTGGAGAGGTGGTTTGAAGAGGTGTAGAGTAATGTACCATGAAGAGGTGGTTTGTAGAGGTGTAGAGTAATATACCTTGGAGAGGTGGTTTGTAGAGGCGTAGAGTAATGTACCTTAGAGAGGTGGTTTGTAGAGCTGTTGAGTAATGTACCTTGGAGAGGTGGTTTGTAGAGGTATAGAGGTGTAAGGTTATGTACCTTGGAGATGTGGTTTGTAGAGGTGTAGAGTAATGTACCTTGGAGAGGTGGTTTGTAGAGGTGTAGAGTAATGTACCTTGGAGAGGTGGTTTGTAGAGGTGTAGAGTAATGTACCTTGAAGAGGCGGTTTGGAGAGGTGTAGAGTAATGTACCTTGGAGATGTGGTTTGTAGACATGTAGAGTAATGTACCTTGGAGAGGTGGTTTGTAGAGGTGTACAGTAATGTACCTTGGAGAGGTGGTTTGTAGAGGTGTAGAGTAATGTACCTTGGAGAGGTGGTTTGTAGAGGTGTAGAGTAATGTACCTTGGAGAGGTGGTTTGTAGAGGTGTAGAGTAATGTACCATGCAGAGGTGGTTTGTAGAGCTGTAGAGTAATGTACCTTGGAGAGGTGGTTTGTGGAGATGTCGAGTAATGTACCTTGGAGAGGTGGTTTGTAGATGTGTAGAATAATGTACCTTGGAGAGGTGGTTTGTAGAGGTGTACAGTAATGTACCTTGGAGAGGTGGTTTGTAGAGGTGTAGAGTAATGTACCTTGGAGAGGTGGTTTGTAGAGGTGTAGAGTAATGTACCTTGGAGAGGTGGTTTGTAGAGGTGTAGAGTAATGTACCTTGGAGAGGTGGTTTATAGAGGTGTAGAGTAATGTACCTTAGAGAGGTGGTTTGTAGAGATGTCGAGTAATGTACTTTGGAGAGGTGGTTTGTAGATGTGTAGAATAATGTACCTTGGAGAGGTGGTTTGTAGAGATGTAGAGTAATGTACCTTGGAGAGGTGGTTTGTAGACATGTAGAGTTACATACCTTGGAGAGGTGGTTTGTAGAGGTGTAGAGTAATATACCTTGGAGAGGTGGTTTGTAGAGGTGTAGGGTAATGTACCTTAGAGAGGTGGTTTGTAGAGGTGTAGAGTAATGTATCTTGGAGAGGTAGTTTGTAGAGGTGTAGAGTAATGTACCTTAGAGAGGTGGTTTGTAGAGGTGTAGAAGTGTAGAGTAATGTACTTTAGAGAGGTGGTTTGTAGAGATGTCGAGTAATGTACCCTGGAGAGGTGGTTTGTAGAGGTGTAGAGTAATGTACCTTGGAGAGGTGGTTTGTAGAGGTGTAGAGTTATGCACCTTGGAGAGGTAGTTTGTAGAGGTGTAGAGTAATGTACCTTGGAGAGGTGGTTTGTAGAGATGTAAGGTTATTAATCTTGGAAAGGTGGTTTGTAGAGATGTAGAGTAATGTACCTTGGAGAGGTGGTTTGTAGAGGTGTAGAGTAATGTACCTTGGAGAGGTTGTTTGTAGAGGTGTAGAGTAATGTACCTTGGAGAGGTGGTTTGAAGAGATGTATGGTTATGTACCTTGAAGAGGTGGTTTGTAGAGGTGTAGAGTAATGCACCTTGGAAAGGTGGTTTGTAGAGATGCAAGGTAATGTACCTCGGAGAGGTGGTTTGTAGAGGTGTAGAGTAATGTACCTTAAAGAGGTGGTTTGTAGAGATGTCAAGTAATGTACCGTGGAGAGGTGGTTTGTAGAGGTGTAGAGTAATGTACCTTGGAGAGGTGGTTTGTAGAGGTGTAGAGTAATGTACCTTGGAGAGGTGGTTTGTAGACATGTAAGGTTATGTACCTTGAAGAGGTGGTTTGTAGAGGTGTAGAGTAATGTACCTTGGAGAGGTGGTTTGTAGAGGTGTAGAGTAATGTACCTTGAGGAGGTGGTTTGTAGAGATGTCAAGTAATGTACCTTGGAGAGGTGGTTTGTAGAGGTGTAGAGTAATGTACCTTGGAGAGGTGATTTGTAGAGGTGTAGAGTAATGTACCTTGGAGAGGTGGTTTGTAGAGATGTAAGGGTATGTACCTTGAAGAGGTGGTTTGTAGAGGTGTAGAGTAATGCACCTTGGAGAGGTGGTTTGTAGAGGTGTAGAGAATGTACCTTGGAGAGGTGGTTTGTAGAGATGTAAGGTAACGTACCTTAAAGAGGTGGTTTGTAGAGATGTCAAGTAATGTACCGTGGAGAGGTGGTTTGTAGAGGTGTAGAGTAATGTACCTTGGAGAGGTGGTTTGTAGAGGTGTAGAGTAATGTACCTTGGAGAGGTGGTTTGTAGAGATGTAAGGTTATGTACCTTGAAGAGGTGGTTTGTAGAGGTGTAGAGTAATGTACCTTGGAGAGGTGGTTTGTAGAGGTGTAGAGTAATGTACCTTAAAGAGGTGGTTTGTAGAGATGTCAACTAATGTACCTTGGAGGGGTGGTTTGTAGAGGTGTAGAGTAATGTACCTTGGAGAGGGGGTTTGTAGAGGTGTAGAGTAATGTACCTTGGAGAGGTGGTTTGTAGAGATGTAAGGTTATGTACCTTGAAGAGGTGGTTTGTAGAGGTGTAGAGTAATGTACCTTGAGGAGGTGGTTTGTAGAGATGTCAAGTAATGTACCTTGGAGAGGTGGTTTGTAGAGATGTTGAGTAATGTACCTTGGAGAGGTGGTTTGTAGATATGTAAGGTAATGTACCTTTGAGAGGTGGTTTGCAGAGATGTAGAGTTACATACCTTGAAGAGGTGGTTTGTAGAGGTGTAGAGTAATGTACCTTAGGGAGGTGGTTTTTAGAGGTGTAGAGTAATGTACCTTGGAGAGGTGGTTTGTAGAGGTGTAGAGTAATGTACCTTGGAGAGGTGGTTTGTAGAGGTGTAGAGTAATGTACCTTGGAGAGGTGGTTTGTAGAGATGTAAGGTTATGTACCTTGAAGAGGTGGGTTGTAGAGGTGTAGAGTAATGTACCTTGGAGAGGTGGTTTGTAGAAGTGTAGAGGAATGTACCTTGGAGAGGTGGTTTGTAGAGATGTAGGGTTCTGTACCTTGGAGAGGTGGTTTATAGAGATGTAAGGTTATGTACCTTGGAGAGGTGGTTTGTAGAGGTGTAGAGTAATGTACCTTGGAGAGGTGGTTTGTAGAGGTGTAGAGTAATGTACCTTGGAGAGGTGGTTTGTAGAGGTGTAGAGTAATGTACCTTGGAGAGGGTATTTGTAGAGGTGTAGAGTAATGTACCTTGGAGAGGTGGTTTGTAGAGGTGTAGAGTAATGTACCTTGAAGAGGTGGTTTGTAGAGGTGTAGAGTAATGTACCTTGAGGAGGTGGTTTGTAGAGATGTCAAGTAATGTACCTTGGAGAGGTGGTTTGTAGAGATGTTGAGTAATGTACCTTGGAGAGGTGGTTTGTAGAGATGTAAGGTAATGTACCTTTGAGAGGTGGTTTGCAGAGATGTAGAGTTACATACCTTGAAGAGGTGGTTTGTAGAGGTGTAGACTAATGTACCTTGGAGAGGTGGTTTGTAGAGGTGTACAGTGATGTACCTTAGGGAGGTGGTTTTTATAGGTGTAGAGTAATGTACCTTGGAGAGGTGGTTTGTAGAGGTGTAGAGTAATGTACCTTGGAGAGGTGGTTTGTAGAGGTGTAGAGTAATGTACCTTGGAGAGGTGGTTTGTAGAGATGTAAGGTTATGTACCTTGAAGAGGTGGGTTGTAGAGGTGTAGAGTAATGTACCTTGAAGAGGTGGTTTGTAGAGGTGTAGAGTTCTGTACCTTGGAGAGGTGGTTTGTAGAGGTGTGGAGGTGTAAGGTTATGTACCTTGAAGAGGTGGTTTGTAGAGGTGTAGGGTAATGAACCTTGGAGAGGTGGTTTTCAGAGATATAGAGTTCTGTACCTTGGAGAGGTGGTTTGTAAAGGTGTAAGGTTATATACCTTGGAGAGGTGGTTTGTAGAGGTGTAGAGTAATGTACCTTGCAGAGGTGGTTTGTAGAGGTGTAGAGTTCTGTACCTTGGAGAGGTGGTTTGTAGAGGTGTAGAGTAATGTAGCTTGGAGAGGTGGTTTGTAGAGATGTAAGGTTATGTACCTTGAACAGAAGGTTTGTAGACGTATAGAGTAATGTACCTTGGAGAGGTGGTTTGTAGAGGTGTAGAGAAATGCACCATGGAGAGGTGGTTTGTAGAGGTGTAGAGTAATGTACCTTGGAGAGGTGGTTTGTAGAGGTGTAGAGTAATGTACCTTGAAGAGGTGGTTTGTAGAGATGTAAGGTAATGTACCTTTGAGAGGTGGTTTGTAGAGATGTAGAGTTACACACCTTGAAGAGGTGGTTTATAGACATGTAGAGTAATGTACCTTGGAGAGGTGGTTTGTAGAGATGTCGAGTAATGTACCTTGGAGAGGTGGTTTGTAGATGTGTAGAGTAATGTACCTTGGAGAGGTGGTTTGTAGAGGTATAGAGTAATGTACCTTGAAGAGGTGGTTTGTAGAGATGTAAGGTAATGTACCTTTGAGAGGTGGTTTGTAGAGGTGTACAGTGATGTACCTTAGGGAGGTGGTTTTTAGAGGTGTAGAGTAATGTACCTTGGAGAGGTGGTTTGTAGAGGTGTAGAGTAATGTACCTTGGAGAGGTGGTTTGTAGAGGTGTAGAGTAATGTACCTTGGAGAGGTGGTTTGTAGAGATGTAAGGTTATGTACCTTGAAGAGGTGGGTTGTAGAGGTGTAGAGTAATGTACCTTGAAGAGGTGGTTTGTAGAGGTGTAGAGTTCTGTACCTTGGAGAGGTGGTTTGTAGAGGTGTGGAGGTGTAATGTTATGTACCTTGAAGAGGTGGTTTGTAGAGGTGTAGAGTAATGTACCTTGGAGAGGTGGTTTGTAGAGGTGTAGAGTAATGCACCCTGGAGAGGTGGTTTGTAGAGGTGTAGAGTAATGGACCTTGGAGAGGTGGTTTGTAGATGTGTAGAGTAATGTATCTTGGAGAGGTGGTTTGTAGAGGTGTAGAGTAATGTACCTTGAAGAGGTGGTTTGTAGAGGTGTAGAGTAATGTACCTTGGAGAGGTGGTTTGTAGAAGTGTAGAGGAATGTACCTTGGAGAGGTGGTTTGTAGAGATGTAGGGTTCTGTACCTTGGAGAGGTGGTTTATAGAGATGTAAGGTTATGTACCTTGGAGAGGTGGGTTGTAGAGGTGTAGAGTAATGTACCTTGGAGAGGTGGTTTGTAGAGGTGTAGAGTAATGTACCTTGGAGAGGTGGTTTGTAGAGGTGTAGAGTAATGTACCTTGGAGAGGGTATTTGTAGAGGTGTAGAGTAATGTACCTTGGAGAGATGGTTTGTAGACGTGTAGAGTAATGTACCTTGAAGAGGTGGTTTGTAGAGGTGTAGAGTAATGTATCTTGGAGAGGTGGTTTGTAGAATTGTAGAGTATTATACCTTGGAGAGGTGGTTTGAAGAGGTGTAGAGTAATGTACCATGAAGAGGTGGTTTGTAGAGGTGTAGAGTAATATACCTTGGAGAGGTGGTTTGTAGAGGCGTAGAGTAATGTACCTTAGAGAGGTGGTTTGTAGAGCTGTTGAGTAATGTACCTTGGAGAGGTGGTTTGTAGAGGTATAGAGGTGTAAGGTTATGTACCTTGGAGATGTGGTTTGTAGAGGTGTAGAGTAATGTACCTTGGAGAGGTGGTTTGTAGAGGTGTAGAGTAATGTACCTTGGAGAGGTGGTTTGTAGAGGTGTAGAGTAATGTACCTTGAAGAGGCGGTTTGGAGAGGTGTAGAGTAATGTACCTTGGAGATGTGGTTTGTAGACATGTAGAGTAATGTACCTTGGAGAGGTGGTTTGTAGAGGTGTACAGTAATGTACCTTGGAGAGGTGGTTTGTAGAGGTGTAGAGTAATGTACCTTGGAGAGGTGGTTTGTAGAGGTGTAGAGTAATGTACCTTGGAGAGGTGGTTTGTAGAGGTGTAGAGTAATGTACCATGCAGAGGTGGTTTGTAGAGCTGTAGAGTAATGTACCTTGGAGAGGTGGTTTGTGGAGATGTCGAGTAATGTACCTTGGAGAGGTGGTTTGTAGATGTGTAGAATAATGTACCTTGGAGAGGTGGTTTGTAGAGGTGTACAGTAATGTACCTTGGAGAGGTGGTTTGTAGAGGTGTAGAGTAATGTACCTTGGAGAGGTGGTTTGTAGAGGTGTAGGGTAATGAACCTTGGAGAGGTGGTTTTCAGAGATATAGAGTTCTGTACCTTGGAGAGGTGGTTTGTAAAGGTGTAAGGTTATATACCTTGGAGAGGTGGTTTGTAGAGGTGTAGAGTAATGTACCTTGCAGAGGTGGTTTGTAGAGGTGTAGAGTTCTGTACCTTGGAGAGGTGGTTTGTAGAGGTGTAGAGTAATGTAGCTTGGAGAGGTGGTTTGTAGAGATGTAAGGTTATGTACCTTGAACAGAAGGTTTGTAGACGTATAGAGTAATGTACCTTGGAGAGGTGGTTTGTAGAGGTGTAGAGAAATGCACCATGGAGAGGTGGTTTGTAGAGGTGTAGAGTAATGTACCTTGGAGAGGTGGTTTGTAGAGGTGTAGAGTAATGTACCTTGAAGAGGTGGTTTGTAGAGATGTAAGGTAATGTACCTTTGAGAGGTGGTTTGTAGAGATGTAGAGTTACACACCTTGAAGAGGTGGTTTATAGACATGTAGAGTAATGTACCTTGGAGAGGTGGTTTGTAGAGATGTCGAGTAATGTACCTTGGAGAGGTGGTTTGTAGATGTGTAGAGTAATGTACCTTGGAGAGGTGGTTTGTAGAGGTATAGAGTAATGTACCTTGAAGAGGTGGTTTGTAGAGATGTAAGGTAATGTACCTTTGAGAGGTGGTTTGTAGAGGTGTACAGTGATGTACCTTAGGGAGGTGGTTTTTAGAGGTGTAGAGTAATGTACCTTGGAGAGGTGGTTTGTAGAGGTGTAGAGTAATGTACCTTGGAGAGGTGGTTTGTAGAGGTGTAGAGTAATGTACCTTGGAGAGGTGGTTTGTAGAGATGTAAGGTTATGTACCTTGAAGAGGTGGGTTGTAGAGGTGTAGAGTAATGTACCTTGAAGAGGTGGTTTGTAGAGGTGTAGAGTTCTGTACCTTGGAGAGGTGGTTTGTAGAGGTGTGGAGGTGTAATGTTATGTACCTTGAAGAGGTGGTTTGTAGAGGTGTAGAGTAATGTACCTTGGAGAGGTGGTTTGTAGAGGTGTAGAGTAATGCACCCTGGAGAGGTGGTTTGTAGAGGTGTAGAGTAATGGACCTTGGAGAGGTGGTTTGTAGATGTGTAGAGTAATGTATCTTGGAGAGGTGGTTTGTAGAGGTGTAGAGTAATGTACCTTGAAGAGGTGGTTTGTAGAGGTGTAGAGTAATGTACCTTGGAGAGGTGGTTTGTAGAAGTGTAGAGGAATGTACCTTGGAGAGGTGGTTTGTAGAGATGTAGGGTTCTGTACCTTGGAGAGGTGGTTTATAGAGATGTAAGGTTATGTACCTTGGAGAGGTGGGTTGTAGAGGTGTAGAGTAATGTACCTTGGAGAGGTGGTTTGTAGAGGTGTAGAGTAATGTACCTTGGAGAGGTGGTTTGTAGAGGTGTAGAGTAATGTACCTTGGAGAGGGTATTTGTAGAGGTGTAGAGTAATGTACCTTGGAGAGATGGTTTGTAGACGTGTAGAGTAATGTACCTTGAAGAGGTGGTTTGTAGAGGTGTAGAGTAATGTATCTTGGAGAGGTGGTTTGTAGAATTGTAGAGTATTATACCTTGGAGAGGTGGTTTGAAGAGGTGTAGAGTAATGTACCATGAAGAGGTGGTTTGTAGAGGTGTAGAGTAATATACCTTGGAGAGGTGGTTTGTAGAGGCGTAGAGTAATGTACCTTAGAGAGGTGGTTTGTAGAGCTGTTGAGTAATGTACCTTGGAGAGGTGGTTTGTAGAGGTATAGAGGTGTAAGGTTATGTACCTTGGAGATGTGGTTTGTAGAGGTGTAGAGTAATGTACCTTGGAGAGGTGGTTTGTAGAGGTGTAGAGTAATGTACCTTGGAGAGGTGGTTTGTAGAGGTGTAGAGTAATGTACCTTGAAGAGGCGGTTTGGAGAGGTGTAGAGTAATGTACCTTGGAGATGTGGTTTGTAGACATGTAGAGTAATGTACCTTGGAGAGGTGGTTTGTAGAGGTGTACAGTAATGTACCTTGGAGAGGTGGTTTGTAGAGGTGTAGAGTAATGTACCTTGGAGAGGTGGTTTGTAGAGGTGTAGAGTAATGTACCTTGGAGAGGTGGTTTGTAGAGGTGTAGAGTAATGTACCATGCAGAGGTGGTTTGTAGAGCTGTAGAGTAATGTACCTTGGAGAGGTGGTTTGTGGAGATGTCGAGTAATGTACCTTGGAGAGGTGGTTTGTAGATGTGTAGAATAATGTACCTTGGAGAGGTGGTTTGTAGAGGTGTACAGTAATGTACCTTGGAGAGGTGGTTTGTAGAGGTGTAGAGTAATGTACCTTGGAGAGGTGGTTTGTAGAGGTGTAGAGTAATGTACCTTGGAGAGGTGGTTTGTAGAGGTGTAGAGTAATGTACCTTGGAGAGGTGGTTTATAGAGGTGTAGAGTAATGTACCTTAGAGAGGTGGTTTGTAGAGATGTCGAGTAATGTACTTTGGAGAGGTGGTTTGTAGATGTGTAGAATAATGTACCTTGGAGAGGTGGTTTGTAGAGATGTAGAGTAATGTACCTTGGAGAGGTGGTTTGTAGACATGTAGAGTTACATACCTTGGAGAGGTGGTTTGTAGAGGTGTAGAGTAATATACCTTGGAGAGGTGGTTTGTAGAGGTGTAGGGTAATGTACCTTAGAGAGGTGGTTTGTAGAGGTGTAGAGTAATGTATCTTGGAGAGGTAGTTTGTAGAGGTGTAGAGTAATGTACCTTAGAGAGGTGGTTTGTAGAGGTGTAGAAGTGTAGAGTAATGTACTTTAGAGAGGTGGTTTGTAGAGATGTCGAGTAATGTACCCTGGAGAGGTGGTTTGTAGAGGTGTAGAGTAATGTACCTTGGAGAGGTGGTTTGTAGAGGTGTAGAGTTATGCACCTTGGAGAGGTAGTTTGTAGAGGTGTAGAGTAATGTACCTTGGAGAGGTGGTTTGTAGAGATGTAAGGTTATTAATCTTGGAAAGGTGGTTTGTAGAGATGTAGAGTAATGTACCTTGGAGAGGTGGTTTGTAGAGGTGTAGAGTAATGTACCTTGGAGAGGTTGTTTGTAGAGGTGTAGAGTAATGTACCTTGGAGAGGTGGTTTGTAGAGATGTATGGTTATGTACCTTGAAGAGGTGGTTTGTAGAGGTGTAGAGTAATGCACCTTGGAAAGGTGGTTTGTAGAGATGCAAGGTAATGTACCTCGGAGAGGTGGTTTGTAGAGGTGTAGAGTAATGTACCTTAAAGAGGTGGTTTGTAGAGATGTCAAGTAATGTACCGTGGAGAGGTGGTTTGTAGAGGTGTAGAGTAATGTACCTTGGAGAGGTGGTTTGTAGAGGTGTAGAGTAATGTACCTTGGAGAGGTGGTTTGTAGACATGTAAGGTTATGTACCTTGAAGAGGTGGTTTGTAGAGGTGTAGAGTAATGTACCTTGGAGAGGTGGTTTGTAGAGGTGTAGAGTAATGTACCTTGAGGAGGTGGTTTGTAGAGATGTCAAGTAATGTACCTTGGAGAGGTGGTTTGTAGAGGTGTAGAGTAATGTACCTTGGAGAGGTGATTTGTAGAGGTGTAGAGTAATGTACCTTGGAGAGGTGGTTTGTAGAGATGTAAGGGTATGTACCTTGAAGAGGTGGTTTGTAGAGGTGTAGAGTAATGCACCTTGGAGAGGTGGTTTGTAGAGGTGTAGAGAATGTACCTTGGAGAGGTGGTTTGTAGAGATGTAAGGTAACGTACCTTAAAGAGGTGGTTTGTAGAGATGTCAAGTAATGTACCGTGGAGAGGTGGTTTGTAGAGGTGTAGAGTAATGTACCTTGGAGAGGTGGTTTGTAGAGGTGTAGAGTAATGTACCTTGGAGAGGTGGTTTGTAGAGATGTAAGGTTATGTACCTTGAAGAGGTGGTTTGTAGAGGTGTAGAGTAATGTACCTTGGAGAGGTGGTTTGTAGAGGTGTAGAGTAATGTACCTTAAAGAGGTGGTTTGTAGAGATGTCAACTAATGTACCTTGGAGGGGTGGTTTGTAGAGGTGTAGAGTAATGTACCTTGGAGAGGGGGTTTGTAGAGGTGTAGAGTAATGTACCTTGGAGAGGTGGTTTGTAGAGATGTAAGGTTATGTACCTTGAAGAGGTGGTTTGTAGAGGTGTAGAGTAATGTACCTTGAGGAGGTGGTTTGTAGAGATGTCAAGTAATGTACCTTGGAGAGGTGGTTTGTAGAGATGTTGAGTAATGTACCTTGGAGAGGTGGTTTGTAGATATGTAAGGTAATGTACCTTTGAGAGGTGGTTTGCAGAGATGTAGAGTTACATACCTTGAAGAGGTGGTTTGTAGAGGTGTAGAGTAATGTACCTTAGGGAGGTGGTTTTTAGAGGTGTAGAGTAATGTACCTTGGAGAGGTGGTTTGTAGAGGTGTAGAGTAATGTACCTTGGAGAGGTGGTTTGTAGAGGTGTAGAGTAATGTACCTTGGAGAGGTGGTTTGTAGAGATGTAAGGTTATGTACCTTGAAGAGGTGGGTTGTAGAGGTGTAGAGTAATGTACCTTGGAGAGGTGGTTTGTAGAAGTGTAGAGGAATGTACCTTGGAGAGGTGGTTTGTAGAGATGTAGGGTTCTGTACCTTGGAGAGGTGGTTTATAGAGATGTAAGGTTATGTACCTTGGAGAGGTGGTTTGTAGAGGTGTAGAGTAATGTACCTTGGAGAGGTGGTTTGTAGAGGTGTAGAGTAATGTACCTTGGAGAGGTGGTTTGTAGAGGTGTAGAGTAATGTACCTTGGAGAGGGTATTTGTAGAGGTGTAGAGTAATGTACCTTGGAGAGGTGGTTTGTAGAGGTGTAGAGTAATGTACCTTGAAGAGGTGGTTTGTAGAGGTGTAGAGTAATGTACCTTGAGGAGGTGGTTTGTAGAGATGTCAAGTAATGTACCTTGGAGAGGTGGTTTGTAGAGATGTTGAGTAATGTACCTTGGAGAGGTGGTTTGTAGAGATGTAAGGTAATGTACCTTTGAGAGGTGGTTTGCAGAGATGTAGAGTTACATACCTTGAAGAGGTGGTTTGTAGAGGTGTAGACTAATGTACCTTGGAGAGGTGGTTTGTAGAGGTGTACAGTGATGTACCTTAGGGAGGTGGTTTTTATAGGTGTAGAGTAATGTACCTTGGAGAGGTGGTTTGTAGAGGTGTAGAGTAATGTACCTTGGAGAGGTGGTTTGTAGAGGTGTAGAGTAATGTACCTTGGAGAGGTGGTTTGTAGAGATGTAAGGTTATGTACCTTGAAGAGGTGGGTTGTAGAGGTGTAGAGTAATGTACCTTGAAGAGGTGGTTTGTAGAGGTGTAGAGTTCTGTACCTTGGAGAGGTGGTTTGTAGAGGTGTGGAGGTGTAAGGTTATGTACCTTGAAGAGGTGGTTTGTAGAGGTGTAGGGTAATGAACCTTGGAGAGGTGGTTTTCAGAGATATAGAGTTCTGTACCTTGGAGAGGTGGTTTGTAAAGGTGTAAGGTTATATACCTTGGAGAGGTGGTTTGTAGAGGTGTAGAGTAATGTACCTTGCAGAGGTGGTTTGTAGAGGTGTAGAGTTCTGTACCTTGGAGAGGTGGTTTGTAGAGGTGTAGAGTAATGTAGCTTGGAGAGGTGGTTTGTAGAGATGTAAGGTTATGTACCTTGAACAGAAGGTTTGTAGACGTATAGAGTAATGTACCTTGGAGAGGTGGTTTGTAGAGGTGTAGAGAAATGCACCATGGAGAGGTGGTTTGTAGAGGTGTAGAGTAATGTACCTTGGAGAGGTGGTTTGTAGAGGTGTAGAGTAATGTACCTTGAAGAGGTGGTTTGTAGAGATGTAAGGTAATGTACCTTTGAGAGGTGGTTTGTAGAGATGTAGAGTTACACACCTTGAAGAGGTGGTTTATAGACATGTAGAGTAATGTACCTTGGAGAGGTGGTTTGTAGAGATGTCGAGTAATGTACCTTGGAGAGGTGGTTTGTAGATGTGTAGAGTAATGTACCTTGGAGAGGTGGTTTGTAGAGGTATAGAGTAATGTACCTTGAAGAGGTGGTTTGTAGAGATGTAAGGTAATGTACCTTTGAGAGGTGGTTTGTAGAGGTGTACAGTGATGTACCTTAGGGAGGTGGTTTTTAGAGGTGTAGAGTAATGTACCTTGGAGAGGTGGTTTGTAGAGGTGTAGAGTAATGTACCTTGGAGAGGTGGTTTGTAGAGGTGTAGAGTAATGTACCTTGGAGAGGTGGTTTGTAGAGATGTAAGGTTATGTACCTTGAAGAGGTGGGTTGTAGAGGTGTAGAGTAATGTACCTTGAAGAGGTGGTTTGTAGAGGTGTAGAGTTCTGTACCTTGGAGAGGTGGTTTGTAGAGGTGTGGAGGTGTAATGTTATGTACCTTGAAGAGGTGGTTTGTAGAGGTGTAGAGTAATGTACCTTGGAGAGGTGGTTTGTAGAGGTGTAGAGTAATGCACCCTGGAGAGGTGGTTTGTAGAGGTGTAGAGTAATGGACCTTGGAGAGGTGGTTTGTAGATGTGTAGAGTAATGTATCTTGGAGAGGTGGTTTGTAGAGGTGTAGAGTAATGTACCTTGAAGAGGTGGTTTGTAGAGGTGTAGAGTAATGTACCTTGGAGAGGTGGTTTGTAGAAGTGTAGAGGAATGTACCTTGGAGAGGTGGTTTGTAGAGATGTAGGGTTCTGTACCTTGGAGAGGTGGTTTATAGAGATGTAAGGTTATGTACCTTGGAGAGGTGGGTTGTAGAGGTGTAGAGTAATGTACCTTGGAGAGGTGGTTTGTAGAGGTGTAGAGTAATGTACCTTGGAGAGGTGGTTTGTAGAGGTGTAGAGTAATGTACCTTGGAGAGGGTATTTGTAGAGGTGTAGAGTAATGTACCTTGGAGAGATGGTTTGTAGACGTGTAGAGTAATGTACCTTGAAGAGGTGGTTTGTAGAGGTGTAGAGTAATGTATCTTGGAGAGGTGGTTTGTAGAATTGTAGAGTATTATACCTTGGAGAGGTGGTTTGAAGAGGTGTAGAGTAATGTACCATGAAGAGGTGGTTTGTAGAGGTGTAGAGTAATATACCTTGGAGAGGTGGTTTGTAGAGGCGTAGAGTAATGTACCTTAGAGAGGTGGTTTGTAGAGCTGTTGAGTAATGTACCTTGGAGAGGTGGTTTGTAGAGGTATAGAGGTGTAAGGTTATGTACCTTGGAGATGTGGTTTGTAGAGGTGTAGAGTAATGTACCTTGGAGAGGTGGTTTGTAGAGGTGTAGAGTAATGTACCTTGGAGAGGTGGTTTGTAGAGGTGTAGAGTAATGTACCTTGAAGAGGCGGTTTGGAGAGGTGTAGAGTAATGTACCTTGGAGATGTGGTTTGTAGACATGTAGAGTAATGTACCTTGGAGAGGTGGTTTGTAGAGGTGTACAGTAATGTACCTTGGAGAGGTGGTTTGTAGAGGTGTAGAGTAATGTACCTTGGAGAGGTGGTTTGTAGAGGTGTAGAGTAATGTACCTTGGAGAGGTGGTTTGTAGAGGTGTAGAGTAATGTACCATGCAGAGGTGGTTTGTAGAGCTGTAGAGTAATGTACCTTGGAGAGGTGGTTTGTGGAGATGTCGAGTAATGTACCTTGGAGAGGTGGTTTGTAGATGTGTAGAATAATGTACCTTGGAGAGGTGGTTTGTAGAGGTGTACAGTAATGTACCTTGGAGAGGTGGTTTGTAGAGGTGTAGAGTAATGTACCTTGGAGAGGTGGTTTGTAGAGGTGTAGAGTAATGTACCTTGGAGAGGTGGTTTGTAGAGGTGTAGAGTAATGTACCTTGGAGAGGTGGTTTATAGAGGTGTAGAGTAATGTACCTTAGAGAGGTGGTTTGTAGAGATGTCGAGTAATGTACTTTGGAGAGGTGGTTTGTAGATGTGTAGAATAATGTACCTTGGAGAGGTGGTTTGTAGAGATGTAGAGTAATGTACCTTGGAGAGGTGGTTTGTAGACATGTAGAGTTACATACCTTGGAGAGGTGGTTTGTAGAGGTGTAGAGTAATATACCTTGGAGAGGTGGTTTGTAGAGGTGTAGGGTAATGTACCTTAGAGAGGTGGTTTGTAGAGGTGTAGAGTAATGTATCTTGGAGAGGTAGTTTGTAGAGGTGTAGAGTAATGTACCTTAGAGAGGTGGTTTGTAGAGGTGTAGAAGTGTAGAGTAATGTACTTTAGAGAGGTGGTTTGTAGAGATGTCGAGTAATGTACCCTGGAGAGGTGGTTTGTAGAGGTGTAGAGTAATGTACCTTGGAGAGGTGGTTTGTAGAGGTGTAGAGTTATGCACCTTGGAGAGGTAGTTTGTAGAGGTGTAGAGTAATGTACCTTGGAGAGGTGGTTTGTAGAGATGTAAGGTTAGGTACCTTGAAGAGGTGGTTTGTAGAGGTGTAGAGTAATGTACCGAGAAGCGGTGGTTTGTAGAGGTGTAGAGTTCTGTACCTTGAAGAGGTGGTTTGTAGAGGTGTAGAGTAATGTACCTTGGAGAGCTGGTTTGTAGAGGTGTAGAGTAATGTACCCTGAAGAGTTGGTTTGTAGAGGTGTAGAGTAATGTACATTGGAGAGGTGGTTTGTAGAGGTGTAGAGTAATGTACCTTGAAGAGGTGGTTTGTAGAGATGTAAGGTAATGTACCTTGGAGAGATGGTTTGTAGAGGTGTAGAGTAATGTACCTTGGAGAGGTGGTTTGTAGAAGTGTAGAGTAATGTACCTTGGAGAGGTCGTTTGTAGAGATGTAAGCTTATATACCTTGGAGAGGTGGTTTGTAGAGATATAGAGTAATGTTCTTTTGGAGAGGTGGTTTGTAGAGGTGTAGAGTAATGTACCTTAGAGAGGTTGTTTGTAGAGGTGTAGAGTAATGTACCTTGGAGAGATGGTTTGTAGAGGTGTAAGGTTATGTACCTTGAAGAGGCGGTTTGTAGAGGTGTAGAGTAATGCACCTTGGAGAGGTGGTTTGTAGAAGTGTAGAGTAATGTACCTTGGAGAGGTGGTTTGTAGAGATGTAAGGTAATGTACCTTGGAGAGGTGGTTTGTGGAGGTGTAGAGTAATGTACCTTAAAGAGGTGGTTTGTAGAGATGTCAAGTAATGTACCTTGGAGAGGTGGTTTGTAGAGGTGTACAGTAATGTACCTTGGAGAGGTGGTTTGTAGAGATGTAAGGTAATGTACCTTGGAGAGGTGGTTTGTAGAGATGTAGGGTTCTGTACCTTGGAGAGGTGGTTTGTAGAGATGTAAGGTTATTAATCTTGGAAAGGTGGTTTGTAGAGATGTAGAGTAATGTACCTTGGAGAGGTGGTTTGTAGAGGTGTAGAGTAATGTACCTTGGAGAGGTTGTTTGTAGAGGTGTAGAGTAATGTACCTTGGAAAGGTGGTTTGTAGAGATGTAAGGTTATGTACCTTGAAGAGGTGGTTTGTAGAGGTGTAGAGTAATGCACCTTGGAAAGGTGATTTGTAGAGATGCAAGGTAATGTACCTTGGAGAGGTGGTTTGTAGAGGTGTAGAGTAATGTACCTTAAAGAGGTGGTTTGTAGAGATGTCAAGTAATGTACCTTGGAGAGGTGGTTTGTAGAGGTGTAGAGTAATGTACCTTGGAGAGGTGGTTTGTAGAGGTGTAGAGTAATGTACCTTTGAGAGGTGGTTTGTAGAGATGTAAGGTTATGTACCTTGAAGAGGTGGTTTGTAGAGGTGTAGAGTAATGTACCTTGGAGAGGTGGTTTGTAGAGGTGTAGAGTAATGTACCTTGAGGAGGTGGTTTGTAGAGATGTCAAGTAATGTACCTTGGAGAGGTGGTTTGTAGAGGTGTAGAGTAATGTACCTTGGAGAGGTGGTTTGTAGAGGTGTAGAGTAATGTACCTTGGAGAGGTGGTTTGTAGAGATGTAAGGGTATGTACCTTGAAGAGGTGGTTTGTAGAGGTGTAGAGTAATGCACCTTGGAGAGGTGGTTTGTAGAGGTGTAGAGAATGTACCTTGGAGAGGTGGTTTGTAGAGATGTAAGGTAACGTACCTTGGAGAGGTGGTTTGTAGAGGTGTAGAGTAATGTACCTTAAAGAGGTGGTTTGTAGAGATGTCAACTAATGTACCTTGGAGGGGTGGTTTGTAGAGGTGTAGAGTAATGTACCTTGGAGAGGTGGTTTGTAGAGGTGTAGAGTAATGTACCTTGGAGAGGTGGTTTGTAGAGATGTAAGGTTATGTACCTTGAAGAGGTGGTTTGTAGAGGTGTAGAGTAATGTACCTTGAGGAGGTGGTTTGTAGAGATGTCAAGTAATGTACCTTGGAGAGGTGGTTTGTAGAGATGTTGAGTAATGTACCTTGGAGAGGTGGTTTGTAGAGATGTAAGGTAATGTACCTTTGAGAGGTGGTTTGCAGAGATGTAGAGTTACATACCTTGAAGAGGTGGTTTGTAGAGGTGTAGAGTAATGTACCTTAGAGAGGTGGTTTTTAGAGGTGTAGAGTAATGTACCTTGGAGAGGTGGTTTGTAGAGGTGTAGAGTAATGTACCTTGGAGAGGTGGTTTGTAGAGATATAGAGTAATGTACCTTGGAGAGGTGGTTTGTAGAGGTGTAGAGTAATGTACCTTAGAGAGGTTGTTTGTAGAGGTGTAGAGTAATGTACCTTGGAGAGATGGTTTGTAGAGGTGTAAGGTTATGTACCTTGAAGAGGCGGTTTGTAGAGGTGTAGAGTAATGCACCTTGGAGAGGTGGTTTGTAGAAGTGTAGAGTAATGTACCTTGGAGAGGTGGTTTGTAGAGATGTAAGGTAATGTACCTTGGAGAGGTGGTTTGTAGAGGTGTAGAGTAATGTACCTTAAAGAGGTGGTTTGTAGAGATGTCAAGTAATGTACCTTGGAGAGGTGGTTTGTAGAGGTGTAGAGTAATGTACCTTGGAGAGGTGGTTTGTAGAGATGTAAGGTAATGTACCATGGAGAGGTGGTTTGTAGAGGTGTAGAGTAATGTACCTTGGAGATGTGGTTTGTAGAAGTGTAGAGTAATGTACCTTGGAGAGGTGGTTTGTAGAGATGTAGGGTTCTGTACCTTGGAGAGGTGGTTTGTAGAGATGTAAGGTTATTAATCTTGGAAAGGTGGTTTGTAGAGATGTAGAGTAATGTACCTTGGAGAGGTGGTTTGTAGAGGTGTAGAGTAATGTACCTTGGAGAGGTTGTTTGTAGAGGTGTAGAGTAATGTACCTTGGAGAGGTGGTTTGTAGAGATGTAAGGTTATGTACCTTGAAGAGGTGGTTTGTAGAGGTGTAGAGTAATGCACCTTGGAGAGGTGGTTTGTAGAGGTGTAGCGTAATGTACCTTGGAGAGGTTGTTTGTAGAGGTGTAGAGTAATGTACCTTGGAGAGGTGGTTTGTAGAGATGTAAGGTTATGTACCTTGAAGAGGTGGTTTGTAGAGGTGTAGAGTAATGCACCTTGGAAAGGTGGTTTGTAGAGATGCAAGGTAATGTACCTTGGAGAGGTGGTTTGTAGAGGTGTAGAGTAATGTACCTTAAAGAGGTGGTTTGTAGAGATGTCAAGTAATGTACCTTGGAGAGGTGGTTTGTAGAGGTGTAGAGTAATGTACCTTGGAGAGGTGGTTTGTAGAGGTGTAGAGTAATGTACCTTTGAGAGGTGGTTTGTAGAGATGTAAGGTTATGTACCTTGAAGAGGTGGTTTGTAGAGGTGTAGAGTAATGTACCTTGGAGAGGTGGTTTGTAGAGGTGTAGAGTAATGTACCTTGAGGAGGTGGTTTGTAGAGATGTCAAGTAATGTACCTGGGAGAGGTGGTTTGTAGAGGTGTAGAGTAATGTACCTTGGAGAGGTGGTTTGTAGAGGTGTAGAGTAATGTACCTTGGAGAGGTGGTTTGTAGAGATGTAAGGGTATGTACCTTGAAGAGGTGGTTTGTAGAGGTGTAGAGTAATGCACCTTGGAGAGGTGGTTTGTAGAGGTGTAGAGAATGTACCTTGGAGAGGTGGTTTGTAGAGATGTAAGGTAACGTACCTTGGAGAGGTGGTTTGTAGAGGTGTAGAATAATGTACCTTAAAGAGGTGGTTTGTAGAGATGTCAACTAATGTACCTTGGAGGGGTGGTTTGTAGAGGTGTAGAGTAATGTACCTTGGAGAGGTGGTTTGTAGAGGTGTAGAGTAATGTTCCTTGGAGAGGTGGTTTGTAGAGATGTAAGGTTATGTACCTTGAAGAGGTGGTTTGTAGAGGTGTAGAGTAATGTACCTTGAGGAGGTGGTTTGTAGAGATGTCAAGTAATGTACCTTGGAGAGGTGGTTTGTAGAGATGTTGAGTAATGTACCTTGGAGAGGTGGTTTGTAGAGATGTAAGGTAATGTACCTTTGAGAGGTGGTTTGCAGAGATGTAGAGTTACATACCTTGAAGAGGTGGTTTGTAGAGGTGTAGAGTAATGTACCTTAGGGAGGTGGTTTTTAGAGGTGTAGAGTAATGTACCTTGGAGAGGTGGTTTGTAGAGGTGTAGAGTAATGTACCTTGGAGAGGTGGTTTGTAGAGGTGTAGAGTAATGTACCTTGGAGAGGTGGTTTGTAGAGATGTAAGGTTATGTACCTTGAAGAGGTGGGTTGTAGAGGTGTAGAGTAATGTACCTTGGAGAGGTGGTTTGTAGAAGTGTAGAGGAATGTACCTTGGAGAGGTGGTTTGTAGAGATGTAGGGTTCTGTACCTTGGAGACGTGGGTTATAGAGATGTAAGGTTATGTACCTTGGAGAGGTGGTTTGTAGAGGTGTAGAGTAATGTACCTTGGAGAGGTGATTTGTAGAGGTGTAGAGTAATGTACCTTGGAGAGGGTATTTGTAGAGGTGTAGAGTAATGTACCTTGGAGAGGTGGTTTGTAGAGGTGTAGAGTAATGTACCTTGAAGAGGTGGTGTGTAGAGATGTAGAGTAATGTATCTTGGAGAGGTGGTTTGTAGAATTGTAGAGTATTATACCTTGGAGAGGTGGTTTCAAGAGGTGTAGAGTAATGTACCTTGAAGAGGTGGTTTGTAGAGGTGTAGAGTAATATACCTTGGAGAGGTGGTTTGTAGAGGTGTAGAGTAATGTACCTTAGAGAGGTGGTTTGCAGAGCTGTCGAGTAATGTACCTTGGAGAGGTGGTTTGTAGAGGTATAGAGGTGTACGGTTATGTACCTTGAAGAGGTGGTTTGTAGAGGTGTAGAGTAATGTACCTTGGAGAGGTGGTTTGTAGATGTGTAGAATAATGTACCTTAGAGATGTGGTTTGTAGAGGTGTAGAGTAATGTACCTTGGAGAGGTGGTTTGTAGAGGTGTAGAGTAATGTACCTTGGAGAGGTGGTTTGTAGAGGTGTAGAGTAATGTACCTTGAAGAGGCGGTTTGGAGAGGTGTAGAGTAATGTACCTTGGAGAGGTGGTTTGTAGACATGTAGAGTAATGTACCTTGCAGAGGTGGTTTGTAGAGGTGTACAGTAATGTACCTTGGAGAGGTGGTTTGTAGAGGTGTAGAGTAATGTACCTTGGAGAGGTGGTTTGTAGAGGTGTAGAGTAATGTACCTTGGAGACGTGGTTTGTAGAGGTGTAGAGTAATGTACCATGCAGAGGTGGTTTGTAGAACTGTAGAGTAATGCACCTTGGAGAGGTGGTTTGTGGAGGTGTAAGAGTAATGTACCTTGGAGAGGTGGTTTGTGGAGGTGTAAGAGTAATGTACCTTGGAGAGCTGGTTTGTAGAGGAGTAAAGTAATGCACCTTGGAGAGGTGGTTTGTAGAGGTGAAGAGTAATGTACCTTGGAGAGGTGGTTTGAAGAGGTGTAGAGTAATGTACCTTAGAGAGGTGGTTTGTAGAGATGTCGAGTAATGTACCTTGGAGAGGTGGTTTGTAGATGTGTAGAATAATGTACCTTGGAGAGGTGGTTTGTAGAGATGTAGAGTAATGTACCTTGGAGAGGTGGTTTGTAGACATGTAGAGTTACATACCTTGGAGAGGTGGTTTGTAGAGGTGTAGAGTAATGTACCTTGGAGAGGTGGTTTGTAGAGGTGTAGAGTAATGTACCTTAGAGAGGTGGTTTGTAGAGGGGTAGAGTAATGTATCTTGGAGAGGTAGTTTGTAGAGGTGTAGAGGTGTAGAGTAATGTACCTTAGAGTGGTGGTTTGTAGAGGTGTAGAAGTGTAGAGTAATGTACTTTAGAGAGGTGGTTTGTAGAGATGTCGAGTAATGTACCCTGGAGAGGTGGTTTGTAGAGGTGTAAGGTTATGTACCTTGAAGAGGCGGTTTGTAGAGGTGTAGAGTAATGCACCTTGGAGAGGTGGTTTGTAGAAGTGTAGAGTAATGTACCTTGGAGAGGTGGTTTGTAGAGATGTAAGGTAATGTACCTTGGAGAGGTGGTTTGTAGAGGTGTAGAGTAATGTACCTTAAAGAGGTGGTTTGTAGAGATGTCAAGTAATGTACCTTGGAGAGGTGGTTTGTAGAGGTGTAGAGAAATGTACCTTGGAGAGGTGGTTTGTAGAGATGTAAGGTAATGTACCATGGAGAGGTGGTTTGTAGAGGTGTAGAGTAATGTACCTTGGAGATGTGGTTTGTAGAAGTGTAGAGTAATGTACCTTGGAGAGGTGGTTTGTAGAGATGTAGGGTTCTGTACCTTGGAGAGGTGGTTTGTAGAGATGTAAGGTTATTAATCTTGGAAAGGTGGTTTGTAGAGGTGTAGAGTAATGTACCTTGGAGATGTGGTTTGTAGAAGTGTAGAGTAATGTACCTTGGAGAGGGGGTTTGTAGAGATGTAGGGTTCTGTACCTTGGAGAGGTGGTTTGTAGAGATGTAAGGTTATTAATCTTGGAAAGGTGGTTTGTAGAGATGTAGAGTAATGTACCTTGGAGAGGTGGTTTGTAGAGGTGTAGAGTAATGTACCTTGGAGAGGTTGTTTGTAGAGGTGTAGAGTAATGTACCTTGGAGAGGTGGTTTGTAGAGATGTAAGGTTATGTACCTTGAAGAGGTGGTTTGTAGAGGTGTAGAGTAATGCACCTTGGAGAGGTGGTTTCTAGAGGTGTAGCGTAATGTACCTTGGAGAGGTTGTTTGTAGAGGTGTAGAGTAATGTACCTTGGAGAGGTGGTTTGTAGAGATGTAAGGTTATGTACCTTGAAGAGGTGGTTTGTAGAGGTGTAGAGTAATGCACCTTGGAGAGGTGGTTTGTAGAGATGCAAGGTAATGTACCTTGGAGAGGTGGTTTGTAGAGGTGTAGAGTAATGTACCTTAAAGAGGTGGTTTGTAGAGATGTCAAGTAATGTACCTTGGAGAGGTGGTTTGTAGAGGTGTAGAGTAATGTACCTTGGAGAGGTGGTTTGTAGAGGTGTAGAGTAATGTACCTTTGAGAGGTGGTTTGTAGAGATGTAAGGTTATGTACCTTGAAGAGGTGGTTTGTAGAGGTGTAGAGTAATGTACCTTGGAGAGGTGGTTTGTAGAGGTGTAGAGTAATGTACCTTGAGGAGGTGGTTTGTAGAGATGTCAAGTAATGTACCTGGGAGAGGTGGTTTGTAGAGGTGTAGAGTAATGTACCTTGGAGAGGTGGTTTGTAGAGGTGTAGAGTAATGTACCTTGGAGAGGTGGTTTGTAGAGATGTAAGGGTATGTACCTTGAAGAGGTGGTTTGTAGAGGTGTAGGGTAATGCACCTTGGAGTGGTGGTTTGTAGAGGTGTAGAGAATGTACCTTGGAGAGGTGGTTTGTAGAGATGTAAGGTAACGTACCTTGGAGAGGTGGTTTGTAGAGGTGTAGAATAATGTACCTTGGAGAGGTGGTTTGTAGAGGTGTAGAGTAATGTACCTTAGAGAGGTGGTTTGTAGAGGGGTAGAGTAA
The DNA here is from genome assembly GCF_031143425.1 of Pleurodeles waltl. Classification (NCBI taxonomy): domain Eukaryota; kingdom Metazoa; phylum Chordata; class Amphibia; order Caudata; family Salamandridae; genus Pleurodeles; species Pleurodeles waltl. The sequence goes on along the minus strand of NC_090451.1, from coordinate 16,380,936 downwards.
TGTATCTTGGAGAGGTAGTTTGTAGAGGTGTAGAGGTGTAGAGTAATGTACCTTAGAGAGGTGGTTTGTAGAGGTGTAGAAGTGTAGAGTAATGTACTTTAGAGAGGTGGTTTGTAGAGATGTCGAGTAATGTACCCTGGAGAGGTGGTTTGTAGAGGTGTAGAGTAATGTACCTTGGAGAGGTGGTTTGTAGAGGTGTAGAGTAATGCACCTTGGAGAGGTAGTTTGTAGAGGTGTAGAGTAATGTACCTTGGAGAGGTGGTTTGTTGAGATGTAAGGTTAGGTACCTTGAAGAGGTGGTTTGTAGAGGTGTAGAGTAATGTACCTTGAAGAGGTGGTTTGTAGAGGTGTAGAGTTCTGTACCTTGGAGAGGTGGTTTGTAGAGGTGTAAGGTTATGTACATTGAAGAGGTGGTTTGTAGAGGTGTAGAGTAATGTACCTTGGAGAGCTGGTTTGTAGAGGTGTAGAGTAATGTACCCTGGAGAGGTGGTTTGTAGAGGTGTAGAGTAATGTACATTGGAGAGGTGGTTTGTAGATGTCTAGAGTAATGTATCCTGGAGAGGTGGTTTGTAGAGGTGTAGAGTAATGTACCTTGAAGAGGTGGTTTGTAGTGATGTAAGGTAATGTACCTTAGAGAGGTGGTTTGTAGAGGTGTAGAGTAATGTATCTTGGAGAGGTGGTTTGTAGAAGTGTAGAGTAATGTACCTTGGAGAGGTGGTTTGTAGAGATGTAAGGTTATGTACCTTGGAGAGGTGGTTTGTAGAGATATAGAGTAATGTACCTTAGAGAGGTGGTTTGTAGAGGTGTAGAGTAATGTACCTTGGAGAGGTTGTTTGTAGAGGTGTAGAGTAATGTACCTTGGAGAGATGGTTTGTAGAGGTGTAAGGTTATGTACCTTGAAGATGTGGTTTGTAGAGGTGTAGAGTAATGCACCTTGGAGAGGTGGTTTGTAGAGGTGTAGAGTAATGTACCTTGGAGAGGTGGTTTGTAGAGATGTAAGGTAATGTACCTTGGAGAGGTGGTTTGTAGAGGTGTAGAGTAATGTACCTTAAAGAGGTGGTTTGTAGAGATGTCAAGTAATGTACCTTGGAGAGGTGGTTTGTAGAGGTGTAGAGTAATGTACCTTGGAGAGTTGGTTTGTAGAGATGTAAGGTAATGTACCATGGAGAGCTGGTTTGTAGAGGTGTAGAGTAATGTACCTTGGAGAGGTGGTTTGTAGAAGTGTAGAGTAATGTACCTTGGAGAGGTGGTTTGTAGAGATGTAGGGTTCTGTACCTTGGAGAGGTGGTTTGTAGAGATGTAAGGTTATTAATCTTGGAAAGGTGGTCTGTAGAGATGTGGAGTAATGTACCTTGGAGAGGTAGTTTGTAGAGGTGTAGAGTAATGTACCTTGGAGAGGTTGTTTGTAGAGGTGTAGAGTAATGTACCTTGGAGAGGTGGTTTGTAGAGATGTAAGGTTATGTACCTTGAAGAGGTGGTTTGTAGAGGTGTAGAGTAATGCACCTTGGAGAGGTGGTTTGTAGAGATGCAAGGTAATGTACCTTGGAGAGGTGGTTTGTAGAGGTATAGAGTAATGTACCTTAAAGAGGTGGTTTGTAGAGATGTCAAGTAATGTGCCTTGGAGAGGTGGTTTGTAGAGGTGTAGAGTAATGTACCTTGGAGAGGTGGTTTGTAGAGGTGTAGAGTAATGTACCTTGGAGAGGTGGTTTGTACAGATGTAAGGTTATGTACCTTGAAGAGGTGGTTTATAGAGGTGAAGCGTAATGTACCTTGGAGAGGTGGTTTGTAGAGGTGTAGAGTAATGTACCATGAGGAGGTGGTTTGTAGAGATGTCAAGTAATGTACCTTGGAGAGGTGGTTTGTAGAGGTGTAGAGTAATGTACCTTGGAAAGGTGGTTTGTAGAGGTGTAGAGTAATGTACCTTGGAGAGGTGGTTTGTAGAGATGTAAGGGTATGTACCTTGAAGAGGTGGTTTGTAGCGGTGTAGAGTAATGCACCTTGGAGAGGTGGTATGTAGAGGTGTAGAGAATGTACCTTGGAGAGGTGGTTTGTAGAGATGTAAGGTAACGTACCTTGGAGAGGTGGTTTGTAGAGGTGTAGAGTAATGTACCTTAAAGAGGTGGTTTGAAGAGATGTCAAGTAATGTCCCTTGGAGGGGTGGTTTGTAGAGGTGTAGAGTAATGTACCTTGGAGAGGTGGTTTGTAGAGGTGTAGAGTAATGTACCTTGGAGAGGTGGTTTGTAGAGATGTAAGGTTATGTACCTTGAAGAGGTGGTTTGTAGAGGTGTAGAGTAATGTACCATGGAGAGGTGGTTTGTAGAGGTGTAGAGTAATGTACCTTGAGGAGGTGGTTTGTAGAGATGTCAAGTAATATACCTTGGAGAGGTGGTTTGTAGAGATGTTGAGTAATGTACCTTGGAGAGGTGGTTTGTAGAGATGTAAGGTAATGTACCTTTGAGAGGTGGTTTGCAGAGATGTAGAGTTACATACCTTGAAGAGGTGGTTTGTAGAGGTGTAGAGTAATGTACCATGGAGAGTTGGTTTGTAGAGGTGTACAGTGATGTACCTTAGGGACGTGGTTTTTAGAGGTGTAGAGTAATGTACCTTGGAGAGGTGGTTTGTAGATGTGTAGAGTAATGTACCTTGGAGAGGTGGTTTGTAGAGGTGTAGAGTAATGTACCTTGGAGAGGTGGTTTGTAGAGATGTAAGGTTATGTACCTTGAAGAGGTGGGTTGTAGAGGTGTAGAGTAATGTACCTTGAAGAGGTGGTTTGTAGAGGTGTAGAGTTCTGTGCCTTGGAGAGGTGGTTTGTAGAGGTGTGGAGGTGTAAGGTTATGTACCTTGAAGAGGTGGTTTGTAGAGGTGTAGAGTAATGTACCTTGAAGAGGTGGTTTGTAGAGGTGTAGAGTAATGTACCTTGAAGAGGTGGTTTGTAGAGGTGTAGAGTTCTGTACCTTGGAGAGGTGGTTTGTAGAGGTGTGGAGGTGTAAGGTTATGTACCTTGAAGAGGTGGTTTGTAGAGGTGTAGTGTAATGTACCTTGGAGAGGTGGTTTGTAGAGGTGTAGAGTAATGTACCCTGGAGAGGTGGTTTGTAGAGGTGTAGAGTAATGGACCTTGGAGAGGTGGTTTGTAGATGTGTAGAGTAATGTATCTTGGAGAGGTGGTTTGTAGAGGTGTAGAGTAATGTACCTTGAAGAGGTGGTTTGCAGAGGTGTAGAGTAATGTACCTTGGAGAGGTGGTTTGTAGAAGTGTAGAGTAATGTACCTTGGAGAGGTGGTTTGTAGAGATGTAGGGTTCTGTACCTTGGAGAGGTGGTTTGTAGAGATGTAAGGTTATGTATCTTGGATAGGTCATTTGTAGAGGTGTAGAGTAATGTACCTTGGAGAGGTGGTTTGTAGAGGTGTAGAGTAATGTACCTTGGAGAGGTGGTTTGTAGAGGTGTAGAGTAATGTACCTTGAAGAGGTGGTTTGTAGAGGTGTAGAGTAATGTATCTTAGAGAGTTGGTTTGTCGAATTGTAGAGTATTATACCTTGGAGAGGTGGTTTGAAGAGGTGTAGAGTAATGTACCTTAAAGAGGTGGTTTGTAGAGGTGTAGAGTAATATACCTTGGAGAGGTGGTTTCTAGAGGTGTAGAGTAATCTACCTTAGAGAGGTGGTTTGTAGAGCTGTCGAGTAATGTACCGTGGAGAGGTGGTTTGTAGAGGTATAGAGGTGTAAGGTTATGTACCTTGAAGAGGTGGTTTGTAGAGGTGTAGAGTAATGTACCTTGGAGAGGTGGTTTGTAGATGTGTAGAATAATGTACCTTGGAGAGGTGGTTTGTAGAGGTGTAGAGTAATGTACCTTGGAGAGGTGGTTTGCAGAGGCGTAGAGTAATGTATCTTGGACAGGTGGTTTGTAGAGATGTAAGGTTATGTACCTTGGAGAGGTGGTTTATAGAGGTGTAGAGTAATGTACCTTGAAGAGGTGGTTTGTAAAGGTGTAGAGTAATGTACCTTGGAGAGGTGGTTTGTAGAGGTGTAGAGTAAAGTACCTTGAGGAGGTGGTTTGTAGAGATGTAAGGTTATGTACCTTGGAGAGGTGGTTTGTAGAGGTGTAGAGTAATGTACCTTGGAGAGGTGGTTTGTAGAGGTTTAGAGTAATGTACCTTGGAGATGTGGTTTGTAGAGGGGTGGAGTAATGTATCTTGGAGAGGTGGTTTGTAGAGGTGTAGAGTAATGTACCTTGGAGAGGTGGTTTGTAGAGATGCTGAGTTACATACCTTGAAGAGGTGGTTTGTAGAGATGTAGAGTAATGTACCTTGAAGAGGTGGTTTGTACAGATGTAAGGTTATGTACCTTGAAGAGGTGGTTTGTAGAGGTGTAGAGAAATGTACCTTGAAGAGGTGGTTTGTAGAGGTGTAGAGTAATGTACCTTGAAGAGGTGGTTTGTAGAGGTGTAGAGTAATGTACCTTCGAGAGGTGGTTTGTAGAGATGTCAAGTTATGTACCTTGCAGAGGCGGTTTGTAGAAGTATAGAGTAATGAACCTTGGAGAGGTGGTTTGTAGAGGTGTAGAGTAATGTACCTTGGAGATGTGGTTTGTAGAGGGGTGGAGTAATGTATCTTGGAGAGGTGGTTTGTAGAGGTGTAGAGTAATGTACCTTGGAGAGGTGGTTTGTAGAGATGCTGAGTTACATACCTTGAAGAGGTGGTTTGTAGAGATGTAGTGTAATGTACCTTGAAGAGGTGGTTTGTACAGATGTAAGGTTATGTACCTTGAAGAGGTGGTTTTTAGAGGTGTAGAGAAATGTACCTTGAAGAGGTGGTTTGTAGAGGTGTAGAGTAATGTACCTTGAAGAGGTGGTTTGTAGAGATGTAGAGTTATGGACCTTGAAGAGGTGGTTTGTAGAGATGTAAGGTTATGTACCTTGGAGAGGTGGTTTGTAGAGGTGTAGAGTAATGTACCTTGGAGAGGTGGTTTGTAGAGGTTTAGAGTAATGTACCGTGGATATGTGGTTTGTAGAGGGGTGGAGTAATGTATCTTGGAGAGGTGGTTTGTAGAGGTGTAGAGTAATGTACCTTGGAGAGGTGGTTTGTAGAGGTGTAGAGTAATGTACCTTGAGGAGGTGTTTTGTAGAGATGTCAAGTAATGTACCTTGGAGAGGTGGTTTGTAGAGGTGTAGAGTAATGTACCTTGGAGAGGTGGTTTGTAGAGGTATGGAGTAATGTACCTTGGAGAGGTGGTTTGTAGAGATGTAAGGGTATGTACCTTGAAGAGGTGGTTTGTAGAGGTGTAGAGTAATGCACCTTGGAGAGGTGGTTTGTAGAGGTGTAGAGAATGTACCTTGGAGAGGTGGTTTGTAGAGATGTAAGGTAACGTATCTTGGAGAGGTGGTTTGTAGAGGTGTAGAGTAATGTACCTTAAAGAGGTGGTTTGTAGAGATGTCAAGTAATGTACCTTGGAGGGGTGGTTTGTAGAGGTGTAGAGTAATGTACCTTGGAGAGGTGGTTTATAGAGGTGTAGAGTAATGTACCTTGGAGAGGTGGTTTGTAGAGATGTAAGGTTATGTACCTTGAAGAGGTGGTTTGTAGAGGTGTAGAGTAATGTACCTTGGAGAGGTGGTTTGTAGAGGTGTAGAGTAATGTACCTTGAGGAGGTGGTTTGTAGAGATGTCAAGTAATGTACCTTGGAGAGGTGGTTTGTAGAGATGTTGAGTAATGTACCTTGGAGAGGTGGTTTGTAGAGATGTAAGGTAATGTACCTTTGAGAGGTGGTTTGCAGAGATGTAGAGTTACATACCTTGAAGAGGTGGTTTGTTGAGGTGTAGACTAATGTACCTTGGAGAGGTGGTTTGTAGAGGTGTACAGTGATGTACCTTAGGGAGGTGGTTTTTATAGGTGTAGAGTATTGTACCTTGGAGAGGTGGTTTGTAGAGGTGTAGAGTAATGTACCTTGGAGAGGTGGTTTGTAGAGGTGTAGAGTAATGTACCTTGGAGAGGTGGTTTGTAGAGATGTAAGGTTATGTACCTTGAAGAGGTGGGTTGTAGAGTTGTAGAGTAATGTACCTTGAAGAGGTGGTTTGTAGAGGTGTAGAGTTCTGTACCTTGGAGAGGTGGTTTGTAGAGGTGTGGAGGTGTAAGGTTATGTACCTTGAAGAGGTGGTTTGTAGAGGTGTAGGGTAATGAACATTGGAGAGGTGGTTTTCAGAGATTTAGAGTTCTGTACCTTGGAGAGGTGGTTTGTAAAGGTGTAAGGTTATATACCTTGGAGAGGTGGTTTGTAGAGGTGTAGAGTAATGTACCTTGCAGAGGTGGTTTGTAGAGGTGTAGAGTTCTGTACCTTGGAGAGGTGGTTTGTAGAGGTGTAGAGTAATGTAGCTTGGAGAGGTGGTTTGTAGAGATGTAAGGTTATGTACCTTGAACAGAAGGTTTGTAGACGTATAGAGTAATGTACCTTGGAGAGGTGGTTTGTAGACGTGTAGAGTAATGCACCTTGGAGAGGAGGTTTGTAGAGGTGTAGAGTAATGTACCTTGGAGAGGTGGTTTGTAGAGGTGTAGAGTAATGTACCTTGAAGAGATGATTTGTAGAGATGTAAGGTAATGTACCTTTGAGAGGTGGTTTGTAGAGATGTAGAGTTACACACCTTGAAGAGGTGGTTTATAGACATGTAGAGTAATGTACCTTGGAGAGGTGGTTTGTAGAGATGTCGAGTAATGTACCTTGGAGAGGTGGTTTGTAGATGTGTAGAGTAATGTACCTTGGAGAGGTGGTTTGTAGAGGTATAGAGTAATGTACCTTGAAGAGGTGGTTTGTAGAGATGTAAGGTAATGTACCTTTGAGAGGTGGTTTGTAGAGGTGTACAGTGATGTACCTTAGGGAGGTGGTTTTTAGAGGTGTAGAGTAATGTACCTTGGAGAGGTGGTTTGTAGAGGTGTAGAGTAATGTACCTTGGAGAGGGTATTTGTAGAGGTGTAGAGTAATGTACCTTGGAGAGATGGTTTGTAGAGGTGTAGAGTAATGTACCTTGAAGAGGTGGTTTGTAGAGGTGTAGAGTAATGTATCTTGGAGAGGTGGTTTGTAGAATTGTAGAGTATTATACCTTGGAGAGGTGGTTTGAAGAGGTGTAGAGTAATGTACCTTGAAGAGGTGGTTTTTAGAGGTGTAGAGTAATATACCTTGGAGAGGTGGTTTGTAGAGGTGTAGAGTAATGTACCTTAGAGAGGTGGTTTGTAGAGCTGTCGAGTAATGTACCTTGGAGAGGTGGTTTGTAGAGGTATAGAGGTGTAAGGTTATGTACCTTGAAGAGGTGGTTTGTAGAGGTGTAGAGTAATGTACCTTGGAGAGGTGGTTTGTAGATGTGTAGAATAATGTACCTTGGAGATGTGGTTTGTAGAGGTGTAGAGTAATGTACCTTGGAGAGGTGGTTTGTAGAGGTGTAGAGTAATGTACCTTGGAGAGGTGGTTTGTAGAGGTGTAGAGTAATGTACCTTGTAGAGGCGGTTTGGATAGGTGTAGAGTAATGTACCTTGGAGAGGTGGTTTGTAGACATGTAGAGTAATGTACCTTGCAGAGGTGGTTTGTAGAGGTGTACAGTAATGTACCTTGGAGAGGTGGTTTGTAGACATGTAGAGTAATGTACCTTGCAGAGGTGGTTTGTAGAGGTGTATAGTAATGTACCTTGGAGAGGTGGTTTGTAGAGGTGTAGAGTAATGTACCTTGGAGAGGTGGTTTGAAGAGGTGTAGAGTAATGTACCTTGGAGACGTGGTTTATAGAGGTGTAGAGTAATGTACCATGCAGAGGTGGTTTGTAGAGCTGTAGACTAATGTACCTTGGAGAGGTGGTTTGTAGAGGTGTAGAGTAATGTACCATGCAGAGGTGGTTTGTAGAGCTGTAGAGTAATGTACCTTGGAGAGGTGGTTTGTGGAGGTGTAAGAGTAATGTACCTTGGAGAGGTTGTTTGTGGAGGTGTAAGAGTAATGTACCTTGGAGAGGTGGTTTGTAGAGGTGTAAAGTAATGCACCTTGGAGATGTGGTTTGTAGAGGTGTAGAGTTCTGTACCTTGGAGAGGTGGTTTGTAGAGGTGTGGAGGTGTAAGGTTATGTACCTTGAAGAGGTGGTTTGTAGAGGTGTAGGGTAATGAACATTGGAGAGGTGGTTTTCAGAGATATAGAGTTCTGTACCTTGGAGTGGTGGTTTGTAAAGGTGTAAGGTTATATACCTTGGAGAGGTGGTTTGTAGAGGTGTAGAGTAATGTACCTTGCAGAGGTGGTTTGTAGAGGTGTAGAGTTCTGTACCTTGGAGAGGTGGTTTGTAGAGGTGTAGAGTAATGTAGCTTGGAGAGGTGGTTTGTAGAGATGTAAGGTTATGTACCTTGAACAGAAGGTTTGTAGACGTATAGAGTAATGTACCTTGGAGAGGTGGTTTGTAGAGGTGTAGAGTAATGCACCTTGGAGAGGAGGTTTGTAGAGGTGTAGAGTAATGTACCTTGGAGAGGTGGTTTGTAGAGGTGTAGAGTAATGTACCTTGAAGAGATGGTTTGTAGAGATGTAAGGTAATGTACCGTTGAGAGGTGGTTTGTAGAGATGTAGAGTTACACACCTTGAAGAGGTGGTTTATAGACATGTAGAGTAATGTACCTTGGAGAGGTGGTTTGTAGAGATGTCGAGTAATGTACCTTGGAGAGGTGGTTTGTAGATGTGTAGAGTAATGTACCTTGGAGAGGTGGTTTGTAGAGGTATAGAGTAATGTACCTTGAAGAGGTGGTTTGTAGAGATGTAAGGTAATGTACCTTTGAGAGGTGGTTTGTAGAGGTGTACAGTGATGTACCTTAGGGAGGTGGTTTTTAGAGGTGTAGAGTAATGTACCTTGGAGAGGTGGTTTGTAGAGGTGTAGAGTAATGTACCTTGGAGAGGGTATTTGTAGAGGTGTAGAGTAATGTACCTTGGAGAGATGGTTTGTAGAGGTGTAGAGTAATGTACCTTGAAGAGGTGGTTTGTAGAGGTGTAGAGTAATGTATCTTGGAGAGGTGGTTTGTAGAATTGTAGAGTATTATACCTTGGAGAGGTGGTTTGAAGAGGTGTAAAGTAATGTACCTTGAAGAGGTGGTTTTTAGAGGTGTAGAGTAATATACCTTGGAGAGGTGGTTTGTAGAGGTGTAGAGTAATGTACCTTAGAGAGGTGGTTTGTAGAGCTGTCGAGTAATGTACCTTGGAGAGGTGGTTTGTAGAGGTATAGAGGTGTAAGGTTATGTACCTTGAAGAGGTGGTTTGTAGAGGTGTAGAGTAATGTACCTTGGAGAGGTGGTTTATAGATGTGTAGAATAATGTACCTTGGAGATGTGGTTTGTAGAGGTGTAGAGTAATGTACCTTGGAGAGGTGGTTTGTAGAGGTGTAGAGTAATGTACCTTGGAGAGGTGGTTTGTAGAGGTGTAGAGTAATGTACCTTGAAGAGGCGGTTTGGAGAGGTGTAGAGTAATGTACCTTGGAGAGGTGGTTTGTAGACATGTAGAGTAATGTACCTTGCAGAGGTGGTTTGTAGAGGTGTACAGTAATGTACCTTGGAGAGGTGGTTTGTAGACATGTAGAGTAATGTACCTTGCAGAGGTGGTTTGTAGAGGTGTACAGTAATGTACCTTGGAGAGGTGGTTTGTAGAGGTGTAGATTAATGTACCTTGGAGAGGTGGTTTGTAGAGGTGTAGAGTAATGTACCTTGGAGACGTGGTTTATAGAGGTGTAGAGTAATGTACCATGCAGAGGTGGTTTGTAGAGCTGTAGAGTAATGTACCTTGGAGAGGTGGTTTGTAGAGGTGTAGAGCAATGTACCATGCAGAGGTGGTTTGTAGAGCTGTAGAGTAATGTACCTTGGAGAGGTGGTTTGTGGAGGTGTAAGAGTAATGTACCTTGGAGAGGTTGTTTGTGGAGGTGTAAGAGTAATGTACCTTGGAGAGGTGGTTTGTAGAGGTGTAAATTAATGCACCTTGGAGATGTGGTTTGTAGAGGTGTAGAGTAATGTACCTTGGAGAGGTGGTTTGTAGAGGTGTAGAGTAATGTACCTTGGAGAGGTGGTTTGTAGAGGTGTAGAGTAATGTACCTTGAAGAGGCGGTTTGGAGAGGTGTAGAGTAATGTACCTTGGAGAGGTGGTTTGTAGACATGTAGAGTAATGTACCTTGCAGAGGTGGTTTGTAGACATGTAGAGTAATGTACCTTGCAGAGGTGGTTTGTAGAGGTGTACAGTAATGTACCTTGGAGAGGTGGTTTGTAGAGGTGTACAGTAATGTACCTTGGTGAGGTGGTTTGTAGAGGTGTAGAGTAATGTACCTTGGAGACGTGGTTTGTAGAGGTGTAGAGTAATGTACCTTGCAGAGGTGGTTTGTAGAGGTGTACAGTAATGTACCTTGGAGAGGTTGTTTGTGGAGGTGTAAGAGTAATGTACCTTGGAGAGGTGGTTTGTAGAGGTGTAAAGTAATGCACCTTGGAGAGGTAGTTTGTAGAGGTGAAGAGTAATGTACCTTGGAGAGGTGGTTTGTAGAGGTGTAGAGTAATGTACCTTGGAGAGGTGGTTTGTAGAGGTGTAGAGTAATGTACCTTAGAGAGTTGGTTTGTAGAGATGTCGAGTAATGTACCTTGGAGAGGTGGTTTCTAGATGTGTAGAATAATGTACCTTGGAGAGGTGGTTTGCAGAGATGTAGAGTAATGTACCTTGGAGAGGTGGTTTGTAGACATGTAGAGTTACATACCTTGGAGAGGTGGTTTGTAGAGGTGTAGAGTAATATACCTTGGAGAGGTGGTTTGTAGAGGTGTAGAGTAATGTACCTTAGAGAGGTGGTTTGTAGAGGTGTAGAGTAATGTATCTTGGAGAGGTAGTTTGTAGAGGTGTAGAGGTGTAGAGGTGTAGAGTAATGTACCTTAGAGAGGTGGTTTGTAGAGGTGTAAAAGTGTAGAGTAATGTACTTTAGAGAGGTGGTTTGTAGAGATGTCGAGTAATGTACCCTGGAGCGGTGGTTTGTAGAGGTGTAGAGTAATGTACCTTGGAGAGGTGGTTTGTAGAGGTGTAGAGTAATGCACCTTGGAGAGGTAGTTTATAGAGGTGTAGAGTAATGTACCTTGGAGAGGTGGTTTGTAGAGATGTAAGGTTAGGTACCTTGGAGAGGTGGTTTGTAGAGGTGTAGAGTAATGTACCTTGAAGAGGTGGTTTGTAGAGGTGTAGAGTTCTGTACCTTGAAGAGGTGGTTTGTAGAGGTGTAGAGTAATGTACCTTGGAGAGCTGGTTTGTAGAGGTGTAGAGTAATGTACCCTGAAGAGGTGGTTTGTAGAGGTGTAGAGTAATGTACATTGGAGAGGTGGTTTGTAGATGTCTAGAGTAATGTATCCTGGAGAGGTGGTTTGTAGAGGTGTAGAGTAATGTACCTTGAAGAGGTGGTTTGTAGAGATGTAAGGTAATGTACCTTGGAGAGATGGTTTGTAGAGGTGTAGAGTAATGTACCTTGGAGAGGTGGTTTGTAGAAGTGTAGAGTAATGTACCTTGGAGAGGTGGTTTGTAGAGATGTAAGGTTATGTACCTTGGAGAGGTGGTTTGTAGAGATATAGAGTAATGGACCTTGGAGAGGTGGTTTGTAGAGGTGTAGAGTAATGTACCTTAGAGAGGTTGTTTGTAGAGGTGTAGAGTAATGTACCTTGGAGAGATGGTTTGTAGAGGTGTAAGGTTATGTACCTTGAAGAGGCGGTTTGTAGAGGTGTAGAGTAATGCACCTTGGAGAGGTGGTTTGTAGAGGTGTAGAGTAATGTACCTTGGAGAGGTGGTTTGTAGAGATGTAAGGTAATGTACCTTGGAGAGGTGGTATGTAGAGGTGTAGAGTAATGTACCTTAAAGAGGTGGTTTGTAGAGATGTAAGGTAATGTACCATGGAGAGGTGGTTTGTAGAGGTGTAGAGTAATGTACCTTGGAGATGTGGTTTGTAGAAGTGTAGAGTAACGTACCTTGGAGAGGTGGTTTGTAGAGATGTAGGGTTCTGTACCTTGGAGAGGTGGTTTGTAGAGATGTAAGGTTATTCATCTTGGAAAGGTGGTTTGTAGAGATGTAGAGTAATGTACCTTGGAGAGGTGGTTTGTAGAGGTGTAGAGTAATGTACCTTGGAGAGGTTGTTTGTAGAGGTGTAGAGTAATGTACCTTGGAGAGGTGGTTTGTAGAGATGTAAGGTTATGTACCTTGAAGAGGTGGTTTGTAGAGGTGTAGAGTAATGCACCTTGGAAAGGTGGTTTGTAGAGATGCAAGGTAATGTACCTTGGAGAGGTGGTTTGTAGAGGTGTAGAGTAATGTACCTTAAAGAGGTGGTTTGTAGAGATGTCAAGTAATGTACCGTGGAGAGGTGGTTTGTAGAGTTGTAGAGTAATGTACCTTGGAGAGGTGGTTTGTAGAGGTGTAGAGTAATGTACCTTGGAGAGGTGGTTTGTAGAGATGTAAGGTTATGTACCGTGAAGAGGTGGTTTGTAGAGGTGTAGAGTAATGTACCTTGGAGAGGTGGTTTGTATAGGTGTACAGTAATGTACCTTGAGGAGGTGGTTTGTAGAGGTGTAGAGTAATGTACCTTGGAGAGGTGGTTTGTAGAGGTGTAGAGTAATGTACCTTGGAGAGGTGGTTTGTAGAGATGTAAGGGTATGTACCTTGAAGATGTGGTTTGTAGAGGTGTAGAGTAATGCACCTTGGAGAGGTGGTTTGTAGAGGTGTAGAGAATGTACCTTGGAGAGGTGGCTTGTAGAGATGTAAGGTAACGTACCTTGGAGAGGTGGTTTGTAGAGGTGTAGAGTAATGTACCTTAAAGAGGTGGTTTGTAGAGATGTCAACTAATGTACCTTGGAGGGGTGGTTTGTAGAGGTGTAGAGTAATGTACCTTGGAGAGGTGGTTTGTAGAGGTGTAGAGTAATGTACCTTGGAGAGGTGGTTTGTAGAGATGTAAGGTTATGTACCTTGAAGAGGTGGTTTGTAGAGGTGTAGAGTAATGTACCTTGAGGAGGTGGTTTGTAGAGATGTCAAGTAATGTACCTTGGAGAGGTGGTTTGTAGAGATGTTGAGTAATGTACCTTGGAGAGGTGGTTTGTAGAGATGTAAGGTAATGTACCTTTGAGAGGTGGTTTGCAGAGATGTAGAGTTACATACCTTGAAGAGGTGGTTTGTAGAGGTGTAGACTAATGTACCTTGGAGAGGTGGTTTGTAGAGGTGTAGAGTAATGTACCTTGGAGAGGTGGTTTGTAGAAGTGTAGAGGAATGTACCTTGGAAAGGTGGTTTGTAGAGATGTAGGGTTATGTACCTTGGAGAGGTGGTTTATAGAGATGTAAGGTTATGTACCTTGGAGAGGTGGTTTGTAGAGGTGTAGAGTAATGTACCTTGGAGAGGTGGTTTGTAGAGGTGTAGAGTAATGTACCTTGGAGAGGTGGTTTGTAGAGGTGTACAGTAATGTACCTTGAGGAGGTGGTTTGTAGAGGTGTAGAGTAATGTACCTTGGAGAGGTGGTTTGTGGAGGTGTAGAGTAATGTACTTTGGAGAGGTGGTTTGTAGAGATGTAAGGGTATGTACCTTGAAGATGTGGTTTGTAGAGGTGTAGAGTAATGCACCTTGGAGAGGTGGTTTGTAGAGGTGTAGAGAATGTACCTTGGAGAGGTGGCTTGTAGAGATGTAAGGTAACGTACCTTGGAGAGGTGGTTTGTAGAGGTGTAGAGTAATGTACCTTAAAGAGGTGGTTTGTAGAGATGTCAACTAATGTACCTTGGAGGGGTGGTTTGTAGAGGTGTAGAGTAATGTACCTTGGAGAGGTGGTTTGTAGAGGTGTAGAGTAATGTACCTTGGAGAGGTGGTTTGTAGAGATGTAAGGTTATGTACCTTGAAGAGGTGGTTTGTAGAGGTGTAGAGTAATGTACCTTGAGGAGGTGGTTTGTAGAGATGTCAAGTAATGTACCTTGGAGAGGTGGTTTGTAGAGATGTTGAGTAATGTACCTTGGAGAGGTGGTTTGTAGAGATGTAAGGTAATGTACCTTTGAGAGGTGGTTTGCAGAGATGTAGAGTTACATACCTTGAAGAGGTGGTTTGTAGAGGTGTAGAGTAATGTACCTTAGGGAGGTGGTTTTTAGAGGTGTAGAGTAATGTACCTTGGAGAGGTGGTTTGTAGAGGTGTAGAGTAATGTACCTTGGAGAGGTGGTTTGTAGAGGTGTAGAGTAATGTACCTTGGAGAGGTGGTTTGTAGAGATGTAAGGTTATGTACCTTGGAGAGGTGGTTTGTAGAGATGTTGAGTAATGTACCTTGGAGAGGTGGTTTGTAGAGATGTAAGGTAATGTACCTTTGAGAGGTGGTTTGCAGAGATGTAGAGTTACATACCTTGAAGAGGTGGTTTGTAGAGGTGTAGACTAATGTACCTTGGAGAGGTGGTTTGTAGAGGTGTAGAGTAATGTACCTTGGAGAGGTGGTTTGTAGAAGTGTAGAGGAATGTACCTTGGAAAGGTGGTTTGTAGAGATGTAGGGTTATGTACCTTGGAGAGGTGGTTTATAGAGATGTAAGGTTATGTACCTTGGAGAGGTGGTTTGTAGAGGTGTAGAGTAATGTACCTTGGAGAGGTGGTTTGTAGAGGTGTAGAGTAATGTACCTTGGAGAGGTGGTTTGTAGAGGTGTAGAGTAATGTACCTTGGAGAGGTGGTTTGTAGAGGTGTAGAGTAATGTACCTTGAGGAGCTGGTTTGTAGAGATGTCAAGTAATGTACCTTGGAGAGGTGGTTTGTAGAGATGTTGAGTAATGTACCTTGGAGAGGTGGTTTGTAGAGATGTAAGGTAATGTACCTTTGAGAGGTGGTTTGCAGAGATGTAGAGTTACATACCTTGAAGAGGTGGTTTGTAGAGGTGTAGACTAATGTACCTTGGAGAGGTGGTTTGTAGAGGTGTACAGTGATGTACCATAGGGAGGTGGTTTTTATAGGTGTAGAGTAATGTACCTTGGAGAGGTGGTTTGTAGAGGTGTAGAGTAATGTACCTTGGAGAGGTGGTTTGTAGAGGTGTAGAGTAATGTACCTTGGAGAGGTGGTTTGTAGAGATCTAAGGTTATGTACCTTGAAGAGGTGGGTTGTAGAGGTGTAGAGTAATGTACCTTGAAGAGGTGGTTTGTAGAGGTGTAGTGTTCTGTACCTTGGAGAGGTGGTTTGTAGAGGTGTGGAGGTGTAAGGTTATGTACCTTGAAGAGGTGGTTTGTAGAGGTGTAGGGTAATGAACCTTGGAGAGGTGGTTTTCAGAGATATAGAGTTCTGTACCTTGGAGAGGTGGTTTGTAAAGGTGTAAGGTTATATACCTTGGAGAGGTGGTTTGTAGAGGTGTAGAGTAATGTACCTTGCCGAGGTGGTTTGTAGAGGTGTAGAGTTCTGTACCTTGGAGAGGTGGTTTGTAGAGGTGTAGAGTAATGTAGCTTGGAGAGGTGGTTTGTAGAGATGTAAGGTTATGTACCTTGAACAGAAGGTTTGTAGACGTATAGAGTAATGTACCTTGGAGAGGTGGTTTGTAGAGGTGTAGAGAAATGCACCTTGGAGAGGTGGTTTGTAGAGGTGTAGAGTAATGTACCTTGGAGAGGTGGTTTGTAGAGGTGTAGAGTAATGTACCTTGAAGAGGTGGTTTGTAGAGATGTAAGGTAATGTACCTTTGAGAGGTGGTTTGTAGAGGTGTACAGTGATGTACCTTAGGGAGGTGGTTTTTAGAGGTGTAGAGTAATGTACCTTGGAGAGGTGGTTTGTAGAGGTGTAGAGTAATGTACCATGGAGAGGTGGTTTGTAGAGGTGTAGAGTAATGTACCTTGGAGAGGTGGTTTGTAGAGGTGTAGAGTAATGTACCTTGGAGAGGTGGTTTGTAGAGATGTAAGGTTATGTACCTTGAAGAGGTGGGTTGTAGAGGTGTAGAGTAATGTACCTTGAAGAGGTGGTTTGTAGAGGTGTAGAGTTCTGTTCCTTGGAGAGGTGGTTTGTAGAGGTGTGGAGGTGTAATGTTATGTACCTTGAAGAGGTGGTTTGTAGAGGTGTAGAGTAATGTACCTTGGAGAGGTGGTTTGTAGAGGTGTAGAGTAATGCACCCTGGAGAGGTGGTTTGTAGAGGTGTAGAGTAATGGACCTTGGAGAGGTGGTTTGTAGATGTGTAGAGTAATGTATCTTGGAGAGGTGGTTTGTAGAGGTGTAGAGTAATGTACCTTGAAGAGGTGGTTTGTAGAGGTGTAGAGTAATGTACCTTGGAGAGGTGGTTTGTAGAAGTGTAGAGGAATGTACCTTGGAGAGGTGGTTTGTAGAGATGTAGGGTTCTGTACCTTGGAGAGGTGGTTTATAGAGATGTAAGGTTATGTACCTTGGAGAGGTGGTTTGTAGAGGTGTAGAGTAATGTACCTTGGAGAGGTGGTTTGTAGAGGTGTAGAGTAATGTACCTTGGAGAGGTGGTTTGTAGAGGTGTAGAGTAATGTACCTTGGAGAGGGTATTTGTAGAGGTGTAGAGTAATGTACCTTGGAGAGATGGTTTGTAGAGGTGTAGAGTAATGTACCTTGAAGAGGTGGTTTGTAGAGGTGAAGAGTAATGTATCTTGGAGAGGTGGTTTGTAGAATTGTACAGTATTATACCTTGGAGAGGTGGTTTGAAGAGGTGTAGAGTAATGTACCTTGAAGAGGTGGTTTGTAGAGGTGTAGAGTAATATACCTTGGAGAGGTGGTTTGTAGAGGCGTAGAGTAATGTACCTTAGAGAGGTGGTTTGTAGAGCTGTCGAGTAATGTTCCTTGGAGAGGTGGTTTGTAGAGGTATAGAGGTGTAAGGTTATGTACCTTGAAGAGGTGGTTTGTAGAGGTGTAGAGTAATGTACCTTGGAGAAGTGGTTTATAGAGGTGTAGAGTAATGTACCTTGGAGAGGTGGTTTGTAGAGATGTAAGGTAACGTATCTTGGAGAGGTGGTTTGTAGAGGTGTAGAGTAATGTACCTTAAAGAGGTGGTTTGTAGAGATGTCAAGTAATGTACCTTGGAGGGGTGGTTTGTAGAGGTGTAGAGTAATGTACCTTGGAGAGGTGGTTTATAGAGGTGTAGAGTAATGTACCTTGGAGAGGTGGTTTGTAGATATGTAAGGTTATGTACCTTGGAGAGGTGGTTTGTAGAGGTGTACAGTGATGTACCTTAGGGAGGTGGTTTTTATAGGTGTAGAGTAATGTACCTTGGAGAGGTGGTTTGTAGAGGTGTAGAGTAATGTACCTTGGAGAGGTGGTTTGTAGAGGTGTAGAGTAATGTACCTTGGAGAGGTGGTTTGTAGAGATGTAAGGTTATGTACCTTGAAGAGGTGGGTTGTAGAGTTGTAGAGTAATGTACCTTGAAGAGGTGGTTTGTAGAGGTGTAGAGTTCTGTACCTTGGAGAGGTGGTTTGTAGAGGTGTGGAGGTGTAAGGTTATGTACCTTGAACAGGTGGTTTGTAGAGGTGTAGGGTAATGAACCTTGGAGAGGTGGTTTTCAGAGATATAGAGTTCTGTACCATGGAGAGGTGGTTTGTAAAGGTGTAAGGTTATATACCTTGGAGAGGTGGTTTGTAGAGGTGTAGAGTAATGTACCTTGCAGAGGTGGTTTGTAGAGGTGTAGAGTTCTGTACCTTGGAGAGGTGGTTTGTAGAGGTGTAGAGTAATGTAGCTTGGAGAGGTGGTTTGTAGAGATGTAAGGTTATGTACCTTGAACAGAAGGTTTGTAGACGTATAGAGTAATGTACCTTGGAGAGATGGTTTGTAGAGGTGTAGAGTAATGCACCTTGGAGAGGTGGTTTGTAGAGGTGTAGAGTAATGTACCTTGGAGAGGTGGTTTGTAGAGGTGTAGAGTAATGTACCTTGAAGAGGTGGTTTGTAGAGATGTAAGGTAATGTACCTTTGAGAGGTGGTTTGAAGAGATGAAGAGTTACACACCTTGAAGAGGTGGTTTATAGACATGTAGAGTAATGTACCTTGGAGAGGTGGTTTGTAGAGATGTCGAGTAATGTACCTTGGAGAGGTGGTTTGTAGATGTGTAGAGTAATGTACCTTGGAGAGGTGGTTTGTAGAGGTATAGAGTAATGTACCTTGAAGAGGTGGTTTGTAGAGATGTAAGGTAATGTACCTTTGAGAGGTGGTTTGTAGAGGTGTACAGTGATGTACCTTAGGGAGGTGGTTTTTAGAGGTGTAGAGTAATGTACCTTGGAGAGGTGGTTTGTAGAGGTGTAGAGTAATGTACCTTGGAGAGGTGGTTTGTAGAGGTGTAGAGTAATGTGCCTTGGAGAGGTGGTTTGTAGAGGTGTAGAGGAATGTACCTTGGAGAGGTGGTTTGTAGAGATGTAGGGTTCTGTACCTTGGAGAGGTGGTTTATAGAGATGTAAGGTTATGTACCTTGGAGAGGTGGTTTGTAGAGGTGTAGAGTAATGTACCTTGGAGAGGTGGTTTGTAGAGGTGTAGAGTAATGTACCTTGGAGAGGTGGTTTGTAGAGGTGTAGAGTAATGTACCTTGGAGAGGGTATTTGTAGAGGTGTAGAGTAATGTACCTTGGAGAGATGGTTTGTAGAGGTGTAGAGTAATGTACCTTGAAGAGGTGGTTTGTAGAGGTGTAGAGTAATGTATCTTGGAGAGGTGGTTTGTAGAATTGTAGAGTATTATACCTTGGAGAGGTGGTTTGAAGAGGTGTAGAGTAATGTACCTTGAAGAGGTGGTTTGTAGAGGTGTAGAGTAATATACCTTGGAGAGGTGGTTTGTAGAGGTGTAGAGTAATGTACCTTAGAGAGGTGGTTTGTAGAGCTGTCGAGTAATGTACCTTGGAGAGGTGGTTTGTAGAGGTATAGAGGTGTAAGGTTATGTACCTTGAAGAGGTGGTTTGTAGAGGTGTAGAGTAATGTACCTTGGAGAGGTGGTTTGTAGATGTGTAGAATAATGTACCTTGGAGATGTGGTTTGTAGAGGTGTAGAGTAATGTACCTTGGAGAGGTGGTTTGTAGAGGTGTAGAGTAATGTACCTTGGAGAGGTGGTTTGTAGAGGTGTAGAGTAATGTACCTTGAAGAGGCGGTTTGGAGAGGTGTAGAGTAATGTACCTTGGAGAGGTGGTTTGTAGACATGTAGAGTAATGTACCTTGCAGAGGTGGTTTGTAGAGGTGTACAGTAATGTACCTTGGAGAGGTGGTTTGTAGAGGTGTAGAGTAATGTACCTTGGAGAGGTGGTTTGTAGAGGTGTAGAGTAATGTACCATGGAGACGTGGTTTGTAGAGGTGTAGAGTAATGTACCATGCAGAGGTGGTTTGTAGAGCTGTAGAGTAATGTACCTTGGAGAGGTGGTTTGTGGAGGTGTAAGAGTAATGTACCTTGGAGAGGTTGTTTGTGGAGGTGTAAGAGTAATGTACCTTGGAGAGGTGGTTTGTAGAGGTGTAAAGTAATGCACCTTGGAGATGTGGTTTGTAGAGGTGTAGAGTAATGTACCTTGGAGAGGTGGTTTGTAGAGGTGTAGAGTAATGTACCTTGGAGAGGTGGTTTGTAGAGGTGTAGAGTAATGTACCTTGAAGAGGCGGTTTGGAGAGGTGTAGAGTAATGTACCTTGGAGAGGTGGTTTGTAGACATGTAGAGTAATGTACCTTGCAGAGGTGGTTTGTAGAGGTGTACAGTAATGTACCTTGGAGAGGTGGTTTGTAGAGGTGTAGAGTAATGTACCTTGGAGAGGTGGTTTGTAGAGGTGTAGAGTAATGTACCTTGGAGAGGTGGTTTGTAGAGGTGTAGAGTAATGTACCATGCAGAGGTGGTTTGTAGAGCTGTAGAGTAATGTACCATGCAGAGGTGGTTTGTAGAGCTGTAGAGTAATGTACCTTGGAGAGGTGGTTTGTGGAGGTGTAAGAGTAATGTACCTTGGAGAGGTGGTTTGTAGAGGTGTAAAGTAATGCACCTTGGAGAGGTGGTTTGTAGAGGTGAAGAGTAATGTACCTTGGAGAGGTGGTTTGTAGAGGTGTAGAGTAATGTACCTTAGAGAGGTGGTTTGTAGAGATGTCGAGTAATGTACCTTGGAGAGGTGGTTTCTAGATGTGTAGAATAATGTACCTTGGAGAGGTGGTTTGTAGAGATGTAGAGTAATGTACCTTGGAGAGGTGGTTTGTAGACATGTAGAGTTACATACCTTGGAGAGGTGGTTTGTAGAGGTGTAGAGTAATATACCTTGGAGAGGTGGTTTGTAGAGGTGTAGAGTAATGTACCTTAGAGAGGTGGTTTGTAGAGGTGTAGAGTAATGTATCTTGGAGAGGTAGTTTGTAGAGGTGTAGAGGTGTAGAGTAATGTACCTTAGAGAGGTGGTTTGTAGAGGTGTAAAAGTGTAGAGTAATGTACTTTAGAGAGGTGGTTTGTAGAGATGTCGAGTAATGTACCCTGGAGAGGTGGTTTGTAGAGGTGTAGAGTAATGTACCTTGGAGAGGTGGTTTGTAGAGGTGTAGAGTAATGCACCTTGGAGAGGTAGTTTGTAGAGGTGTAGAGTAATGTACCTTGGAGAGGTGGTTTGTAGAGATGTAAGGTTAGGTACCTTGGAGAAGTGGTTTGTAGAGGTGTAGAGTAATGTACCTTGAAGAGGTGGTTTGTAGAGGTGTAGAGTTCTGTACCTTGAAGAGGTGGTTTGTAGAGGTGTAGAGTAATGTACCTTGGAGAGCTGGTTTGTAGAGGTGTAGAGTAATGTACCCTGAAGAGGTGGTTTGTAGAGGTGTAGAGTAATGTACATTGGAGAGGTGGTTTGTAGATGTCTAGAGTAATGTATCCTGGAGAGGTGGTTTGTAGAGGTGTAGAGTAATGTACCTTGAAGAGGTGGTTTGTAGAGATGTAAGGTAATGTACCTTGGAGAGATGGTTTGTAGAGGTGTAGAGTAATGTACCTTGGAGAGGTGGTTTGTAGAAGTGTAGAGTAATGTACCTTGGAGAGGTGGTTTGTAGAGATGTAAGGTTATGTACCTTGGAGAGGTGGTTTGTAGAGATATAGAGTAATGTACCTTGGAGAGGTGGTTTGTAGAGGTGTAGAGTAATGTACCTTAGAGAGGTTGTTTGTAGAGGTGTAGAGTAATGTACCTTGGAGAGATGGTTTGTAGAGGTGTAAGGTTATGTACCTTGAAGAGGCGGTTTGTAGAGGTGTAGAGTAATGCACCTTGGAGAGGTGGTTTGTAGAGGTGTAGAGTAATGTACCTTGGAGAGGTGGTTTGTAGAGATGTAAGGTAATGTACCTTGGAGAGGTGGTTTGTAGAGGTGTAGAGTAATGTACCTTAAAGAGGTGGTTTGTAGAGATGTAAGGTAATGTACCATAAAAGAGGTGGTGTGTAGAGGTGTAGAGTAATGTACCTTGGAGATGTGGTTTGTAGATGTGTAGAGTAATGTACCTTGGAGAGGTGGTTTGTAGAGATGTAAGGTTATTAATCTTGGAAAGGTGGTTTGTAGAGATGTAGAGTAATGTACCTTGGAGAGGTGGTTTGTAGAGGTGTAGAGTAATGTACCTTGGAGAGGTTGTTTGTAGAGGTGTAGAGTAATGTACCTTGGAGAGGTGGTTTGTAGAGATGTAAGGTTATGTACCTTGAAGAGGTGGTTTGTAGAGGTGTAGAGTAATGCACCTTGGAAAGGTGGTTTGTAGAGATGCAAGGTAATGTACCTTGGAGAGGTGGTTTGTAGAGGTGTAGAGTAATGTACCTTAAAGAGGTGGTTTGTAGAGATGTCAAGTAATGTACCGTGGAGAGGTGGTTTGTAGAGGTGTAGAGTAATGTACCTTGGAGAGGTGGTTTGTAGAGGTGTAGAGTAATGTACCTTGGAGAGGTGGTTTGTAGACATGTAAGGTTATGTACCTTGAAGAGGTGGTTTGTAGAGGTGTAGAGTAATGTACCTTGGAGAGGTGGTTTGTAGAGGTGTAGAGTAATGTACCTTGAGGAGGTGGTTTGTAGAGATGTCAAGTAATGTACCTTGGAGAGGTGGTTTGTAGAGGTGTAGAGTAATGTACCTTGGAGAGGTGATTTGTAGAGGTGTAGAGTAATGTACCTTGGAGAGGTGGTTTGTAGAGATGTAAGGGTATGTACCTTGAAGAGGTGGTTTGTAGAGGTGTAGAGTAATGCACCTTGGAGAGGTGATTTGTAGAGGTGTAGAGAATGTACCTTGGAGAAGTGGTTTGTAGAGATGTAAGGTAACGTACCTTAAAGAGGTGGTTTGTAGAGATGTCAAGTAATGTACCGTGGAGAGGTGGTTTGTAGAGGTGTAGAGTAATGTACCTTGGAGAGGTGGTTTGTAGAGGTGTAGAGTAATGTACCTTGGAGAGGTGGTTTGTAGAGATGTAAGGTTATGTACCTTGAAGAGGTGGTTTGTAGAGGTGTAGAGTAATGTACCTTGGAGAGGTGGTTTGTAGAGGTGTAGAGTAATGTACCTTAAAGAGGTGGTTTGTAGAGATGTCAACTAATGTACCTTGGAGGGGTGGTTTGTAGAGGTGTAGAGTAATGTACCTTGGAGAGGGGGTTTGTAGAGGTGTAGAGTAATGTACCTTGGAGAGGTGGTTTGTAGAGATGTAAGGTTATGTACCTTGAAGAGGTGGTTTGTAGAGGTGTAGAGTAATGTACCTTGAGGAGGTGGTTTGTAGAGATGTCAAGTAATGTACCTTGGAGAGGTGGTTTGTAGAGATGTTGAGTAATGTACCTTGGAGAGGTGGTTTGTAGATATGTAAGGTAATGTACCTTTGAGAGGTGGTTTGCAGAGATGTAGAGTTACATACCTTGAAGAGGTGGTTTGTAGAGGTGTAGAGTAATGTACCTTAGGGAGGTGGTTTTTAGAGGTGTAGAGTAATGTACCTTGGAGAGGTGGTTTGTAGAGGTGTAGAGTAATGTACCTTGGAGAGGTGGTTTGTAGAGGTGTAGAGTAATGTACCTTGGAGAGGTGGTTTGTAGAGATGTAAGGTTATGTACCTTGAAGAGGTGGGTTGTAGAGGTGTAGAGTAATGTACCTTGGAGAGGTGGTTTGTAGAAGTGTAGAGGAATGTACCTTGGAGAGGTGGTTTGTAGAGATGTAGGGTTCTGTACCTTGGAGAGGTGGTTTATAGAGATGTAAGGTTATGTACCTTGGAGAGGTGGTTTGTAGAGGTGTAGAGTAATGTACCTTGGAGAGGTGGTTTGTAGAGGTGTAGAGTAATGTACCTTGGAGAGGTGGTTTGTAGAGGTGTAGAGTAATGTACCTTGGAGAGGGTATTTGTAGAGGTGTAGAGTAATGTACCTTGGAGAGGTGGTTTGTAGAGGTGTAGAGTAATGTACCTTGAAGAGGTGGTTTGTAGAGGTGTAGAGTAATGTACCTTGAGGAGGTGGTTTGTAGAGATGTCAAGTAATATACCTTGGAGAGGTGGTTTGTAGAGATGTTGAGTAATGTACCTTGGAGAGGTGGTTTGTAGAGATGTAAGGTAATGTACCTTTGAGAGGTGGTTTGCAGAGATGTAGAGTTACATACCTTGAAGAGGTGGTTTGTAGAGGTGTAGACTAATGTACCTTGGAGAGGTGGTTTGTAGAGGTGTACAGTGATGTACCTTAGGGAGGTGGTTTTTATAGGTGTAGAGTAATGTACCTTGGAGAGGTGGTTTGTAGAGGTGTAGAGTAATGTACCTTGGAGAGGTGGTTTGTAGAGGTGTAGAGTAATGTACCTTGGAGAGGTGGTTTGTAGAGATGTAAGGTTATGTACCTTGAAGAGGTGGGTTGTAGAGGTGTAGAGTAATGTACCTTGAAGAGGTGGTTTGTAGAGGTGTAGAGTTCTGTACCTTGGAGAGGTGGTTTGTAGAGGTGTGGAGGTGTAAGGTTATGTACCTTGAAGAGGTGGTTTGTAGAGGTGTAGGGTAATGAACCTTGGAGAGGTGGTTTTCAGAGATATAGAGTTCTGTACCTTGGAGAGGTGGTTTGTAAAGGTGTAAGGTTATATACCTTGGAGAGGTGGTTTGTAGAGGTGTAGAGTAATGTACCTTCCAGAGGTGGTTTGTAGAGGTGTAGAGTTCTGTACCTTGGAGAGGTGGTTTGTAGAGGTGTAGAGTAATGTAGCTTGGAGAGGTGGTTTGTAGAGATGTAAGGTTATGTACCTTGAACAGAAGGTTTGTAGACGTATAGAGTAATGTACCTTGGAGAGGTGGTTTGTAGAGGTGTAGAGAAATGCACCATGGAGAGGTGGTTTGTAGAGGTGTAGAGTAATGTACCTTGGAGAGGTGGTTTGTAGAGGTGTAGAGTAATGTACCTTGAAGAGGTGGTTTGTAGAGATGTAAGGTAATGTACCTTTAAGAGGTGGTTTGTAGAGATGTAGAGTTACACACCTTGAAGAGGTGGTTTATAGACATGTAGAGTAATGTACCTTGGAGAGGTGGTTTGTAGAGATGTCGAGTAATGTACCTTGGAGAGGTGGTTTGTAGATGTGTAGAGTAATGTACCTTGGAGAGGTGGTTTGTAGAGGTATAGAGTAATGTACCTTGAAGAGGTGGTTTGTAGAGATGTAAGGTAATGTACCTTTGAGAGGTGGTTTGTAGAGGTGTACAGTGATGTACCTTAGGGAGGTGGTTTTTAGAGGTGTAGAGTAATGTACCTTGGAGAGGTGGTTTGTAGAGGTGTAGAGTAATGTACCTTGGAGAGGGTATTTGTAGAGGTGTAGAGTAATGTACCTTGGAGAGATGGTTTGTAGAGGTGTAGAGTAATGTACCTTGAAGAGGTGGTTTGTAGAGGTGTAGAGTACTGTATCTTGGAGAGGTGGTTTGTAGAATTGTAGAGTATTATACCTTGGAGAGGTGGTTTGAAGAGGTGTAGAGTAATGTACCTTGAAGAGGTGGTTTTTAGAGGTGTAGAGTAATATACCTTGGAGAGGTGGTTTGTAGAGGTGTAGAGTAATGTACCTTAGAGAGGTGGTTTGTAGAGCTGTCGAGTAATGTACCTTGGAGAGGTGGTTTGTAGAGGTGTACAGTGATGTACCTTAGGGAGGTGGTTTTTAGAGGTGTAGAGTAATGTACCTTGGAGAGGTGGTTTGTAGAGGTGTAGAGTAATGTACCTTGGAGAGGTGGTTTGTAGAGGTGTAGAGTAATGTACCTTGGAGAGGTGGTTTGTAGAGATGTAAGGTTATGTACCTTGAAGAGGTGGGTTGTAGAGGTGTAGAGTAATGTACCTTGAAGAGGTGGTTTGTAGAGGTGTAGAGTTCTGTACCTTGGAGAGGTGGTTTGTAGAGGTGTGGAGGTGTAATGTTATGTACCTTGAAGAGGTGGTTTGTAGAGGTGTAGAGTAATGTACCTTGGAGAGGTGGTTTGTAGAGGTGTAGAGTAATGCACCCTGGAGAGGTGGTTTGTAGAGGTGTAGAGTAATGGACCTTGGAGAGGTGGTTTGTAGATGTGTAGAGTAATGTATCTTGGAGAGGTGGTTTGTAGAGGTGTAGAGTAATGTACCTTGAAGAGGTGGTTTGTAGAGGTGTAGAGTAATGTACCTTGGAGAGGTGGTTTGTAGAAGTGTAGAGGAATGTACCTTGGAGAGGTGGTTTGTAGAGATGTAGGGTTCTGTACCTTGGAGAGGTGGTTTATAGAGATGTAAGGTTATGTACCTTGGAGAGGTGGGTTGTAGAGGTGTAGAGTAATGTACCTTGGAGAGGTGGTTTGTAGAGGTGTAGAGTAATGTACCTTGGAGAGGTGGTTTGAAGAGGTGTAGAGTAATGTACCTTGGAGAGGGTATTTGTAGAGGTGTAGAGTAATGTACCTTGGAGAGATGGTTTGTAGACGTGTAGAGTAATGTACCTTGAAGAGGTGGTTTGTAGAGGTGTAGAGTAATGTATCTTGGAGAGGTGGTTTGTAGAATTGTAGAGTATTATACCTTGGAGAGGTGGTTTGAAGAGGTGTAGAGTAATGTACCATGAAGAGGTGGTTTGTAGAGGTGTAGAGTAATATACCTTGGAGAGGTGGTTTGTAGAGGCGTAGAGTAATGTACCTTAGAGAGGTGGTTTGTAGAGCTGTTGAGTAATGTACCTTGGAGAGGTGGTTTGTAGAGGTATAGAGGTGTAAGGTTATGTACCTTGAAGAGGTGGTTTGTAGAGGTGTAGAGTAATGTACCTTGGTGAAGTGGTTTGTAGATGTGTAGAATAATGTACCTTGGAGATGTGGTTTGTAGAGGTGTAGAGTAATGTACCTTGGAGAGGTGGTTTGTAGAGGTGTAGAGTAATGTACCTTGGAGAGGTGGTTTGTAGAGGTGTAGAGTAATGTACCTTGAAGAGGCGGTTTGGAGAGGTGTAGAGTAATGTACCTTGGAGATGTGGTTTGTAGACATGTAGAGTAATGTACCTTGGAGAGGTGGTTTGTAGAGGTGTACAGTAATGTACCTTGGAGAGGTGGTTTGTAGAGGTGTAGAGTAATGTACCTTGGAGAGGTGGTTTGTAGAGGTGTAGAGTAATGTACCTTGGAGAGGTGGTTTGTAGAGGTGTAGAGTAATGTACCATGCAGAGGTGGTTTGTAGAGCTGTAGAGTAATGTACCTTGGAGAGGTGGTTTGTGGAGATGTGGAGTAATGTACCTTGGAGAGGTGGTTTGTAGATGTGTAGAATAATGTACCTTGGAGAGGTGGTTTGTAGAGGTGTACAGTAATGTACCTTGGAGAGGTGGTTTGTAGAGGTGTAGAGTAATGTACCTTGGAGAGGTGGTTTGTAGAGGTGTAGAGTAATGTACCTTGGAGAGGTGGTTTGTAGAGGTGTAGAGTAATGTACCTTGGAGAGGTGGTTTATAGAGGTGTAGAGTAATGTACCTTAGAGAGGTGGTTTGTAGAGATGTCGAGTAATGTACTTTGGAGAGGTGGTTTGTAGATGTGTAGAATAATGTACCTTGGAGAGGTGGTTTGTAGAGATGTAGAGTAATGTACCTTGGAGAGGTGGTTTGTAGACATTTAGAGTTACATACCTTGGAGAGGTGGTTTGTAGAGGTGTAGAGTAATATACCTTGGAGAGGTGGTTTGTAGAGGTGTAGGGTAATGTACCTTAGAGAGGTGGTTTGTAGAGGTGTAGAGTAATGTATCTTGGAGAGGTAGTTTGTAGAGGTGTAGAGTAATGTACCTTAGAGTGGTGGTTTGTAGAGGTGTAGAAGTGTAGAGTAATGTACTTTAGAGAGGTGGTTTGTAGAGATGTCGAGTAATGTACCCTGGAGAGGTGGTTTGTAGAGGTGTAGAGTAATGTACCTTGGAGAGGTGGTTTGTAGAGGTGTAGAGTTATGCACCTTGGAGAGGTAGTTTGTAGAGGTGTAGAGTAATGTACCTTGGAGAGGTGGTTTGTAGAGATGTAAGGTTAG
Source organism: Pleurodeles waltl (assembly GCF_031143425.1). Taxonomy (NCBI): domain Eukaryota; kingdom Metazoa; phylum Chordata; class Amphibia; order Caudata; family Salamandridae; genus Pleurodeles; species Pleurodeles waltl. Next base: position 16,353,653 of record NC_090451.1, on the reverse strand, counting down.
GTACCTTGAAGAGGTGGTTTGTAGAGCTGTAGAGTAATGTACCGAGAAGCGGTGGTTTGTAGAGGTGTAGAGTTCTGTACCTTGAAGAGGTGGTTTGTAGAGGTGTAGAGTAATGTACCTTGGAGAGCTGGTTTGTAGAGGTGTAGAGTAATGTACCCTGAAGAGTTGGTTTGTAGAGGTGTAGAGTAATGTACATTGGAGAGGTGGTTTGTAGAGGTGTAGAGTAATGTACCTTGAAGAGGTGGTTTGTAGAGATGTAAGGTAATGTACCTTGGAGAGATGGTTTGTAGAGGTGTAGAGTAATGTACCTTGGAGAGGTGGTTTGTAGAAGTGTAGAGTAATGTACCTTGGAGAGGTCGTTTGTAGAGATGTAAGCTTATATACCTTGGAGAGGTGGTTTGTAGAGATATAGAGTAATGTTCTTTTGGAGAGGTGGTTTGTAGAGGTGTAGAGTAATGTACCTTAGAGAGGTTGTTTGTAGAGGTGTAGAGTAATGTACCTTGGAGAGATGGTTTGTAGAGGTGTAAGGTTATGTACCTTGAAGAGGCGGTTTGTAGAGGTGTAGAGTAATGCACCTTGGAGAGGTGGTTTGTAGAAGTGTAGAGTAATGTACCTTGGAGAGGTGGGTTGTAGAGATGTAAGGTAATGTACCTTGGAGAGGTGGTTTGTGGAGGTGTAGAGTAATGTACCTTAAAGAGGTGGTTTGTAGAGATGTCAAGTAATGTACCTTGGAGAGGTGGTTTGTAGAGGTGTACAGTAATGTACCTTGGAGAGGTGGTTTGTAGAGATGTAAGGTAATGTACCTTGGAGAGGTGGTTTGTAGAGATGTAGGGTTCTGTACCTTGGAGAGGTGGTTTGTAGAGATGTAAGGTTATTAATCTTGGAAAGGTGGTTTGTAGAGATGTAGAGTAATGTACCTTGGAGAGGTGGTTTGTAGAGGTGTAGAGTAATGTACCTTGGAGAGGTTGTTTGTAGAGGTGTAGAGTAATGTACCTTGGAAAGGTGGTTTGTAGAGATGTAAGGTTATGTACCTTGAAGAGGTGGTTTGTAGAGGTGTAGAGTAATGCACCTTGGAAAGGTGATTTGTAGAGATGCAAGGTAATGTACCTTGGAGAGGTGGTTTGTAGAGGTGTAGAGTAATGTACCTTAAAGAGGTGGTTTGTAGAGATGTCAAGTAATGTACCTTGGAGAGGTGGTTTGTAGAGGTGTAGAGTAATGTACCTTGGAGAGGTGGTTTGTAGAGGTGTAGAGTAATGTACCTTTGAGAGGTGGTTTGTAGAGATGTAAGGTTATGTACCTTGAAGAGGTGGTTTGTAGAGGTGTAGAGTAATGTACCTTGGAGAGGTGGTTTGTAGAGGTGTAGAGTAATGTACCTTGAGGAGGTGGTTTGTAGAGATGTCAAGTAATGTACCTTGGAGAGGTGGTTTGTAGAGGTGTAGAGTAATGTACCTTGGAGAGGTGGTTTGTAGAGGTGTAGAGTAATGTACCTTGGAGAGGTGGTTTGTAGAGATGTAAGGGTATGTACCTTGAAGAGGTGGTTTGTAGAGGTGTAGAGTAATGCACCTTGGAGAGGTGGTTTGTAGAGGTGTAGAGAATGTACCTTGGAGAGGTGGTTTGTAGAGATGTAAGGTAACGTACCTTGGAGAGGTGGTTTGTAGAGGTGTAGAGTAATGTACCTTAAAGAGGTGGTTTGTAGAGATGTCAACTAATGTACCTTGGAGGGGTGGTTTGTAGAGGTGTAGAGTAATGTACCTTGGAGAGGTGGTTTGTAGAGGTGTAGAGTAATGTACCTTGGAGAGGTGGTTTGTAGAGATGTAAGGTTATGTACCTTGAAGAGGTGGTTTGTAGAGGTGTAGAGTAATGTACCTTGAGGAGGTGGTTTGTAGAGATGTCAAGTAATGTACCTTGGAGAGGTGGTTTGTAGAGATGTTGAGTAATGTACCTTGGAGAGGTGGTTTGTAGAGATGTAAGGTAATGTACCTTTGAGAGGTGGTTTGCAGAGATGTAGAGTTACATACCTTGAAGAGGTGGTTTGTAGAGGTGTAGAGTAATGTACCTTAGAGAGGTGGTTTTTAGAGGTGTAGAGTAATGTACCTTGGAGAGGTGGTTTGTAGAGGTGTAGAGTAATGTACCTTGGAGAGGTGGTTTGTAGAGATATAGAGTAATGTACCTTGGAGAGGTGGTTTGTAGAGGTGTAGAGTAATGTACCTTAGAGAGGTTGTTTGTAGAGGTGTAGAGTAATGTACCTTGGAGAGATGGTTTGTAGAGGTGTAAGGTTATGTACCTTGGAGAGGTGGTTTGTAGAGGTGTAGAGTAATGTACCTTGAGGAGGTGGTTTGTAGAGATGTCAAGTAATGTACCTTGGAGAGGTGGTTTGTAGAGATGTTGAGTAATGTACCTTGAAGAGGCGGTTTGTAGAGGTGTAGAGTAATGCACCTTGGAGAGGTGGTTTGTAGAAGTGTAGAGTAATGTACCTTGGAGAGGTGGTTTGTAGAGATGTAAGGTAATGTACCTTGGAGAGGTGGTTTGTAGAGGTGTAGAGTAATGTACCTTAAAGAGGTGGTTTGTAGAGATGTCAAGTAATGTACCTTGGAGAGGTGGTTTGTAGAGGTGTAGAGTAATGTACCTTGGAGAGGTGGTTTGTAGAGATGTAAGGTAATGTACCATGGAGAGGTGGTTTGTAGAGGTGTAGAGTAATGTACCTTGGAGATGTGGTTTGTAGAAGTGTAGAGTAATGTACCTTGGAGAGGTGGTTTGTAGAGATGTAGGGTTCTGTACCTTGGAGAGGTGGTTTGTAGAGATGTAAGGTTATTAATCTTGGAAAGGTGGTTTGTAGAGATGTAGAGTAATGTACCTTGGAGAGGTGGTTTGTAGAGGTGTAGAGTAATGTACCTTGGAGAGGTTGTTTGTAGAGGTGTAGAGTAATGTACCTTGGAGAGGTGGTTTGTAGAGATGTAAGGTTATGTACCTTGAAGAGGTGGTTTGTAGAGGTGTAGAGTAATGCACCTTGGAGAGGTGGTTTGTAGAGGTGTAGCGTAATATACCTTGGAGAGGTTGTTTGTAGAGGTGTAGAGTAATGTACCTTGGAGAGGTGGTTTGTAGAGATGTAAGGTTATGTACCTTGAAGAGGTGGTTTGTAGAGGTGTAGAGTAATGCACCTTGGAAAGGTGGTTTGTAGAGATGCAAGGTAATGTACCTTGGAGAGGTGGTTTGTAGAGGTGTAGAGTAATGTACCTTAAAGAGGTGGTTTGTAGAGATGTCAAGTAATGTACCTTGGAGAGGTGGTTTGTAGAGGTGTAGAGTAATGTACCTTGGAGAGGTGGTTTGTAGAGGTGTAGAGTAATGTACCTTTGAGAGGTGGTTTGTAGAGATGTAAGGTTATGTACCTTGAAGAGGTGGTTTGTAGAGGTGTAGAGTAATGTACCTTGGAGAGGTGGTTTGTAGAGGTGTAGAGTAATGTACCTTGAGGAGGTGGTTTGTAGAGATGTCAAGTAATGTACCTGGGAGAGGTGGTTTGTAGAGGTGTAGAGTAATGTACCTTGGAGAGGTGGTTTGTAGAGGTGTAGAGTAATGTACCTTGGAGAGGTGGTTTGTAGAGATGTAAGGGTATGTACCTTGAAGAGGTGGTTTGTAGAGGTGTAGAGTAATGCACCTTGGAGAGGTGGTTTGTAGAGGTGTAGAGAATGTACCTTGGAGAGGTGGTTTGTAGAGATGTAAGGTAACGTACCTTGGAGAGGTGGTTTGTAGAGGTGTAGAATAATGTACCTTAAAGAGGTGGTTTGTAGAGATGTCAACTAATGTACCTTGGAGGGGTGGTTTGTAGAGGTGTAGAGTAATGTACCTTGGAGAGGTGGTTTGTAGAGGTGTAGAGTAATGTACCTTGGAGAGGTGGTTTGTAGAGATGTAAGGTTATGTACCTTGAAGAGGTGGTTTGTAGAGGTGTAGAGTAATGTACCTTGAGGAGGTGGTTTGTAGAGATGTCAAGTAATGTACCTTGGAGAGGTGGTTTGTAGAGATGTTGAGTAATGTACCTTGGAGAGGTGGTTTGTAGAGATGTAAGGTAATGTACCTTTGAGAGGTGGTTTGCAGAGATGTAGAGTTACATACCTTGAAGAGGTGGTTTGTAGAGGTGTAGAGTAATGTACCTTAGGGAGGTGGTTTTTAGAGGTGTAGAGTAATGTACCTTGGAGAGGTGGTTTGTAGAGGTGTAGAGTAATGTACCTTGGAGAGGTGGTTTGTAGAGGTGTAGAGTAATGTACCTTGGAGAGGTGGTTTGTAGAGATGTAAGGTTATGTACCTTGAAGAGGTGGGTTGTAGAGGTGTAGAGTAATGTACCTTGGAGAGGTGGTTTGTAGAAGTGTAGAGGAATGTACCTTGGAGAGGTGGTTTGTAGAGATGTAGGGTTCTGTACCTTGGAGACGTGGGTTATAGAGATGTAAGGTTATGTACCTTGGAGAGGTGGTTTGTAGAGGTGTAGAGTAATGTACCTTGGAGAGGTGATTTGTAGAGGTGTAGAGTAATGTACCTTGGAGAGGGTATTTGTAGAGGTGTAGAGTAATGTACCTTGGAGAGGTGGTTTGTAGAGGTGTAGAGTAATGTACCTTGAAGAGGTGGTGTGTAGAGGTGTAGAGTAATGTATCTTGGAGAGGTGGTTTGTAGAATTGTAGAGTATTATACCTTGGAGAGGTGGTTTGAAGAGGTGTAGAGTAATGTACCTTGAAGAGGTGGTTTGTAGAGGTGTAGAGTAATATACCTTGGAGAGGTGGTTTGTAGAGGTGTAGAGTAATGTACCTTAGAGAGGTGGTTTGCAGAGCTGTCGAGTAATGTACCTTGGAGAGGTGGTTTGTAGAGGTATAGAGGTGTACGGTTATGTACCTTGAAGAGGTGGTTTGTAGAGGTGTAGAGTAATGTACCTTGGAGAGGTGGTTTGTAGATGTGTAGAATAATGTACCTTAGAGATGTGGTTTGTAGAGGTGTAGAGTAATGTACCTTGGAGAGGTGGTTTGTAGAGGTGTAGAGTAATGTACCTTGGAGAGGTGGTTTGTAGAGGTGTAGAGTAATGTACCTTGAAGAGGCGGTTTGGAGAGGTGTAGAGTAATGTACCTTGGAGAGGTGGTTTGTAGACATGTAGAGTAATGTACCTTGCAGAGGTGGTTTGTAGAGGTGTACAGTAATGTACCTTGGAGAGGTGGTTTGTAGAGGTGTAGAGTAATGTACCTTGGAGAGGTGGTTTGTAGAGGTGTAGAGTAATGTACCTTGGAGACGTGGTTTGTAGAGGTGTAGAGTAATGTACCATGCAGAGGTGGTTTGTAGAACTGTAGAGTAATGCACCTTGGAGAGGTGGTTTGTGGAGGTGTAAGAGTAATGTACCTTGGAGAGGTGGTTTGTGGAGGTGTAAGAGTAATGTACCTTGGAGAGCTGGTTTGTAGAGGAGTAAAGTAATGCACCTTGGAGAGGTGGTTTGTAGAGGTGAAGAGTAATGTACCTTGGAGAGGTGGTTTGAAGAGGTGTAGAGTAATGTACCTTAGAGAGGTGGTTTGTAGAGATGTCGAGTAATGTACCTTGGAGAGGTGGTTTGTAGATGTGTAGAATAATGTACCTTGGAGAGGTGGTTTGTAGAGATGTAGAGTAATGTACCTTGGAGAGGTGGTTTGTAGACATGTAGAGTTACATACCTTGGAGAGGTGGTTTGTAGAGGTGTAGAGTAATGTACCTTAGAGAGGTGGTTTGTAGAGGGGTAGAGTAATGTATCTTGGAGAGGTAGTTTGTAGAGGTGTAGAGGTGTAGAGTAATGTACCTTAGAGAGGTGGTTTGTAGAGGTGTAGAAGTGTAGAGTAATGTACTTTAGAGAGGTGGTTTGTAGAGATGTCGAGTAATGTACCCTGGAGAGGTGGTTTGTAGAGGTGTAAGGTTATGTACCTTGAAGAGGCGGTTTGTAGAGGTGTAGAGTAATGCACCTTGGAGAGGTGGTTTGTAGAAGTGTAGAGTAATGTACCTTGGAGAGGTGGTTTGTAGAGATGTAAGGTAATGTACCTTGGAGAGGTGGTTTGTAGAGGTGTAGAGTAATGTACCTTAAAGAGGTGGTTTGTAGAGATGTCAAGTAATGTACCTTGGAGAGGTGGTTTGTAGAGGTGTAGAGAAATGTACCTTGGAGAGGTGGTTTGTAGAGATGTAAGGTAATGTACCATGGAGAGGTGGTTTGTAGAGGTGTAGAGTAATGTACCTTGGAGATGTGGTTTGTAGAAGTGTAGAGTAATGTACCTTGGAGAGGTGGTTTGTAGAGATGTAGGGTTCTGTACCTTGGAGAGGTGGTTTGTAGAGATGTAAGGTTATTAATCTTGGAAAGGTGGTTTGTAGAGGTGTAGAGTAATGTACCTTGGAGATGTGGTTTGTAGAAGTGTAGAGTAATGTACCTTGGAGAGGTGGTTTGTAGAGATGTAGGGTTCTGTACCTTGGAGAGGTGGTTTGTAGAGATGTAAGGTTATTAATCTTGGAAAGGTGGTTTGTAGAGATGTAGAGTAATGTACCTTGGAGAGGTGGTTTGTAGAGGTGTAGAGTAATGTACCTTGGAGAGGTTGTTTGTAGAGGTGTAGAGTAATGTACCTTGGAGAGGTGGTTTGTAGAGATGTAAGGTTATGTACCTTGAAGAGGTGGTTTGTAGAGGTGTAGAGTAATGCACCTTGGAGAGGTGGTTTCTAGAGGTGAAGCGTAATGTACCTTGGAGAGGTTGTTTGTAGAGGTGTAGAGTAATGTACCTTGGAGAGGTGGTTTGTAGAGATGTAAGGTTATGTACCTTGAAGAGGTGGTTTGTAGAGGTGTAGAGTAATGCACCTTGGAAAGGTGGTTTGTAGAGATGCAAGGTAATGTACCTTGGAGAGGTGGTTTGTAGAGGTGTAGAGTAATGTACCTTAAAGAGGTGGTTTGTAGAGATGTCAAGTAATGTACCTTGGAGAGGTGGTTTGTAGAGGTGTAGAGTAATGTACCTTGGAGAGGTGGTTTGTAGAGGTGTAGAGTAATGTACCTTTGAGAGGTGGTTTGTAGAGATGTAAGGTTATGTACCTTGAAGAGGTGGTTTGTAGAGGTGTAGAGTAATGTACCTTGGAGAGGTGGTTTGTAGAGGTGTAGAGTAATGTACCTTGAGGAGGTGGTTTGTAGAGATGTCAAGTAATGTACCTGGGAGAGGTGGTTTGTAGAGGTGTAGAGTAATGTACCTTGGAGAGGTGGTTTGTAGAGGTGTAGAGTAATGTACCTTGGAGAGGTGGTTTGTAGAGATGTAAGGGTATGTACCTTGAAGAGGTGGTTTGTAGAGGTGTAGAGTAATGCACCTTGGAGTGGTGGTTTGTAGAGGTGTAGAGAATGTACCTTGGAGAGGTGGTTTGTAGAGATGTAAGGTAACGTACCTTGGAGAGGTGGTTTGTAGAGGTGTAGAATAATGTACCTTGGAGAGGTGGTTTGTAGAGGTGTAGAGTAATGTACCTTAGAGAGGTGGTTTGTAGAGGGGTAGAGTAATGTATCTTGGAGAGGTAGTTTGTAGAGGTGTAGAGGTGTAGAGTAATGTACCTTAGAGAGGTGGTTTGTAGAGGTGTAGAAGTGTAGAGTAATGTACTTTAGAGAGGTGGTTTGTAGAGATGTCGAGTAATGTACCCTGGAGAGGTGGTTTGTAGAGGTGTAGAGTAATGTACCTTGGAGAGGTGGTTTGTAGAGGTGTAGAGTAATGCACCTTGGAGAGGTAGTTTGTAGAGGTGTAGAGTAATGTACCTTGGAGAGGTGGTTTGTTGAGATGTAAGGTTAGGTACCTTGAAGAGGTGGTTTGTAGAGGTGTAGAGTAATGTACCTTGAAGAGGTGGTTTGTAGAGGTGTAGAGTTCTGTACCTTGGAGAGGTGGTTTGTAGAGGTGTAAGGTTATGTACATTGAAGAGGTGGTTTGTAGAGGTGTAGAGTAATGTACCTTGGAGAGCTGGTTTGTAGAGGTGTAGAGTAATGTACCCTGGAGAGGTGGTTTGTAGAGGTGTAGAGTAATGTACATTGGAGAGGTGGTTTGTAGATGTCTAGAGTAATGTATCCTGGAGAGGTGGTTTGTAGAGGTGTAGAGTAATGTACCTTGAAGAGGTGGTTTGTAGTGATGTAAGGTAATGTACCTTAGAGAGGTGGTTTGTAGAGGTGTAGAGTAATGTATCTTGGAGAGGTGGTTTGTAGAAGTGTAGAGTAATGTACCTTGGAGAGGTGGTTTGTAGAGATGTAAGGTTATGTACCTTGGAGAGGTGGTTTGTAGAGATATAGAGTAATGTACCTTAGAGAGGTGGTTTGTAGAGGTGTAGAGTAATGTACCTTGGAGAGGTTGTTTGTAGAGGTGTAGAGTAATGTACCTTGGAGAGATGGTTTGTAGAGGTGTAAGGTTATGTACCTTGAAGATGTGGTTTGTAGAGGTGTAGAGTAATGCACCTTGGAGAGGTGGTTTGTAGAGGTGTAGAGTAATGTACCTTGGAGAGGTGGTTTGTAGAGATGTAAGGTAATGTACCTTGGAGAGGTGGTTTGTAGAGGTGTAGAGTAATGTACCTTAAAGAGGTGGTTTGTAGAGATGTCAAGTAATGTACCTTGGAGAGGTGGTTTGTAGAGGTGTAGAGTAATGTACCTTGGAGAGTTGGTTTGTAGAGATGTAAGGTAATGTACCATGGAGAGCTGGTTTGTAGAGGTGTAGAGTAATGTACCTTGGAGAGGTGGTTTGTAGAAGTGTAGAGTAATGTACCTTGGAGAGGTGGTTTGTAGAGATGTAGGGTTCTGTACCTTGGAGAGGTGGTTTGTAGAGATGTAAGGTTATTAATCTTGGAAAGGTGGTCTGTAGAGATGTGGAGTAATGTACCTTGGAGAGGTAGTTTGTAGAGGTGTAGAGTAATGTACCTTGGAGAGGTTGTTTGTAGAGGTGTAGAGTAATGTACCTTGGAGAGGTGGTTTGTAGAGATGTAAGGTTATGTACCTTGAAGAGGTGGTTTGTAGAGGTGTAGAGTAATGCACCTTGGAGAGGTGGTTTGTAGAGATGCAAGGTAATGTACCTTGGAGAGGTGGTTTGTAGAGGTATAGAGTAATGTACCTTAAAGAGGTGGTTTGTAGAGATGTCAAGTAATGTGCCTTGGAGAGGTGGTTTGTAGAGGTGTAGAGTAATGTACCTTGGAGAGGTGGTTTGTAGAGGTGTAGAGTAATGTACCTTGGAGAGGTGGTTTGTACAGATGTAAGGTTATGTACCTTGAAGAGGTGGTTTATAGAGGTGAAGCGTAATGTACCTTGGAGAGGTGGTTTGTAGAGGTGTAGAGTAATGTACCATGAGGAGGTGGTTTGTAGAGATGTCAAGTAATGTACCTTGGAGAGGTGGTTTGTAGAGGTGTAGAGTAATGTACCTTGGAGAGGTGGTTTGTAGAGGTGTAGAGTAATGTACCTTGGAGAGGTGGTTTGTAGAGATGTAAGGGTATGTACCTTGAAGAGGTGGTTTGTAGCGGTGTAGAGTAATGCACCTTGGAGAGGTGGTATGTAGAGGTGTAGAGAATGTACCTTGGAGAGGTGGTTTGTAGAGATGTAAGGTAACGTACCTTGGAGAGGTGGTTTGTAGAGGTGTAGAGTAATGTACCTTAAAGAGGTGGTTTGAAGAGATGTCAAGTAATGTCCCTTGGAGGGGTGGTTTGTAGAGGTGTAGAGTAATGTACCTTGGAGAGGTGGTTTGTAGAGGTGTAGAGTAAAGTACCTTGGAGAGGTGGTTTGTAGAGATGTAAGGTTATGAACCTTGAAGAGGTGGTTTGTAGAGGTGTAGAGTAATGTACCATGGAGAGGTGGTTTGTAGAGGTGTAGAGTAATGTACCTTGAGGAGGTGGTTTGTAGAGATGTCAAGTAATATACCTTGGAGAGGTGGTTTGTAGAGATGTTGAGTAATGTACCTTGGAGAGGTGGTTTGTAGAGATGTAAGGTAATGTACCTTTGAGAGGTGGTTTGCAGAGATGTAGAGTTACATACCTTGAAGAGGTGGTTTGTAGAGGTGTAGAGTAATGTATCATGGAGAGTTGGTTTGTAGAGGTGTACAGTGATGTACCTTAGGGACGTGGTTTTTAGAGGTGTAGAGTAATGTACCTTGGAGAGGTGGTTTGTAGATGTGTAGAGTAATGTACCTTGGAGAGGTGGTTTGTAGAGGTGTAGAGTAATGTACCTTGGAGAGGTGGTTTGTAGAGATGTAAGGTTATGTACCTTAAAGAGGTGGGTTGTAGAGGTGTAGAGTAATGTACCTTGAAGAGGTGGTTTGTAGAGGTGTAGAGTTCTGTACCTTGGAGAGGTGGTTTGTAGAGGTGTGGAGGTGTAAGGTTATGTACCTTAAGGAGGTGGTTTGTAGAGGTGTAGAGTAATGTACCTTGAAGAGGTGGTTTGTAGAGGTGTAGAGTAATGTACCTTGAAGAGGTGGTTTGTAGAGGTGTAGAGTTCTGTACCTTGGAGAGGTGGTTTGTAGAGGTGTGGAGGTGTAAGGTTATGTACCTTGAAGAGGTGGTTTGTAGAGGTGTAGTGTAATGTACCTTGGAGAGGTGGTTTGTAGAGGTGTAGAGTAATGTACCCTGGAGAGGTGGTTTGTAGAGGTGTAGAGTAATGGACCTTGGAGAGGTGGTTTGTAGATGTGTAGAGTAATGTATCTTGGAGAGGTGGTTTGTAGAGGTGTAGAGTAATGTACCTTGAAGAGGTGGTTTGCAGAGGTGTAGAGTAATGTACCTTGGAGAGGTGGTTTGTAGAAGTGTAGAGTAATGTACCTTGGAGAGGTGGTTTGTAGAGATGTAGGGTTCTGTACCTTGGAGAGGTGGTTTGTAGAGATGTAAGGTTATGTATCTTGGATAGGTCATTTGTAGAGGTGTAGAGTAATGTACCTTGGAGAGGTGGTTTGTAGAGGTGTAGAGTAATGTACCTTGGAGAGGTGGTTTGTAGAGGTGTAGAGTAATGTACCTTGAAGAGGTGGTTTGTAGAGGTGTAGAGTAATGTATCTTAGAGAGTTGGTTTGTAGAATTGTAGAGTATTATACCTTGGAGAGGTGGTTTGAAGAGGTGTAGAGTAATGTACCTTAAAGAGGTGGTTTGTAGAGGTGTAGAGTAATATACCTTGGAGAGGTGGTTTCTAGAGGTGTAGAGTAATCTACCTTAGAGAGGTGGTTTGTAGAGCTGTCGAGTAATGTACCGTGGAGAGGTGGTTTGTAGAGGTATAGAGGTGTAAGGTTATGTACCTTGAAGAGGTGGTTTGTAGAGGTGTAGAGTAATGTACCTTGGAGAGGTGGTTTGTAGATGTGTAGAATAATGTACCTTGGAGAGGTGGTTTGTAGAGGTGTAGAGTAATGTACCTTGGAGAGGTGGTTTGCAGAGGCGTAGAGTAATGTATCTTGGACAGGTGGTTTGTAGAGATGTAAGGTTATGTACCTTGGAGAGGTGGTTTATAGAGGTGTAGAGTAATGTACCTTGAAGAGGTGGTTTGTAAAGGTGTAGAGTAATGTACCTTGGAGAGGTGGTTTGTAGAGGTGTAGAGTAAAGTACCTTGAGGAGGTGGTTTGTAGAGATGTAAGGTTATGTACCTTGGAGAGGTGGTTTGTAGAGGTGTAGAGTAATGTACCTTGGAGAGGTGGTTTGTAGAGGTTTAGAGTAATGTACCTTGGAGATGTGGTTTGTAGAGGGGTGGAGTAATGTATCTTGGAGAGGTGGTTTGTAGAGGTGTAGAGTAATGTACCTTGGAGAGGTGGTTTGTAGAGATGCTGAGTTACATACCTTGAAGAGGTGGTTTGTAGAGATGTAGAGTAATGTACCTTGAAGAGGTGGTTTGTACAGATGTAAGGTTATGTACCTTGAAGAGGTGGTTTGTAGAGGTGTAGAGAAATGTACCTTGAAGAGGTGGTTTGTAGAGGTGTAGAGTAATGTACCTTGAAGAGGTGGTTTGTAGAGGTGTAGAGTAATGTACCTTCGAGAGGTGGTTTGTAGAGATGTCAAGTTATGTACCTTGCAGAGGCGGTTTGTAGAAGTATAGAGTAATGAACCTTGGAGAGGTGGTTTGTAGAGGTGTAGAGTAATGTACCTTGGAGATGTGGTTTGTAGAGGGGTGGAGTAATGTATCTTGGAGAGGTGGTTTGTAGAGGTGTAGAGTAATGTACCTTGGAGAGGTGGTTTGTAGAGATGCTGAGTTACATACCTTGAAGAGGTGGTTTGTAGAGATGTAGTGTAATGTACCTTGAAGAGGTGGTTTGTACAGATGTAAGGTTATGTACCTTGAAGAGGTGGTTTTTAGAGGTGTAGAGAAATGTACCTTGAAGAGGTGGTTTGTAGAGGTGTAGAGTAATGTACCTTGAAGAGGTGGTTTGTAGAGATGTAGAGTTATGGACCTTGAAGAGGTGGTTTGTAGAGATGTAAGGTTATGTACCTTGGGGAGGTGGTTTGTAGAGGTGTAGAGTAATGTACCTTGGAGAGGTGGTTTGTAGAGGTTTAGAGTAATGTACCGTGGATATGTGGTTTGTAGAGGGGTGGAGTAATGTATCTTGGAGAGGTGGTTTGTAGAGGTGTAGAGTAACGTACCTTGGAGAGGTGGTTTGTAGAGGTGTAGAGTAATGTACCTTGAGGAGGTGGTTTGTAGAGATGTCAAGTAATGTACCTTGGAGAGGTGGTTTGTAGAGGTGTAGAGTAATGTACCTTGGAGAGGTGGTTTGTAGAGGTATGGAGTAATGTACCTTGGAGAGGTGGTTTGTAGAGATGTAAGGGTATGTACCTTGAAGAGGTGGTTTGTAGAGGTGTAGAGTAATGCACCTTGGAGAGGTGGTTTGTAGAGGTGTAGAGAATGTACCTTGGAGAGGTGGTTTGTAGAGATGTAAGGTAACGTATCTTGGAGAGGTGGTTTGTAGAGGTGTAGAGTAATGTACCTTAAAGAGGTGGTTTGTAGAGATGTCAAGTAATGTACCTTGGAGGGGTGGTTTGTAGAGGTGTAGAGTAATGTACCTTGGAGAGGTGGTTTATAGAGGTGTAGAGTAATGTACCTTGGAGAGGTGGTTTGTAGAGATGTAAGGTTATGTACCTTGAAGAGGTGGTTTGTAGAGGTGTAGAGTAATGTACCTTGGAGAGGTGGTTTGTAGAGGTGTAGAGTAATGTACCTTGAGGAGGTGGTTTGTAGAGATGTCAAGTAATGTACCTTGGAGAGGTGGTTTGTAGAGATGTTGAGTAATGTACCTTGGAGAGGTGGTTTGTAGAGATGTAAGGTAATGTACCTTTGAGAGGTGGTTTGCAGAGATGTAGAGTTACATACCTTGAAGAGGTGGTTTGTTGAGGTGTAGACTAATGTACCTTGGAGAGGTGGTTTGTAGAGGTGTACAGTGATGTACCTTAGGGAGGTGGTTTTTATAGGTGTAGAGTATTGTACCTTGGAGAGGTGGTTTGTAGAGGTGTAGAGTAATGTACCTTGGAGAGGTGGTTTGTAGAGGTGTAGAGTAATGTACCTTGGAGAGGTGGTTTGTAGAGATGTAAGGTTATGTACCTTGAAGAGGTGGGTTGTAGAGTTGTAGAGTAATGTACCTTGAAGAGGTGGTTTGTAGAGGTGTAGAGTTCTGTACCTTGGAGAGGTGGTTTGTAGAGGTGTGGAGGTGTAAGGTTATGTACCTTGAAGAGGTGGTTTGTAGAGGTGTAGGGTAATGTACCTTGGAGATGTGGTTTGTAGAAGTGTAGAGTAATGTACCTTGGAGAGGTGGTTTGTAGAGATGTAGGGTTCTGTACCTTGGAGAGGTGGTTTGTAGAGATGTAAGGTTATTAATCTTGGAAAGGTGGTTTGTAGAGGTGTAGAGTAATGTACCTTGGAGATGTGGTTTGTAGAAGTGTAGAGTAATGTACCTTGGAGAGGTGGTTTGTAGAGATGTAGGGTTCTGTACCTTGGAGAGGTGGTTTGTAGAGATGTAAGGTTATTAATCTTGGAAAGGTGGTTTGTAGAGATGTAGAGTAATGTACCTTGGAGAGGTGGTTTGTAGAGGTGTAGAGTAATGTACCTTGGAGAGGTTGTTTGTAGAGGTGTAGAGTAATGTACCTTGGAGAGGTGGTTTGTAGAGATGTAAGGTTATGTACCTTGAAGAGGTGGTTTGTAGAGGTGTAGAGTAATGCACCTTGGAGAGGTGGTTTCTAGAGGTGTAGCGTAATGTACCTTGGAGAGGTTGTTTGTAGAGGTGTAGAGTAATGTACCTTGGAGAGGTGGTTTGTAGAGATGTAAGGTTATGTACCTTGAAGAGGTGGTTTGTAGAGGTGTAGAGTAATGCACCTTGGAAAGGTGGTTTGTAGAGATGCAAGGTAATGTACCTTGGAGAGGTGGTTTGTAGAGGTGTAGAGTAATGTACCTTAAAGAGGTGGTTTGTAGAGATGTCAAGTAATGTACCTTGGAGAGGTGGTTTGTAGAGGTGTAGAGTAATGTACCTTGGAGAGGTGGTTTGTAGAGGTGTAGAGTAATGTACCTTTGAGAGGTGGTTTGTAGAGATGTAAGGTTATGTACCTTGAAGAGGTGGTTTGTAGAGGTGTAGAGTAATGTACCTTGGAGAGGTGGTTTGTAGAGGTGTAGAGTAATGTACCTTGAGGAGGTGGTTTGTAGAGATGTCAAGTAATGTACCTGGGAGAGGTGGTTTGTAGAGGTGTAGAGTAATGTACCTTGGAGAGGTGGTTTGTAGAGGTGTAGAGTAATGTACCTTGGAGAGGTGGTTTGTAGAGATGTAAGGGTATGTACCTTGAAGAGGTGGTTTGTAGAGGTGTAGAGTAATGCACCTTGGAGTGGTGGTTTGTAGAGGTGTAGAGAATGTACCTTGGAGAGGTGGTTTGTAGAGATGTAAGGTAACGTACCTTGGAGAGGTGGTTTGTAGAGGTGTAGAATAATGTACCTTGGAGAGGTGGTTTGTAGAGGTGTAGAGTAATGTACCTTAGAGAGGTGGTTTGTAGAGGGGTAGAGTAATGTATCTTGGAGAGGTAGTTTGTAGAGGTGTAGAGGTGTAGAGTAATGTACCTTAGAGAGGTGGTTTGTAGAGGTGTAGAAGTGTAGAGTAATGTACTTTAGAGAGGTGGTTTGTAGAGATGTTGAGTAATGTACCCTGGAGAGGTGGTTTGTAGAGGTGTAGAGTAATGTACCTTGGAGAGGTGGTTTGTAGAGGTGTAGAGTAATGCACCTTGGAGAGGTAGTTTGTAGAGGTGTAGAGTAATGTACCTTGGAGAGGTGGTTTGTTGAGATGTAAGGTTAGGTACCTTGAAGAGGTGGTTTGTAGAGGTGTAGAGTAATGTACCTTGAAGAGGTGGTTTGTAGAGGTGTAGAGTTCTGTACCTTGGAGAGGTGGTTTGTAGAGGTGTAAGGTTATGTACATTGAAGAGGTGGTTTGTAGAGGTGTAGAGTAATGTACCTTGGAGAGCTGGTTTGTAGAGGTGTAGAGTAATGTACCCTGGAGAGGTGGTTTGTAGAGGTGTAGAGTAATGTACATTGGAGAGGTGGTTTGTAGATGTCTAGAGTAATGTATCCTGGAGAGGTGGTTTGTAGAGGTGTAGAGTAATGTACCTTGAAGAGGTGGTTTGTAGTGATGTAAGGTAATGTACCTTAGAGAGGTGGTTTGTAGAGGTGTAGAGTAATGTATCTTGGAGAGGTGGTTTGTAGAAGTGTAGAGTAATGTACCTTGGAGAGGTGGTTTGTAGAGATGTAAGGTTATGTACCTTGGAGAGGTGGTTTGTAGAGATATAGAGTAATGTACCTTAGAGAGGTGGTTTGTAGAGGTGTAGAGTAATGTACCTTGGAGAGGTTGTTTGTAGAGGTGTAGAGTAATGTACCTTGGAGAGATGGTTTGTAGAGGTGTAAGGTTATGTACCTTGAAGATGTGGTTTGTAGAGGTGTAGAGTAATGCACCTTGGAGAGGTGGTTTGTAGAGGTGTAGAGTAATGTACCTTGGAGAGGTGGTTTGTAGAGATGTAAGGTAATGTACCTTGGAGAGGTGGTTTGTAGAGGTGTAGAGTAATGTACCTTAAAGAGGTGGTTTGTAGAGATGTCAAGTAATGTACCTTGGAGAGGTGGTTTGTAGAGGTGTAGAGTAATGTACCTTGGAGAGTTGGTTTGTAGAGATGTAAGGTAATGTACCATGGAGAGCTGGTTTGTAGAGGTGTAGAGTAATGTACCTTGGAGAGGTGGTTTGTAGAAGTGTAGAGTAATGTACCTTGGAGAGGTGGTTTGTAGAGATGTAGGGTTCTGTACCTTGGAGAGGTGGTTTGTAGAGATGTAAGGTTATTAATCTTGGAAAGGTGGTCTGTAGAGATGTGGAGTAATGTACCTTGGAGAGGTAGTTTGTAGAGGTGTAGAGTAATGTACCTTGGAGAGGTTGTTTGTAGAGGTGTAGAGTAATGTACCTTGGAGAGGTGGTTTGTAGAGATGTAAGGTTATGTACCTTGAAGAGGTGGTTTGTAGAGGTGTAGAGTAATGCACCTTGGAGAGGTGGTTTGTAGAGATGCAAGGTAATGTACCTTGGAGAGGTGGTTTGTAGAGGTATAGAGTAATGTACCTTAAAGAGGTGGTTTGTAGAGATGCAAGGTAATGTACCTTGGAGAGGTGGTTTGTAGAGGTATAGAGTAATGTACCTTAAAGAGGTGGTTTGTAGAGATGTCAAGTAATGTGCCTTGGAGAGGTGGTTTGTACAGATGTAAGGTTATGTACCTTGAAGAGGTGGTTTATAGAGGTGAAGCGTAATGTACCTTGGAGAGGTGGTTTGTAGAGGTGTAGAGTAATGTACCATGAGGAGGTGGTTTGTAGAGATGTCAAGTAATGTACCTTGGAGAGGTGGTTTGTAGAGGTGTAGAGTAATGTACCTTGGAGAGGTGGTTTGTAGAGGTGTAGAGTAATGTACCTTGGAGAGGTGGTTTGTAGAGATGTAAGGGTATGTACCTTGAAGAGGTGGTTTGTAGCGGTGTAGAGTAATGCACCTTGGAGAGGTGGTATGTAGAGGTGTAGAGAATGTACCTTGGAGAGGTGGTTTGTAGAGATGTAAGGTAACGTACCTTGGAGAGGTGGTTTGTAGAGGTGTAGAGTAATGTACCTTAAAGAGGTGGTTTGAAGAGATGTCAAGTAATGTCCCTTGGAGGGGTGGTTTGTAGAGGTGTAGAGTAATGTACCTTGGAGAGGTGGTTTGTAGAGGTGTAGAGTAATGTACCTTGGAGAGGTGGTTTGTAGAGATGTAAGGTTATGTACCTTGAAGAGGTGGTTTGTAGAGGTGTAGAGTAATGTACCATGGAGAGGTGGTTTGTAGAGGTGTAGAGTAATGTACCTTGAGGAGGTGGTTTGTAGAGATGTCAAGTAATATACCTTGGAGAGGTGGTTTGTAGAGATGTTGAGTAATGTACCTTGGAGAGGTGGTTTGTAGAGATGTAAGGTAATGTACCTTTGAGAGGTGGTTTGCAGAGATGTAGAGTTACATACCTTGAAGAGGTGGTTTGTAGAGGTGTAGAGTAATGTACCATGGAGAGTTGGTTTGTAGAGGTGTACAGTGATGTACCTTAGGGACGTGGTTTTTAGAGGTGTAGAGTAATGTACCTTGGAGAGGTGGTTTGTAGATGTGTAGAGTAATGTACCTTGGAGAGGTGGTTTGTAGAGGTGTAGAGTAATGTACCTTGGAGAGGTGGTTTGTAGAGATGTAAGGTTATGTACCTTGAAGAGGTGGGTTGTAGAGGTGTAGAGTAATGTACCTTGAAGAGGTGGTTTGTAGAGGTGTAGAGTTCTGTACCTTGGAGAGGTGGTTTGTAGAGGTGTGGAGGTGTAAGGTTATGTACCTTAAGGAGGTGGTTTGTAGAGGTGTAGAGTAATGTACCTTGAAGAGGTGGTTTGTAGAGGTGTAGAGTAATGTACCTTGAAGAGGTGGTTTGTAGAGGTGTAGAGTTCTGTACCTTGGAGAGGTGGTTTGTAGAGGTGTGGAGGTGTAAGGTTATGTACCTTGAAGAGGTGGTTTGTAGAGGTGTAGTGTAATGTACCTTGGAGAGGTGGTTTGTAGAGGTGTAGAGTAATGTACCCTGGAGAGGTGGTTTGTAGAGGTGTAGAGTAATGGACCTTGGAGAGGTGGTTTGTAGATGTGTAGAGTAATGTATCTTGGAGAGGTGGTTTGTAGAGGTGTAGAGTAATGTACCTTGAAGAGGTGGTTTGCAGAGGTGTAGAGTAATGTACCTTGGAGAGGTGGTTTGTAGAAGTGTAGAGTAATGTACCTTGGAGAGGTGGTTTGTAGAGATGTAGGGTTCTGTACCTTGGAGAGGTGGTTTGTAGAGATGTAAGGTTATGTATCTTGGATAGGTCATTTGTAGAGGTGTAGAGTAATGTACCTTGGAGAGGTGGTTTGTAGAGGTGTAGAGTAATGTACCTTGGAGAGGTGGTTTGTAGAGGTGTAGAGTAATGTACCTTGAAGAGGTGGTTTGTAGAGGTGTAGAGTAATGTATCTTAGAGAGTTGGTTTGTAGAATTGTAGAGTATTATACCTTGGAGAGGTGGTTTGAAGAGGTGTAGAGTAATGTACCTTAAAGAGGTGGTTTGTAGAGGTGTAGAGTAATATACCTTGGAGAGGTGGTTTCTAGAGGTGTAGAGTAATCTACCTTAGAGAGGTGGTTTGTAGAGCTGTCGAGTAATGTACCGTGGAGAGGTGGTTTGTAGAGGTATAGAGGTGTAAGGTTATGTACCTTGAAGAGGTGGTTTGTAGAGGTGTAGAGTAATGTACCTTGGAGAGGTGGTTTGTAGATGTGTAGAATAATGTACCTTGGAGAGGTGGTTTGTAGAGGTGTAGAGTAATGTACCTTGGAGAGGTGGTTTGCAGAGGCGTAGAGTAATGTATCTTGGACAGGTGGTTTGTAGAGATGTAAGGTTATGTACCTTGGAGAGGTGGTTTATAGAGGTGTAGAGTAATGTACCTTGAAGAGGTGGTTTGTAAAGGTGTAGAGTAATGTACCTTGGAGAGGTGGTTTGTAGAGGTGTAGAGTAAAGTACCTTGAGGAGGTGGTTTGTAGAGATGTAAGGTTATGTACCTTGGAGAGGTGGTTTGTAGAGGTGTAGAGTAATGTACCTTGGAGAGGTGGTTTGTAGAGGTTTAGAGTAATGTACCTTGGAGATGTGGTTTGTAGAGGGGTGGAGTAATGTATCTTGGAGAGGTGGTTTGTAGAGGTGTAGAGTAATGTACCTTGGAGAGGTGGTTTGTAGAGATGCTGAGTTACATACCTTGAAGAGGTGGTTTGTAGAGATGTAGAGTAATGTACCTTAAAGAGGTGGTTTGTACAGATGTAAGGTTATGTACCTTGAAGAGGTGGTTTGTAGAGGTGTAGAGAAATGTACCTTGAAGAGGTGGTTTGTAGAGGTGTAGAGTAATGTACCTTGAAGAGGTGGTTTGTAGAGGTGTAGAGTAATGTACCTTCGAGAGGTGGTTTGTAGAGATGTCAAGTTATGTACCTTGCAGAGGCGGTTTGTAGAAGTATAGAGTAATGAACCTTGGAGAGGTGGTTTGTAGAGGTGTAGAGTAATGTACCTTGGAGATGTGGTTTGTAGAGGGGTGGAGTAATGTATCTTGGAGAGGTGGTTTGTAGAGGTGTAGAGTAATGTACCTTGGAGAGGTGGTTTGTAGAGATGCTGAGTTACATACCTTGAAGAGGTGGTTTGTAGAGATGTAGTGTAATGTACCTTGAAGAGGTGGTTTGTACAGATGTAAGGTTATGTACCTTGAAGAGGTGGTTTTTAGAGGTGTAGAGAAATGTACCTTGAAGAGGTGGTTTGTAGAGGTGTAGAGTAATGTACCTTGAAGAGGTGGTTTGTAGAGATGTAGAGTTATGGACCTTGAAGAGGTGGTTTGTAGAGATGTAAGGTTATGTACCTTGGGGAGGTGGTTTGTAGAGGTGTAGAGTAATGTACCTTGGAGAGGTGGTTTGTAGAGGTTTAGAGTAATGTACCGTGGATATGTGGTTTGTAGAGGGGTGGAGTAATGTATCTTGGAGAGGTGGTTTGTAGAGGTGTAGAGTAATGTACCTTGGAGAGGTGGTTTGTAGAGGTGTAGAGTAATGTACCTTGAGGAGGTGGTTTGTAGAGATTTCAAGTAATGTACCTTGGAGAGGTGGTTTGTAGAGGTGTAGAGTAATGTACCTTGGAGAGGTGGTTTGTAGAGGTATGGAGTAATGTACCTTGGAGAGGTGGTTTGTAGAGATGTAAGGGTATGTACCTTGAAGAGGTGGTTTGTAGAGGTGTAGAGTAATGCACCTTGGAGAGGTGGTTTGTAGAGGTGTAGAGAATGTACCTTGGAGAGGTGGTTTGTAGAGATGTAAGGTAACGTATCTTGGAGAGGTGGTTTGTAGAGGTGTAGAGTAATGTACCTTAAAGAGGTGGTTTGTAGAGATGTCAAGTAATGTACCTTGGAGGGGTGGTTTGTAGAGGTGTAGAGTAATGTACCTTGGAGAGGTGGTTTATAGAGGTGTAGAGTAATGTACCTTGGAGAGGTGGTTTGTAGAGATGTAAGGTTATGTACCTTGAAGAGGTGGTTTGTAGAGGTGTAGAGTAATGTACCTTGGAGAGGTGGTTTGTAGAGGTGTAGAGTAATGTACCTTGAGGAGGTGGTTTGTAGAGATGTCAAGTAATGTACCTTGGAGAGGTGGTTTGTAGAGATGTTGAGTAATGTACCTTGGAGAGGTGGTTTGTAGAGATGTAAGGTAATGTACCTTTGAGAGGTGGTTTGCAGAGATGTAGAGTTACATACCTTGAAGAGGTGGTTTGTTGAGGTGTAGACTAATGTACCTTGGAGAGGTGGTTTGTAGAGGTGTACAGTGATGTACCTTAGGGAGGTGGTTTTTATAGGTGTAGAGTATTGTACCTTGGAGAGGTGGTTTGTAGAGGTGTAGAGTAATGTACCTTGGAGAGGTGGTTTGTAGAGGTTTAGAGTAATGTACCTTGGAGAGGTGGTTTGTAGAGATGTAAGGTTATGTACCTTGAAGAGGTGGGTTGTAGAGTTGTAGAGTAATGTACCTTGAAGAGGTGGTTTGTAGAGGTGTAGAGTTCTGTACCTTGGAGAGGTGGTTTGTAGAGGTGTGGAGGTGTAAGGTTATGTACCTTGAAGAGGTGGTTTGTAGAGGTGTAGGGTAATGAACATTGGAGAGGTGGTTTTCAGAGATATAGAGTTCTGTACCTTGGAGAGGTGGTTTGTAAAGGTGTAAGGTTATATACCTTGGAGAGGTGGTTTGTAGAGGTGTAGAGTAATGTACCTTGCAGAGGTGGTTTGTAGAGGTGTAGAGTTCTGTACCTTGGAGAGGTGGTTTGTAGAGGTGTAGAGTAATGTAGCTTGGAGAGGTGGTTTGTAGAGATGTAAGGTTATGTACCTTGAACAGAAGGTTTGTAGACGTATAGAGTAATGTACCTTGGAGAGGTGGTTTGTAGACGTGTAGAGTAATGCACCTTGGAGAGGAGGTTTGTAGAGGTGTAGAGTAATGTACCTTGGAGAGGTGGTTTGTAGAGGTGTAGAGTAATGTACCTTGAAGAGATGGTTTGTAGAGATGTAAGGTAATGTTCCTTTGAGAGGTGGTTTGTAGAGATGTAGAGTTACACACCTTGAAGAGGTGGTTTATAGACATGTAGAGTAATGTACCTTGGAGAGGTGGTTTGTAGAGATGTCGAGTAATGTACCTTGGAGAGGTGGTTTGTAGATGTGTAGAGTAATGTACCTTGGAGAGGTGGTTTGTAGAGGTATAGAGTAATGTACCTTGAAGAGGTGGTTTGTAGAGATGTAAGGTAATGTACCTTTGAGAGGTGGTTTGTAGAGGTGTACAGTGATGTACCTTAGGGAGGTGGTTTTTAGAGGTGTAGAGTAATGTACCTTGGAGAGGTGGTTTGTAGAGGTGTAGAGTAATGTACCTTGGAGAGGGTATTTGTAGAGGTGTAGAGTAATGTACCTTGGAGAGATGGTTTGTAGAGGTGTAGAGTAATGTACCTTGAAGAGGTGGTTTGTAGAGGTGTAGAGTAATGTATCTTGGAGAGGTGGTTTGTAGAATTGTAGAGTATTATACCTTGGAGAGGTGGTTTGAAGAGGTGTAGAGTAATGTACCTTGAAGAGGTGGTTTTTAGAGGTGTAGAGTAATATACCTTGGAGAGGTGGTTTGTAGAGGTGTAGAGTAATGTACCTTAGAGAGGTGGTTTGTAGAGCTGTCGAGTAATGTACTTTGGAGAGGTGGTTTGTAGAGGTATAGAGGTGTAAGGTTATGTACCTTGAAGAGGTGGTTTGTAGAGGTGTAGAGTAATGTACCTTGGAGAGGTGGTTTGTAGATGTGTAGAATAATGTACCTTGGAGATGTGGTTTGTAGAGGTGTAGAGTAATGTACCTTGGAGAGGTGGTTTGTAGAGGTGTAGAGTAATGTACCTTGGAGAGGTGGTTTGTAGAGGTGTAGAGTAATGTACCTTGTAGAGGCGGTTTGGAGAGGTGTAGAGTAATGTACCTTGGAGAGGTGGTTTGTAGACATGTAGAGTAATGTACCTTGCAGAGGTGGTTTGTAGAGGTGTACAGTAATGTACCTTGGAGAGGTGGTTTGTAGACATGTAGAGTAATGTACCTTGCAGAGGTGGTTTGTAGAGGTGTACAGTAATGTACCTTGGAGAGGTGGTTTGTAGAGGTGTAGAGTAATGTACCTTGGAGAGGTGGTTTGTAGAGGTGTAGAGTAATGTACCTTGGAGACGTGGTTTATAGAGGTGTAGAGTAATGTACCATGCAGAGGTGGTTTGTAGAGCTGTAGACTAATGTACCTTGGAGAGGTGGTTTGTAGAGGTGTAGAGTAATGTACCATGCAGAGGTGGTTTGTAGAGCTGTAGAGTAATGTACCTTGGAGAGGTGGTTTGTGGAGGTGTAAGAGTAATGTACCTTGGAGAGGTTGTTTGTGGAGGTGTAAGAGTAATGTACCTTGGAGAGGTGGTTTGTAGAGGTGTAAAGTAATGCACCTTGGAGATGTGGTTTGTAGAGGTGTAGAGTTCTGTACCTTGGAGAGGTGGTTTGTAGAGGTGTGGAGGTGTAAGGTTATGTACCTTGAAGAGGTGGTTTGTAGAGGTGTAGGGTAATGAACATTGGAGAGGTGGTTTTCAGAGATATAGAGTTCTGTACCTTGGAGTGGTGGTTTGTAAAGGTGTAAGGTTATATACCTTGGAGAGGTGGTTTGTAGAGGTGTAGAGTAATGTACCTTGCAGAGGTGGTTTGTAGAGGTGTAGAGTTCTGTACCTTGGAGAGGTGGTTTGTAGAGGTGTAGAGTAATGTAGCTTGGAGAGGTGGTTTGTAGAGATGTAAGGTTATGTACCTTGAACAGAAGGTTTGTAGACGTATAGAGTAATGTACCTTGGAGAGGTGGTTTGTAGAGGTGTAGAGTAATGCACCTTGGAGAGGAGGTTTGTAGAGGTGTAGAGTAATGTACCTTGGAGAGGTGGTTTGTAGAGGTGTAGAGTAATGTACCTTGAAGAGATGGTTTGTAGAGATGTAAGGTAATGTACCTTTGAGAGGTGGTTTGTAGAGATGTAGAGTTACACACCTTGAAGAGGTGGTTTATAGACATGTAGAGTAATGTACCTTGGAGAGGTGGTTTGTAGAGATGTCGAGTAATGTACCTTGGAGAGGTGGTTTGTAGATGTGTAGAGTAATGTACCTTGGAGAGGTGGTTTGTAGAGGTATAGAGTAATGTACCTTGAAGAGGTGGTTTGTAGAGATGTAAGGTAATGTACCTTTGAGAGGTGGTTTGTAGAGGTGTACAGTGATGTACCTTAGGGAGGTGGTTTTTAGAGGTGTAGAGTAATGTACCTTGGAGAGGTGGTTTGTAGAGGTGTAGAGTAATGTACCTTGGAGAGGGTATTTGTAGAGGTGTAGAGTAATGTACCTTGGAGAGATGGTTTGTAGAGGTGTAGAGTAATGTACCTTGAAGAGGTGGTTTGTAGAGGTGTAGAGTAATGTATCTTGGAGAGGTGGTTTGTAGAATTGTAGAGTATTATACCTTGGAGAGGTGGTTTGAAGAGGTGTAAAGTAATGTACCTTGAAGAGGTGGTTTTTAGAGGTGTAGAGTAATATACCTTGGAGAGGTGGTTTGTAGAGGTGTAGAGTAATGTACCTTAGAGAGGTGGTTTGTAGAGCTGTCGAGTAATGTACCTTGGAGAGGTGGTTTGTAGAGGTATAGAGGTGTAAGGTTATGTACCTTGAAGAGGTGGTTTGTAGAGGTGTAGAGTAATGTACCTTGGAGAGGTGGTTTGTAGATGTGTAGAATAATGTACCTTGGAGATGTGGTTTGTAGAGGTGTAGAGTAATGTACCTTGGAGAGGTGGTTTGTAGAGGTGTAGAGTAATGTACCTTGGAGAGGTGGTTTGTAGAGGTGTAGAGTAATGTACCTTGAAGAGGCGGTTTGGAGAGGTGTAGAGTAATGTACCTTGGAGAGGTGGTTTGTAGACATGTAGAGTAATGTACCTTGCAGAGGTGGTTTGTAGAGGTGTACAGTAATGTACCTTGGAGAGGTGGTTTGTAGACATGTAGAGTAATGTACCTTGCAGAGGTGGTTTGTAGAGGTGTACAGTAATGTACCTTGGAGAGGTGGTTTGTAGAGGTGTAGATTAATGTACCTTGGAGAGGTGGTTTGTAGAGGTGTAGAGTAATGTACCTTGGAGACGTGGTTTATAGAGGTGTAGAGTAATGTACCATGCAGAGGTGGTTTGTACAGCTGTAGAGTAATGTACCTTGGAGAGGTGGTTTGTAGAGGTGTAGAGTAATGTACCATGCAGAGGTGGTTTGTAGAGCTGTAGAGTAATGTACCTTGGAGAGGTGGTTTGTGGAGGTGTAAGAGTAATGTACCTTGGAGAGGTTGTTTGTGGAGGTGTAAGAGTAATGTACCTTGGAGAGGTGGTTTGTAGAGGTGTAAATTAATGCACCTTGGAGATGTGGTTTGTAGAGGTGTAGAGTAATGTACCTTGGAGAGGTGGTTTGTAGAGGTGTAGAGTAATGTACCTTGGAGAGGTGGTTTGTAGAGGTGTAGAGTAATGTACCTTGAAGAGGCGGTTTGGAGAGGTGTAGAGTAATGTACCTTGGAGAGGTGGTTTGTAGACATGTAGAGTAATGTACATTGCAGAGGTGGTTTGTAGAGGTGTACAGTAATGTACCTTGGAGAGGTGGTTTGTAGAGGTGTACAGTAATGTACCTTGGTGAGGTGGTTTGTAGAGGTGTAGAGTAATGTACCTTGGAGACGTGGTTTGTAGAGGTGTAGAGTAATGTACCATGCAGAGGTGGTTTGTAGAGCTGTAGAGTAATGTACCTTTGAGAGGTGGTTTGTGGAGGTGTAAGAGTAATGTACCTTGGAGAGGTTGTTTGTGGAGGTGTAAGAGTAATGTACCTTGGAGAGGTGGTTTGTAGAGGTGTAAAGTAATGCACCTTGGAGAGGTAGTTTGTAGAGGTGAAGAGTAATGTACCTTGGAGAGGTGGTTTGTAGAGGTGTAGAGTAATGTACCTTGGAGAGGTGGTTTGTAGAGGTGTAGAGTAATGTACCTTAGAGAGTTGGTTTGTAGAGATGTCGAGTAATGTACCTTGGAGAGGTGGTTTCTAGATGTGTAGAATAATGTACCTTGGAGAGGTGGTTTGCAGAGATGTAGAGTAATGTACCTTGGAGAGGTGGTTTGTAGACATGTAGAGTTACATACCTTGGAGAGGTGGTTTGTAGAGGTGTAGAGTAATATACCTTGGAGAGGTGGTTTGTAGAGGTGTAGAGTAATGTACCTTAGAGAGGTGGTTTGTAGAGGTGTAGAGTAATGTATCTTGGAGAGGTAGTTTGTAGAGGTGTAGAGGTGTAGAGTAATGTACCTTAGAGAGGTGGTTTGTAGAGGTGTAAAAGTGTAGAGTAATGTACTTTAGAGAGGTGGTTTGTAGAGATGTCGAGTAATGTACCCTGGAGCGGTGGTTTGTAGAGGTGTAGAGTAATGTACCTTGGAGAGGTGGTTTGTAGAGGTGTAGAGTAATGCACCTTGGAGAGGTAGTTTATAGAGGTGTAGAGTAATGTACCTTGGAGAGGTGGTTTGTAGAGATGTAAGGTTAGGTACCTTGGAGAGGTGGTTTGTAGAGGTGTAGAGTAATGTACCTTGAAGAGGTGGTTTGTAGAGGTGTAGAGTTCTGTACCTTGAAGAGGTGGTTTGTAGAGGTGTAGAGTAATGTACCTTGGAGAGCTGGTTTGTAGAGGTGTAGAGTAATGTACCCTGCAGAGGTGGTTTGTAGAGGTGTAGAGTAATGTACATTGGAGAGGTGGTTTGTAGATGTCTAGAGTAATGTATCCTGGAGAGGTGGTTTGTAGAGGTGTAGAGTAATGTACCTTGAAGAGGTGGTTTGTAGAGATGTAAGGTAATGTACCTTGGAGAGATGGTTTGTAGAGATGTAAGGTTATGTACCTTGGAGAGGTGGTTTGTAGAGATATAGAGTAATGGACCTTGGAGAGGTGGTTTGTAGAGGTGTAGAGTAATGTACCTTAGAGAGGTTGTTTGTAGAGGTGTAGAGTAATGTACCTTGGAGAGATGGTTTGTAGAGGTGTAAGGTTATGTACCTTGAAGAGGCGGTTTGTAGAGGTGTAGAGTAATGCACCTTGGAGAGGTGGTTTGTAGAGGTGTAGAGTAATGTACCTTGGAGAGGTGGTTTGTAGAGATGTAAGGTAATGTACCTTGGAGAGGTGGTATGTAGAGGTGTAGAGTAATGTACCTTAAAGAGGTGGTTTGTAGAGATGTAAGGTAATGTACCATGGAGAGGTGGTTTGTAGAGGTGTAGAGTAATGTACCTTGGAGATGTGGTTTGTAGAAGTGTAGAGTAACGTACCTTGGAGAGGTGGTTTGTAGAAGTGTAGAGTAACGTACCTTGGAGAGGTGGTTTGTAGAGATGTAGGGTTCTGTACCTTGGAGAGGTGGTTTGTAGAGATGTAAGGTTATTCATCTTGGAAAGGTGGTTTGTAGAGATGTAGAGTAATGTACCTTGGAGAGGTGGTTTGTAGAGGTGTAGAGTAATGTACCTTGGAGAGGTTGTTTGTAGAGGTGTAGAGTAATGTACCTTGGAGAGGTGGTTTGTAGAGATGTAAGGTTATGTACCTTGAAGAGGTGGTTTGTAGAGGTGTAGAGTAATGCACCTTGGAAAGGTGGTTTGTAGAGATGCAAGGTAATGTACCTTGGAGAGGTGGTTTGTAGAGGTGTAGAGTAATGTACCTTAAAGAGGTGGTTTGTAGAGATGTCAAGTAATGTACCGTGGAGAGGTGGTTTGTAGAGTTGTAGAGTAATGTACCTTGGAGAGGTGGTTTGTAGAGGTGTAGAGTAATGTACCTTGGAGAGGTGGTTTGTAGAGATGTAAGGTTATGTACCTTGAAGAGGTGGTTTGTAGAGGTGTAGAGTAATGTACCTTGGAGAGGTGGTTTGTAGAGGTGTACAGTAATGTACCTTGAGGAGGTGGTTTGTAGAGGTGTAGAGTAATGTACCTTGGAGAGGTGGTTTGTAGAGGTGTAGAGTAATGTACCTTGGAGAGGTGGTTTGTAGAGATGTAAGGGTATGTACCTTGAAGATGTGGTTTGTAGAGGTGTAGAGTAATGCACCTTGGAGAGGTGGTTTGTAGAGGTGTAGAGAATGTACCTTGGAGAGGTGGCTTGTAGAGATGTAAGGTAACGTACCTTGGAGAGGTGGTTTGTAGAGGTGTAGAGTAATGTACCTTAAAGAGGTGGTTTGTAGAGATGTCAACTAATGTACCTTGGAGGGGTGGTTTGTAGAGGTGTAGAGTAATGTACCTTGGAGAGGTGGTTTGTAGAGGTGTAGAGTAATGTACCTTGGAGAGGTGGTTTGTAGAGATGTAAGGTTATGTACCTTGAAGAGGTGGTTTGTAGAGGTGTAGAGTAATGTACCTTGAGGAGGTGGTTTGTAGAGATGTCAAGTAATGTACCTTGGAGAGGTGGTTTGTAGAGATGTTGAGTAATGTACCTTGGAGAGGTGGTTTGTAGAGATGTAAGGTAATGTACCTTTGAGAGGTGGTTTGCAGAGATGTAGAGTTACATACCTTGAAGAGGTGGTTTGTAGAGGTGTAGACTAATGTACCTTGGAGAGGTGGTTTGTAGAGGTGTAGAGTAATGTACCTTGGAGAGGTGGTTTGTAGAAGTGTAGAGGAATGTACCTTGGAAAGGTGGTTTGTAGAGATGTAGGGTTATGTACCTTGGAGAGGTGGTTTATAGAGATGTAAGGTTATGTACCTTGGAGAGGTGGTTTGTAGAGGTGTAGAGTAATGTACCTTGGAGAGGTGGTTTGTAGAGGTGTAGAGTAATGTACCTTGGAGAGGTGGTTTGTAGAGGTGTAGAGTAATGTACCTTGGAGAGGTGGTTTGTAGAGGTGTAGAGTAATGTACCTTGAGGAGCTGGTTTGTAGAGATGTCAAGTAATGTACCTTGGAGAGGTGGTTTGTAGAGATGTTGAGTAATGTACCTTGGAGAGGTGGTTTGTAGAGATGTAAGGTAATGTACCTTTGAGAGGTGGTTTGCAGAGATGTAGAGTTACATACCTTGAAGAGGTGGTTTGTAGAGGTGTAGACTAATGTACCTTGGAGAGGTGGTTTGTAGAGGTGTACAGTGATGTACCTTAGGGAGGTGGTTTTTATAGGTGTAGAGTAATGTACCTTGGAGAGGTGGTTTGTAGAGGTGTAGAGTAATGTACCTTGGAGAGGTGGTTTGTAGAGGTGTAGAGTAATGTACCTTGGAGAGGTGGTTTGTAGAGATGTAAGGTTATGTACCTTGAAGAGGTGGGTTGTAGAGGTGTAGAGTAATGTACCTTGAAGAGGTGGTTTGTAGAGGTGTAGTGTTCTGTACCTTGGAGAGGTGGTTTGTAGAGGTGTGGAGGTGTAAGGTTATGTACCTTGAAGAGGTGGTTTGTAGAGGTGTAGGGTAATGAACCTTGGAGAGGTGGTTTTCAGAGATATAGAGTTCTGTACCTTGGAGAGGTGGTTTGTAAAGGTGTAAGGTTATATACCTTGGAGAGGTGGTTTGTAGAGGTGTAGAGTAATGTACCTTGCCGAGGTGGTTTGTAGAGGTGTAGAGTTCTGTACCTTGGAGAGGTGGTTTTGTAGAGGTGTAGAGTAATGTAGCTTGGAGAGGTGGTTTGTAGAGATGTAAGGTTATGTACCTTGAACAGAAGGTTTGTAGACGTATAGAGTAATGTACCTTGGAGAGGTGGTTTGTAGAGGTGTAGAGAAATGCACCTTGGAGAGGTGGTTTGTAGAGGTGTAGAGTAATGTACCTTGGAGAGGTGGTTTGTAGAGGTGTAGAGTAATGTACCTTGAAGAGGTGGTTTGTAGAGATGTAAGGTAATGTACCTTTGGAGGTGGTTTGTAGAGGTGTACAGTGATGTACCTTAGGGAGGTGGTTTTTAGAGGTGTAGAGTAATGTACCTTGGAGAGGTGGTTTGTAGAGGTGTAGAGTAATGTACCTTGGAGAGGTGGTTTGTAGAGGTGTAGAGTAATGTAGCTTGGAGAGGTGGTTTGTAGAGATGTAAGGTTATGTACCTTGAACAGAAGGTTTGTAGACGTATAGAGTAATGTACCTTGGAGAGGTGGTTTGTAGAGGTGTAGAGAAATGCACCTTGGAGAGGTGGTTTGTAGAGGTGTAGAGTAATGTACCTTGGAGAGGTGGTTTGTAGAGGTGTAGAGTAATGAACCTTGAAGAGGTGGTTTGTAGAGATGTAAGGTAATGTACCTTTGAGAGGTGGTTTGTAGAGATGTAGAGTTACACACCTTGAAGAGGTGGTTTATAGACATGTAGAGTAATGTACCTTGGAGAGGTGGTTTGTAGAGATGTCGAGTAATGTACCTTGGAGAGGTGGTTTGTAGATGTGTAGAGTAATGTACCTTGGAGAGGTGGTTTGTAGAGGTATAGAGTAATGTACCTTGAAGAGGTGGTTTGTAGAGATGTAAGGTAATGTACCTTTGAGAGGTGGTTTGTAGAGGTGTACAGTGATGTACCTTAGGGAGGTGGTTTTTAGAGGTGTAGAGTAATGTACCTTGGAGAGGTGGTTTGTAGAGGTGTAGAGTAATGTACCTTGGAGAGGTGGTTTGTAGAGGTGTAGAGTAATGTACCTTGGAGAGGTGGTTTGTAGAGGTGTAGAGTAATGTACCTTGGAGAGGTGGTTTGTAGAGATGTAAGGTTATGTACCTTGAAGAGGTGGGTTGTAGAGGTGTAGAGTAATGTACCTTGAAGAGGTGGTTTGTAGAGGTGTAGAGTTCTGTACCTTGGAGAGGTGGTTTGTAGAGGTGTGGAGGTGTAATGTTATGTACCTTGAAGAGGTGGTTTGTAGAGGTGTAGAGTAATGTACCTTGGAGAGGTGGTTTGTAGAGGTGTAGAGTAATGCACCCTGGAGAGGTGGTTTGTAGAGGTGTAGAGTAATGGACCTTGGAGAGGTGGTTTGTAGATGTGTAGAGTAATGTATCTTGGAGAGGTGGTTTGTAGAGGTGTAGAGTAATGTACCTTGAAGAGGTGGTTTGTAGAGGTGTAGAGTAATGTACCTTGGAGAGGTGGTTTGTAGAAGTGTAGAGGAATGTACCTTGGAGAGGTGGTTTGTAGAGATGTAGGGTTCTGTACCTTGGAGAGGTGGTTTATAGAGATGTAAGTTTATGTACCTTGGAGAGGTGGGTTGTAGAGGTGTAGAGTAATGTACCTTGGAGAGGTGGTTTGTAGAGGTGTAGAGTAATGTACCTTGGAGAGGTGGTTTGTAGAGGTGTAGAGTAATGTACCTTGGAGAGGGTATTTGTAGAGGTGTAGAGTAATGTACCTTGGAGAGATGGTTTGTAGACGTGTAGAGTAATGTACCTTGAAGAGGTGGTTTGTAGAGGTGTAGAGTAATGTATCTTGGAGAGGTGGTTTGTAGAATTGTAGAGTATTATACCTTGGAGAGGTGGTTTGAAGAGGTGTAGAGTAATGTACCATGAAGAGGTGGTTTGTAGAGGTGTAGAGTAATATACCTTGGAGAGGTGGTTTGTAGAGGCGTAGAGTAATGTACCTTAGAGAGATGGTTTGTAGAGCTGTTGAGTGATGTACCTTGGAGAGGTGGTTTGTAGAGGTATAGAGGTGTAAGGTTATGTACCTTGAAGAGGTGGTTTGTAGAGGTGTAGAGTAATGTACCTTGGTGAAGTGGTTTGTAGATGTGTAGAATAATGTACCTTGGAGATGTGGTTTGTAGAGGTGTAGAGTAATGTACCTTGGAGAGGTGGTTTGTAGAGGTGTAGAGTAATGTACCTTGGAGAGGTGGTTTGTAGAGGTGTAGAGTAATGTACCTTGAAGAGGCGGTTTGGAGAGGTGTAGAGTAATGTACCTTGGAGATGTGGTTTGTAGACATGTAGAGTAATGTACCTTGGAGAGGTGGTTTGTAGAGGTGTACAGTAATGTACCTTGGAGAGGTGGTTTGTAGAGGTGTACAGTAATGT
The DNA here is from genome assembly GCF_031143425.1 of Pleurodeles waltl. Taxonomy (NCBI): domain Eukaryota; kingdom Metazoa; phylum Chordata; class Amphibia; order Caudata; family Salamandridae; genus Pleurodeles; species Pleurodeles waltl. The sequence continues at coordinate 16,322,193 of NC_090451.1, read as the reverse complement.
ACCTTGGAGAGGTGGTTTGTAGAGGTGTAGAGTAATGTACCTTGGAGAGGTGGTTTGTAGAGGTGTAGAGTAATGTACCATGCAGAGGTGGTTTGTAGAGCTGTAGAGTAATGTACCTTGGAGAGGTGGTTTGTGGAGATGTCGAGTAATGTACCTTGGAGAGGTGGTTTGTAGATGTGTAGAATAATGTACCTTGGAGAGGTGGTTTGTAGAGGTGTACAGTAATGTACCTTGGAGAGGTGGTTTGTAGAGGTGTAGAGTAATGTACCTTGGAGAGGTGGTTTGTAGAGGTGTAGAGTAATGTACCTTGGAGAGGTGGTTTGTAGAGGTGTAGAGTAATGTACCTTGGAGAGGTGGTTTATAGAGGTGTAGAGTAATGTACCTTAGAGAGGTGGTTTGTAGAGATGTCGAGTAATGTACTTTGGAGAGGTGGTTTGTAGATGTGTAGAATAATGTACCTTGGAGAGGTGGTTTGTAGAGATGTAGAGTAATGTACCTTGGAGAGGTGGTTTGTAGACATGTAGAGTTACATACCTTGGAGAGGTGGTTTGTAGAGGTGTAGAGTAATATACCTTGGAGAGGTGGTTTGTAGAGGTGTAGGGTAATGTACCTTAGAGAGGTGGTTTGTATAGGTGTAGAGTAATGTATCTTGGAGAGGTAGTTTGTAGAGGTGTAGAGTAATGTACCTTAGAGAGGTGGTTTGTAGAGGTGTAGAAGTGTAGAGTAATGTACTTTAGAGAGGTGGTTTGTAGAGATGTCGAGTAATGTACCCTGGAGAGGTGGTTTGTAGAGGTGTAGAGTAATGTACCTTGGAGAGGTGGTTTGTAGAGGTGTAGAGTTATGCACCTTGGAGAGGTAGTTTGTAGAGGTGTAGAGTAATGTACCTTGGAGAGGTGGTTTGTAGAGATGTAAGGTTAGGTACCTTGAAGAGGTGGTTTGTAGAGGTGTAGAGTAATGTACCGAGAAGCGGTGGTTTGTAGAGGTGTAGAGTTCTGTACCTTGAAGAGGTGGTTTGTAGAGGTGTAGAGTAATGTACCTTGGAGAGCTGGTTTGTAGAGGTGTAGAGTAATGTACCCTGAAGAGTTGGTTTGTAGAGGTGTAGAGTAATGTACATTGGAGAGGTGGTTTGTAGAGGTGTAGAGTAATGTACCTTGAAGAGGTGGTTTGTAGAGATGTAAGGTAATGTACCTTGGAGAGATGGTTTGTAGAGGTGTAGAGTAATGTACCTTGGAGAGGTGGTTTGTAGAAGTGTAGAGTAATGTACCTTGGAGAGGTCGTTTGTAGAGATGTAAGCTTATATACCTTGGAGAGGTGGTTTGTAGAGATATAGAGTAATGTTCTTTTGGAGAGGTGGTTTGTAGAGGTGTAGAGTAATGTACCTTAGAGAGGTTGTTTGTAGAGGTGTAGAGTAATGTACCTTGGAGAGATGGTTTGTAGAGGTGTAAGGTTATGTACCTTGAAGAGGCGGTTTGTAGAGGTGTAGAGTAATGCACCTTGGAGAGGTGGTTTGTAGAAGTGTAGAGTAATGTACCTTGGAGAGGTGGTTTGTAGAGATGTAAGGTAATGTACCTTGGAGAGGTGGTTTGTAGAGATGTAGGGTTCTGTACCTTGGAGAGGTGGTTTGTAGAGATGTAAGGTTATTAATCTTGGAAAGGTGGTTTGTAGAGATGTAGAGTAATGTACCTTGGAGAGGTGGTTTGTAGAGGTGTAGAGTAATGTACCTTGGAGAGGTTGTTTGTAGAGGTGTAGAGTAATGTACCTTGGAAAGGTGGTTTGTAGAGATGTAAGGTTATGTACCTTGAAGAGGTGGTTTGTAGAGGTGTAGAGTAATGCACCTTGGAAAGGTGATTTGTAGAGATGCAAGGTAATGTACCTTGGAGAGGTGGTTTGTAGAGGTGTAGAGTAATGTACCTTAAAGAGGTGGTTTGTAGAGATGTCAAGTAATGTACCTTGGAGAGGTGGTTTGTAGAGGTGTAGAGTAATGTACCTTGGAGAGGTGGTTTGTAGAGGTGTAGAGTAATGTACCTTTGAGAGGTGGTTTGTAGAGATGTAAGGTTATGTACCTTGAAGAGGTGGTTTGTAGAGGTGTAGAGTAATGTACCTTGGAGAGGTGGTTTGTAGAGGTGTAGAGTAATGTACCTTGAGGAGGTGGTTTGTAGAGATGTCAAGTAATGTACCTTGGAGAGGTGGTTTGTAGAGATATAGAGTAATGTTCTTTTGGAGAGGTGGTTTGTAGAGGTGTAGAGTAATGTACCTTAGAGAGGTTGTTTGTAGAGGTGTAGAGTAATGTACCTTGGAGAGGTGGTTTGTGGAGGTGTAGAGTAATGTACCTTAAAGAGGTGGTTTGTAGAGATGTCAAGTAATGTACCTTGGAGAGGTGGTTTGTAGAGGTGTACAGTAATGTACCTTGGAGAGGTGGTTTGTAGAGGTGTAGAGTAATGTACCTTGGAGAGGTGGTTTGTGGAGGTGTAGAGTAATGTACCTTAAAGAGGTGGTTTGTAGAGATGTCAAGTAATGTACCTTGGAGAGGTGGTTTGTAGAGGTGTACAGTAATGTACCTTGGAGAGGTGGTTTGTAGAGATGTAAGGTAATGTACCTTGGAGAGGTGGTTTGTAGAGATGTAGGGTTCTGTACCTTGGAGAGGTGGTTTGTAGAGATGTAAGGTTATTAATCTTGGAAAGGTGGTTTGTAGAGATGTAGAGTAATGTACCTTGGAGAGGTGGTTTGTAGAGGTGTAGAGTAATGTACCTTGGAGAGGTTGTTTGTAGAGGTGTAGAGTAATGTACCTTGGAAAGGTGGTTTGTAGAGATGTAAGGTTATGTACCTTGAAGAGGTGGTTTGTAGAGGTGTAGAGTAATGCACCTTGGAAAGGTGATTTGTAGAGATGCAAGGTAATGTACCTTGGAGAGGTGGTTTGTAGAGGTGTAGAGTAATGTACCTTAAAGAGGTGGTTTGTAGAGATGTCAAGTAATGTACCTTGGAGAGGTGGTTTGTAGAGGTGTAGAGTAATGTACCTTGGAGAGGTGGTTTGTAGAGGTGTAGAGTAATGTACCTTTGAGAGGTGGTTTGTAGAGATGTAAGGTTATGTACCTTGAAGAGGTGGTTTGTAGAGGTGTAGAGTAATGTACCTTGGAGAGGTGGTTTGTAGAGGTGTAGAGTAATGTACCTTGAGGAGGTGGTTTGTAGAGATGTCAAGTAATGTACCTTGGAGAGGTGGTTTGTAGAGGTGTAGAGTAATGTACCTTGGAGAGGTGGTTTGTAGAGGTGTAGAGTAATGTACCTCGGAGAGGTGGTTTGTAGAGATGTAAGGGTATGTACCTTGAAGAGGTGGTTTGTAGAGGTGTAGAGTAATGCACCTTGGAGAGGTGGTTTGTAGAGGTGTAGAGAATGTACCTTGGAGAGGTGGTTTGTAGAGATGTAAGGTAACGTACCTTGGAGAGGTGGTTTGTAGAGGTGTAGAGTAATGTACCTTAAAGAGGTGGTTTGTAGAGATGTCAACTAATGTACCTTGGAGGGGTGGTTTGTAGAGGTGTAGAGTAATGTACCTTGGAGAGGTGGTTTGTAGAGGTGTAGAGTAATGTACCTTGGAGAGGTGGTTTGTAGAGATGTAAGGTTATGTACCTTGAAGAGGTGGTTTGTAGAGGTGTAGAGTAATGTACCTTGAGGAGGTGGTTTGTAGAGATGTCAAGTAATGTACCTTGGAGAGGTGGTTTGTAGAGATGTTGAGTAATGTACCTTGGAGAGGTGGTTTGTAGAGATGTAAGGTAATGTACCTTTGAGAGGTGGTTTGCAGAGATGTAGAGTTACATACCTTGAAGAGGTGGTTTGTAGAGGTGTAGAGTAATGTACCTTAGAGAGGTGGTTTTTAGAGGTGTAGAGTAATGTACCTTGGAGAGGTGGTTTGTAGAGGTGTAGAGTAATGTACCTTGGAGAGGTGGTTTGTAGAGATATAGAGTAATGTACCTTGGAGAGGTGGTTTGTAGAGGTGTAGAGTAATGTACCTTAGAGAGGTTGTTTGTAGAGGTGTAGAGTAATGTACCTTGGAGAGATGGTTTGTAGAGGTGTAAGGTTATGTACCTTGAAGAGGCGGTTTGTAGAGGTGTAGAGTAATGCACCTTGGAGAGGTGGTTTGTAGAAGTGTAGAGTAATGTACCTTGGAGAGGTGGTTTGTAGAGATGTAAGGTAATGTACCTTGGAGAGGTGGTTTGTAGAGGTGTAGAGTAATGTACCTTAAAGAGGTGGTTTGTAGAGATGTCAAGTAATGTACCTTGGAGAGGTGGTTTGTAGAGGTGTAGAGTAATGTACCTTGGAGAGGTGGTTTGTAGAGATGTAAGGTAATGTACCATGGAGAGGTGGTTTGTAGAGGTGTAGAGTAATGTACCTTGGAGATGTGGTTTGTAGAAGTGTAGAGTAATGTACCTTGGAGAGGTGGTTTGTAGAGATGTAGGGTTCTGTACCTTGGAGAGGTGGTTTGTAGAGATGTAAGGTTATTAATCTTGGAAAGGTGGTTTGTAGAGATGTAGAGTAATGTACCTTGGAGAGGTGGTTTGTAGAGGTGTAGAGTAATGTACCTTGGAGAGGTTGTTTGTAGAGGTGTAGAGTAATGTACCTTGGAGAGGTGGTTTGTAGAGATGTAAGGTTATGTACCTTGAAGAGGTGGTTTGTAGAGGTGTAGAGTAATGCACCTTGGAGAGGTGGTTTGTAGAGGTGTAGCGTAATGTACCTTGGAGAGGTTGTTTGTAGAGGTGTAGAGTAATGTACCTTGGAGAGGTGGTTTGTAGAGATGTAAGGTTATGTACCTTGAAGAGGTGGTTTGTAGAGGTGTAGAGTAATGCACCTTGGAAAGGTGGTTTGTAGAGATGCAAGGTAATGTACCTTGGAGAGGTGGTTTGTAGAGGTGTAGAGTAATGTACCTTAAAGAGGTGGTTTGTAGAGATGTCAAGTAATGTACCTTGGAGAGGTGGTTTGTAGAGGTGTAGAGTAATGTACCTTGGAGAGGTGGTTTGTAGAGGTGTAGAGTAATGTACCTTTGAGAGGTGGTTTGTAGAGATGTAAGGTTATGTACCTTGAAGAGGTGGTTTGTAGAGGTGTAGAGTAATCTACCTTAGAGAGGTGGTTTGTAGAGGTGTAGAGTAATGTACCTTGAGGAGGTGGTTTGTAGAGATGTCAAGTAATGTACCTGGGAGAGGTGGTTTGTAGAGGTGTAGAGTAATGTACCTTGGAGAGGTGGTTTGTAGAGGTGTAGAGTAATGTACCTTGGAGAGGTGGTTTGTAGAGATGTAAGGGTATGTACCTTGAAGAGGTGGTTTGTAGAGGTGTAGAGTAATGCACCTTGGAGAGGTGGTTTGTAGAGGTGTAGAGAATGTACCTTGGAGAGGTGGTTTGTAGAGATGTAAGGTAACGTACCTTGGAGAGGTGGTTTGTAGAGGTGTAGAATAATGTACCTTAAAGAGGTGGTTTGTAGAGATGTCAACTAATGTACCTTGGAGGGGTGGTTTGTAGAGGTGTAGAGTAATGTACCTTGGAGAGGTGGTTTGTAGAGGTGTAGAGTAATGTACCTTGGAGAGGTGGTTTGTAGAGATGTAAGGTTATGTACCTTGAAGAGGTGGTTTGTAGAGGTGTAGAGTAATGTACCTTGAGGAGGTGGTTTGTAGAGATGTCAAGTAATGTACCTTGGAGAGGTGGTTTGTAGAGATGTTGAGTAATGTACCTTGGAGAGGTGGTTTGTAGAGATGTAAGGTAATGTACCTTTGAGAGGTGGTTTGCAGAGATGTAGAGTTACATACCTTGAAGAGGTGGTTTGTAGAGGTGTAGAGTAATGTACCTTAGGGAGGTGGTTTTTAGAGGTGTAGAGTAATGTACCTTGGAGAGGTGGTTTGTAGAGGTGTAGAGTAATGTACCTTGGAGAGGTGGTTTGTAGAGGTGTAGAGTAATGTACCTTGGAGAGGTGGTTTGTAGAGATGTAAGGTTATGTACCTTGAAGAGGTGGGTTGTAGAGGTGTAGAGTAATGTACCTTGGAGAGGTGGTTTGTAGAAGTGTAGAGGAATGTACCTTGGAGAGGTGGTTTGTAGAGATGTAGGGTTCTGTACCTTGGAGACGTGGGTTATAGAGATGTAAGGTTATGTACCTTGGAGAGGTGGTTTGTAGAGGTGTAGAGTAATGTACCTTGGAGAGGTGATTTGTAGAGGTGTAGAGTAATGTACCTTGGAGAGGGTATTTGTAGAGGTGTAGAGTAATGTACCTTGGAGAGGTGGTTTGTAGAGGTGTAGAGTAATGTACCTTGAAGAGGTGGTGTGTAGAGGTGTAGAGTAATGTATCTTGGAGAGGTGGTTTGTAGAATTGTAGAGTATTATACCTTGGAGAGGTGGTTTGAAGAGGTGTAGAGTAATGTACCTTGAAGAGGTGGTTTGTAGAGGTGTAGAGTAATATACCTTGGAGAGGTGGTTTGTAGAGGTGTAGAGTAATGTACCTTAGAGAGGTGGTTTGCAGAGCTGTCGAGTAATGTACCTTGGAGAGGTGGTTTGTAGAGGTATAGAGGTGTACGGTTATGTACCTTGAAGAGGTGGTTTGTAGAGGTGTAGAGTAATGTACCTTGGAGAGGTGGTTTGTAGATGTGTAGAATAATGTACCTTAGAGATGTGGTTTGTAGAGGTGTAGAGTAATGTACCTTGGAGAGGTGGTTTGTAGAGGTGTAGAGTAATGTACCTTGGAGAGGTGGTTTGTAGAGGTGTAGAGTAATGTACCTTGAAGAGGCGGTTTGGAGAGGTGTAGAGTAATGTACCTTGGAGAGGTGGTTTGTAGACATGTAGAGTAATGTACCTTGCAGAGGTGGTTTGTAGAGGTGTACAGTAATGTACCTTGGAGAGGTGGTTTGTAGAGGTGTACAGTAATGTACCTTGGAGAGGTGGTTTGTAGAGGTGTAGAGTAATGTACCTTGGAGACGTGGTTTGTAGAGGTGTAGAGTAATGTACCTTGGAGAGGTGGTTTGTAGAGATGTAAGGTTATGTACCTTGAAGAGGTGGTTTGTAGAGGTGTAGAGTAATGTACCTTGAGGAGGTGGTTTGTAGAGATGTCAAGTAATGTACCTTGGAGAGGTGGTTTGTAGAGATGTTGAGTAATGTACCTTGGAGAGGTGGTTTGTAGAGATGTAAGGTAATGTACCTTTGAGAGGTGGTTTGCAGAGATGTAGAGTTACATACCTTGAAGAGGTGGTTTGTAGAGGTGTAGAGTAATGTACCTTAGAGAGGTGGTTTTTAGAGGTGTAGAGTAATGTACCTTGGAGAGGTGGTTTGTAGAGGTGTAGAGTAATGTACCTTGGAGAGGTGGTTTGTAGAGATATAGAGTAATGTACCTTGGAGAGGTGGTTTGTAGAGGTGTAGAGTAATGTACCTTAGAGAGGTTGTTTGTAGAGGTGTAGAGTAATGTACCTTGGAGAGATGGTTTGTAGAGGTGTAAGGTTATGTACCTTGAAGAGGCGGTTTGTAGAGGTGTAGAGTAATGCACCTTGGAGAGGTGGTTTGTAGAAGTGTAGAGTAATGTACCTTGGAGAGGTGGTTTGTAGAGATGTAAGGTAATGTACCTTGGAGAGGTGGTTTGTAGAGGTGTAGAGTAATGTACCTTAAAGAGGTGGTTTGTAGAGATGTCAAGTAATGTACCTTGGAGAGGTGGTTTGTAGAGGTGTAGAGTAATGTACCTTGGAGAGGTGGTTTGTAGAGATGTAAGGTAATGTACCATGGAGAGGTGGTTTGTAGAGGTGTAGAGTAATGTACCTTGGAGATGTGGTTTGTAGAAGTGTAGAGTAATGTACCTTGGAGAGGTGGTTTGTAGAGATGTAGGGTTCTGTACCTTGGAGAGGTGGTTTGTAGAGATGTAAGGTTATTAATCTTGGAAAGGTGGTTTGTAGAGATGTAGAGTAATGTACCTTGGAGAGGTGGTTTGTAGAGGTGTAGAGTAATGTACCTTGGAGAGGTTGTTTGTAGAGGTGTAGAGTAATGTACCTTGGAGAGGTGGTTTGTAGAGATGTAAGGTTATGTACCTTGAAGAGGTGGTTTGTAGAGGTGTAGAGTAATGCACCTTGGAGAGGTGGTTTGTAGAGGTGTAGCGTAATGTACCTTGGAGAGGTTGTTTGTAGAGGTGTAGAGTAATGTACCTTGGAGAGGTGGTTTGTAGAGATGTAAGGTTATGTACCTTGAAGAGGTGGTTTGTAGAGGTGTAGAGTAATGCACCTTGGAAAGGTGGTTTGTAGAGATGCAAGGTAATGTACCTTGGAGAGGTGGTTTGTAGAGGTGTAGAGTAATGTACCTTAAAGAGGTGGTTTGTAGAGATGTCAAGTAATGTACCTTGGAGAGGTGGTTTGTAGAGGTGTAGAGTAATGTACCTTGGAGAGGTGGTTTGTAGAGGTGTAGAGTAATGTACCTTTGAGAGGTGGTTTGTAGAGATGTAAGGTTATGTACCTTGAAGAGGTGGTTTGTAGAGGTGTAGAGTAATGTACCTTAGAGAGGTGGTTTGTAGAGGTGTAGAGTAATGTACCTTGAGGAGGTGGTTTGTAGAGATGTCAAGTAATGTACCTGGGAGAGGTGGTTTGTAGAGGTGTAGAGTAATGTACCTTGGAGAGGTGGTTTGTAGAGGTGTAGAGTAATGTACCTTGGAGAGGTGGTTTGTAGAGATGTAAGGGTATGTACCTTGAAGAGGTGGTTTGTAGAGGTGTAGAGTAATGCACCTTGGAGAGGTGGTTTGTAGAGGTGTAGAGAATGTACCTTGGAGAGGTGGTTTGTAGAGATGTAAGGTAACGTACCTTGGAGAGGTGGTTTGTAGAGGTGTAGAATAATGTACCTTAAAGAGGTGGTTTGTAGAGATGTCAACTAATGTACCTTGGAGGGGTGGTTTGTAGAGGTGTAGAGTAATGTACCTTGGAGAGGTGGTTTGTAGAGGTGTAGAGTAATGTACCTTGGAGAGGTGGTTTGTAGAGATGTAAGGTTATGTACCTTGAAGAGGTGGTTTGTAGAGGTGTAGAGTAATGTACCTTGAGGAGGTGGTTTGTAGAGATGTCAAGTAATGTACCTTGGAGAGGTGGTTTGTAGAGATGTTGAGTAATGTACCTTGGAGAGGTGGTTTGTAGAGATGTAAGGTAATGTACCTTTGAGAGGTGGTTTGCAGAGATGTAGAGTTACATACCTTGAAGAGGTGGTTTGTAGAGGTGTAGAGTAATGTACCTTAGGGAGGTGGTTTTTAGAGGTGTAGAGTAATGTACCTTGGAGAGGTGGTTTGTAGAGGTGTAGAGTAATGTACCTTGGAGAGGTGGTTTGTAGAGGTGTAGAGTAATGTACCTTGGAGAGGTGGTTTGTAGAGATGTAAGGTTATGTACCTTGAAGAGGTGGGTTGTAGAGGTGTAGAGTAATGTACCTTGGAGAGGTGGTTTGTAGAAGTGTAGAGGAATGTACCTTGGAGAGGTGGTTTGTAGAGATGTAGGGTTCTGTACCTTGGAGACGTGGGTTATAGAGATGTAAGGTTATGTACCTTGGAGAGGTGGTTTGTAGAGGTGTAGAGTAATGTACCTTGGAGAGGTGATTTGTAGAGGTGTAGAGTAATGTACCTTGGAGAGGGTATTTGTAGAGGTGTAGAGTAATGTACCTTGGAGAGGTGGTTTGTAGAGGTGTAGAGTAATGTACCTTGAAGAGGTGGTGTGTAGAGGTGTAGAGTAATGTATCTTGGAGAGGTGGTTTGTAGAATTGTAGAGTATTATACCTTGGAGAGGTGGTTTGAAGAGGTGTAGAGTAATGTACCTTGAAGAGGTGGTTTGTAGAGGTGTAGAGTAATATACCTTGGAGAGGTGGTTTGTAGAGGTGTAGAGTAATGTACCTTAGAGAGGTGGTTTGCAGAGCTGTCGAGTAATGTACCTTGGAGAGGTGGTTTGTAGAGGTATAGAGGTGTACGGTTATGTACCTTGAAGAGGTGGTTTGTAGAGGTGTAGAGTAATGTACCTTGGAGAGGTGGTTTGTAGATGTGTAGAATAATGTACCTTAGAGATGTGGTTTGTAGAGGTGTAGAGTAATGTACCTTGGAGAGGTGGTTTGTAGAGGTGTAGAGTAATGTACCTTGGAGAGGTGGTTTGTAGAGGTGTAGAGTAATGTACCTTGAAGAGGCGGTTTGGAGAGGTGTAGAGTAATGTACCTTGGAGAGGTGGTTTGTAGACATGTAGAGTAATGTACCTTGCAGAGGTGGTTTGTAGAGGTGTACAGTAATGTACCTTGGAGAGGTGGTTTGTAGAGGTGTACAGTAATGTACCTTGGAGAGGTGGTTTGTAGAGGTGTAGAGTAATGTACCTTGGAGACGTGGTTTGTAGAGGTGTAGAGTAATGTACCATGCAGAGGTGGTTTGTAGAACTGTAGAGTAATGCACCTTGGAGAGGTGGTTTGTGGAGGTGTAAGAGTAATGTACCTTGGAGAGGTGGTTTGTGGAGGTGTAAGAGTAATGTACCTTGGAGAGCTGGTTTGTAGAGGAGTAAAGTAATGCACCTTGGAGAGGTGGTTTGTAGAGGTGAAGAGTAATGTACCTTGGAGAGGTAGTTTGAAGAGGTGTAGAGTAATGTACCTTAGAGAGGTGGTTTGTAGAGATGTCGAGTAATGTACCTTGGAGAGGTGGTTTGTAGATGTGTAGAATAATGTACCTTGGAGAGGTGGTTTGTAGAGATGTAGAGTAATGTACCTTGGAGAGGTGGTTTGTAGACATGTAGAGTTACATACCTTGGAGAGGTGGTTTGTAGAGGTGTAGAGTAATGTACCTTGGAGAGGTGGTTTGTAGAGGTGTAGAGTAATGTACCTTAGAGAGGTGGTTTGTAGAGGGGTAGAGTAATGTATCTTGGAGAGGTAGTTTGTAGAGGTGTAGAGGTGTAGAGTAATGTACCTTAGAGAGGTGGTTTGTAGAGGTGTAGAAGTGTAGAGTAATGTACTTTAGAGAGGTGGTTTGTAGAGATGTCGAGTAATGTACCCTGGAGAGGTGGTTTGTAGAGGTGTAAGGTTATGTACCTTGAAGAGGCGGTTTGTAGAGGTGTAGAGTAATGCACCTTGGAGAGGTGGTTTGTAGAAGTGTAGAGTAATGTACCTTGGAGAGGTGGTTTGTAGAGATGTAAGGTAATGTACCTTGGAGAGTTGGTTTGTAGAGGTGTAGAGTAATGTACCTTAAAGAGGTGGTTTGTAGAGATGTCAAGTAATGTACCTTGGAGAGGTGGTTTGTAGAGGTGTAGAGAAATGTACCTTGGAGAGGTGGTTTGTAGAGATGTAAGGTAATGTACCATGGAGAGGTGGTTTGTAGAGGTGTAGAGTAATGTACCTTGGAGATGTGGTTTGTAGAAGTGTAGAGTAATGTACCTTGGAGAGGTGGTTTGTAGAGATGTAGGGTTCTGTACCTTGGAGAGGTGGTTTGTAGAGATGTAAGGTTATTAATCTTGGAAAGGTGGTTTGTAGAGGTGTAGAGTAATGTACCTTGGAGATGTGGTTTGTAGAAGTGTAGAGTAATGTACCTTGGAGAGGTGGTTTGTAGAGATGTAGGGTTCTGTACCTTGGAGAGGTGGTTTGTAGAGATGTAAGGTTATTAATCTTGGAAAGGTGGTTTGTAGAGATGTAGAGTAATGTACCTTGGAGAGGTGGTTTGTAGAGGTGTAGAGTAATGCACCCTGGAGAGGTGGTTTGTAGAGGTGTAGAGTAATGGACCTTGGAGAGGTGGTTTGTAGATGTGTAGAGTAATGTATCTTGGAGAGGTGGTTTGTAGAGGTGTAGAGTAATGTACCTTGAAGAGGTGGTTTGTAGAGGTGTAGAGTAATGTACCTTGGAGAGGTGGTTTGTAGAAGTGTAGAGGAATGTACCTTGGAGAGGTGGTTTGTAGAGATGTAGGGTTCTGTACCTTGGAGAGGTGGTTTATAGAGATGTAAGGTTATGTACCTTGGAGAGGTGGGTTGTAGAGGTGTAGAGTAATGTACCTTGGAGAGGTGGTTTGTAGAGGTGTAGAGTAATGTACCTTGGAGAGGTGGTTTGTAGAGGTGTAGAGTAATGTACCTTGGAGAGGGTATTTGTAGAGGTGTAGAGTAATGTACCTTGGAGAGATGGTTTGTAGACGTGTAGAGTAATGTACCTTGAAGAGGTGGTTTGTAGAGGTGTAGAGTAATGTATCTTGGAGAGGTGGTTTGTAGAATTGTAGAGTATTATACCTTGGAGAGGTGGTTTGAAGAGGTGTAGAGTAATGTACCATGAAGAGGTGGTTTGTAGAGGTGTAGAGTAATATACCTTGGAGAGGTGGTTTGTAGAGGCGTAGAGTAATGTACCTTAGAGAGGTGGTTTGTAGAGCTGTTGAGTAATGTACCTTGGAGAGGTGGTTTGTAGAGGTATAGAGGTGTAAGGTTATGTACCTTGAAGAGGTGGTTTGTAGAGGTGTAGAGTAATGTACCTTGGTGAAGTGGTTTGTAGATGTGTAGAATAATGTACCTTGGAGATGTGGTTTGTAGAGGTGTAGAGTAATGTACCTTGGAGAGGTGGTTTGTAGAGGTGTAGAGTAATGTACCTTGGAGAGGTGGTTTGTAGAGGTGTAGAGTAATGTACCTTGAAGAGGCGGTTTGGAGAGGTGTAGAGTAATGTACCTTGGAGATGTGGTTTGTAGACATGTAGAGTAATGTACCTTGGAGAGGTGGTTTGTAGAGGTGTACAGTAATGTACCTTGGAGAGGTGGTTTGTAGAGGTGTAGAGTAATGTACCTTGGAGAGGTGGTTTGTAGAGGTGTAGAGTAATGTACCTTGGAGAGGTGGTTTGTAGAGGTGTAGAGTAATGTACCATGCAGAGGTGGTTTGTAGAGCTGTAGAGTAATGTACCTTGGAGAGGTGGTTTGTGGAGATGTCGAGTAATGTACCTTGGAGAGGTGGTTTGTAGATGTGTAGAATAATGTACCTTGGAGAGGTGGTTTGTAGAGGTGTACAGTAATGTACCTTGGAGAGGTGGTTTGTAGAGGTGTAGAGTAATGTACCTTGGAGAGGTGGTTTGTAGAGGTGTAGAGTAATGTACCTTGGAGAGGTGGTTTGTAGAGGTGTAGAGTAATGTACCTTGGAGAGGTGGTTTATAGAGGTGTAGAGTAATGTACCTTAGAGAGGTGGTTTGTAGAGATGTCGAGTAATGTACTTTGGAGAGGTGGTTTGTAGATGTGTAGAATAATGTACCTTGGAGAGGTGGTTTGTAGAGATGTAGAGTAATGTACCTTGGAGAGGTGGTTTGTAGACATGTAGAGTTACATACCTTGGAGAGGTGGTTTGTAGAGGTGTAGAGTAATATACCTTGGAGAGGTGGTTTGTAGAGGTGTAGGGTAATGTACCTTAGAGAGGTGGTTTGTAGAGGTGTAGAGTAATGTATCTTGGAGAGGTAGTTTGTAGAGGTGTAGAGTAATGTACCTTAGAGAGGTGGTTTGTAGAGGTGTAGAAGTGTAGAGTAATGTACTTTAGAGAGGTGGTTTGTAGAGATGTCGAGTAATGTACCCTGGAGAGGTGGTTTGTAGAGGTGTAGAGTAATGTACCTTGGAGAGGTGGTTTGTAGAGGTGTAGAGTTATGCACCTTGGAGAGGTAGTTTGTAGAGGTGTAGAGTAATGTACCTTGGAGAGGTGGTTTGTAGAGATGTAAGGTTAGGTACCTTGAAGAGGTGGTTTGTAGAGGTGTAGAGTAATGTACCGAGAAGCGGTGGTTTGTAGAGGTGTAGAGTTCTGTACCTTGAAGAAGTGGTTTGTAGAGGTGTAGAGTAATGTACCTTGGAGAGCTGGTTTGTAGAGGTGTAGAGTAATGTACCCTGAAGAGTTGGTTTGTAGAGGTGTAGAGTAATGTACATTGGAGAGGTGGTTTGTAGAGGTGTAGAGTAATGTACCTTGAAGAGGTGGTTTGTAGAGATGTAAGGTAATGTACCTTGAAGAGATGGTTTGTAGAGGTGTAGAGTAATGTACCTTGGAGAGGTGGTTTGTAGAAGTGTAGAGTAATGTACCTTGGAGAGGTCGTTTGTAGAGATGTAAGCTTATATACCTTGGAGAGGTGGTTTGTAGAGATATAGAGTAATGTTCTTTTGGAGAGGTGGTTTGTAGAGGTGTAGAGTAATGTACCTTAGAGAGGTTGTTTGTAGAGGTGTAGAGTAATGTACCTTGGAGAGATGGTTTGTAGAGGTGTAAGGTTATGTACCTTGAAGAGGCGGTTTGTAGAGGTGTAGAGTAATGCACCTTGGAGAGGTGGTTTGTAGAAGTGTAGAGTAATGTACCTTGGAGAGGTGGTTTGTAGAGATGTAAGGTAATGTACCTTGGAGAGGTGGTTTGTGGAGGTGTAGAGTAATGTACCTTAAAGAGGTGGTTTGTAGAGATGTCAAGTAATGTACCTTGGAGAGGTGGTTTGTAGAGGTGTACAGTAATGTACCTTGGAGAGGTGGTTTGTAGAGATGTAAGGTAATGTACCTTGGAGAGGTGGTTTGTAGAGATGTAGGGTTCTGTACCTTGGAGAGGTGGTTTGTAGAGATGTAAGGTTATTAATCTTGGAAAGGTGGTTTGTAGAGATGTAGAGTAATGTACCTTAGAGAGGTGGTTTGTAGAGGTGTAGAGTAATGTACCTTGGAGAGGTTGTTTGTAGAGGTGTAGAGTAATGTACCTTGGAAAGGTGGTTTGTAGAGATGTAAGGTTATGTACCTTGAAGAGGTGGTTTGTAGAGGTGTAGAGTAATGCACCTTGGAAAGGTGATTTGTAGAGATGCAAGGTAATGTACCTTGGAGAGGTGGTTTGTAGAGGTGTAGAGTAATGTACCTTAAAGAGGTGGTTTGTAGAGATGTCAAGTAATGTACCTTGGAGAGGTGGTTTGTAGAGGTGTAGAGTAATGTCCCTTGGAGAGGTGGTTTGTAGAGGTGTAGAGTAATGTACCTTTGAGAGGTGGTTTGTAGAGATGTAAGGTTATGTACCTTGAAGAGGTGGTTTGTAGAGGTGTAGAGTAATGTACCTTGGAGAGGTGGTTTGTAGAGGTGTAGAGTAATGTACCTTGAGGAGGTGGTTTGTAGAGATGTCAAGTAATGTACCTTGGAGAGGTGGTTTGTAGAGGTGTAGAGTAATGTACCTTGGAGAGGTGGTTTGTAGAGGTGTAGAGTAATGTACCTTGGAGAGGTGGTTTGTAGAGATGTAAGGGTATGTACCTTGAAGAGGTGGTTTGTAGAGGTGTAGAGTAATGCACCTTGGAGAGGTGGTTTGTAGAGGTGTAGAGAATGTACCTTGGAGAGGTGGTTTGTAGAGATGTAAGGTAACGTACCTTGGAGAGGTGGTTTGTAGAGGTGTAGAGTAATGTACCTTAAAGAGGTGGTTTGTAGAGATGTCAACTAATGTACCTTGGAGGGGTGGTTTGTAGAGGTGTAGAGTAATGTACCTTGGAGAGGTGGTTTGTAGAGGTGTAGAGTAATGTACCTTGGAGAGGTGGTTTGTAGAGATGTAAGGTTATGTACCTTGAAGAGGTGGTTTGTAGAGGTGTAGAGTAATGTACCTTGAGGAGGTGGTTTGTAGAGATGTCAAGTAATGTACCTTGGAGAGGTGGTTTGTAGAGATGTTGAGTAATGTACCTTGGAGAGGTGGTTTGTAGAGATGTAAGGTAATGTACCTTTGAGAGGTGGTTTGCAGAGATGTAGAGTTACATACCTTGAAGAGGTGGTTTGTAGAGGTGTAGAGTAATGTACCTTAGAGAGGTGGTTTTTAGAGGTGTAGAGTAATGTACCTTGGAGAGGTGGTTTGTAGAGGTGTAGAGTAATGTACCTTGGAGAGGTGGTTTGTAGAGATATAGAGTAATGTACCTTGGAGAGGTGGTTTGTAGAGGTGTAGAGTAATGTACCTTAGAGAGGTTGTTTGTAGAGGTGTAGAGTAATGTACCTTGGAGAGATGGTTTGTAGAGGTGTAAGGTTATGTACCTTGAAGAGGCGGTTTGTAGAGGTGTAGAGTAATGCACCTTGGAGAGGTGGTTTGTAGAAGTGTTGAGTAATGTACCTTGGAGAGGTGGTTTGTAGAGATGTAAGGTAATGTACCTTGGAGAGGTGGTTTGTAGAGGTGTAGAGTAATGTACCTTAAAGAGGTGGTTTGTAGAGATGTCAAGTAATGTACCTTGGAGAGGTGGTTTGTAGAGGTGTAGAGTAATGTACCTTGGAGAGGTGGTTTGTAGAGATGTAAGGTAATGTACCATGGAGAGGTGGTTTGTAGAGGTGTAGAGTAATGTACCTTGGAGATGTGGTTTGTAGAAGTGTAGAGTAATGTACCTTGGAGAGGTGGTTTGTAGAGATGTAGGGTTCTGTACCTTGGAGAGGTGGTTTGTAGAGATGTAAGGTTATTAATCTTGGAAAGGTGGTTTGTAGAGATGTAGAGTAATGTACCTTGGAGAGGTGGTTTGTAGAGGTGTAGAGTAATGTACCTTGGAGAGGTTGTTTGTAGAGGTGTAGAGTAATGTACCTTGGAGAGGTGGTTTGTAGAGATGTAAGGTTATGTACCTTGAAGAGGTGGTTTGTAGAGGTGTAGAGTAATGCACCTTGGAGAGGTGGTTTGTAGAGGTGTAGCGTAATGTACCTTGGAGAGGTTGTTTGTAGAGGTGTAGAGTAATGTACCTTGGAGAGGTGGTTTGTAGAGATGTAAGGTTATGTACCTTGAAGAGGTGGTTTGTAGAGGTGTAGAGTAATGCACCTTGGAAAGGTGGTTTGTAGAGATGCAAGGTAATGTACCTTGGAGAGGTGGTTTGTAGAGGTGTAGAGTAATGTACCTTAAAGAGGTGGTTTGTAGAGATGTCAAGTAATGTACCTTGGAGAGGTGGTTTGTAGAGGTGTAGAGTAATGTACCTTGGAGAGGTGGTTTGTAGAGGTGTAGAGTAATGTACCTTTGAGAGGTGGTTTGTAGAGATGTAAGGTTATGTACCTTGAAGAGGTGGTTTGTAGAGGTGTAGAGTAATGTACCTTAGAGAGGTGGTTTGTAGAGGTGTAGAGTAATGTACCTTGAGGAGGTGGTTTGTAGAGATGTCAAGTAATGTACCTGGGAGAGGTGGTTTGTAGAGGTGTAGAGTAATGTACCTTGGAGAGGTGGTTTGTAGAGGTGTAGAGTAATGTACCTTGGAGAGGTGGTTTGTAGAGATGTAAGGGTATGTACCTTGAAGAGGTGGTTTGTAGAGGTGTAGAGTAATGCACCTTGGAGAGGTGGTTTGTAGAGGTGTAGAGAATGTACCTTGGAGAGGTGGTTTGTAGAGATGTAAGGTAACGTACCTTGGAGAGGTGGTTTGTAGAGGTGTAGAATAATGTACCTTAAAGAGGTGGTTTGTAGAGATGTCAACTAATGTACCTTGGAGGGGTGGTTTGTAGAGGTGTAGAGTAATGTACCTTGGAGAGGTGGTTTGTAGAGGTGTAGAGTAATGTACCTTGGAGAGGTGGTTTGTAGAGATGTAAGGTTATGTACCTTGAAGAGGTGGTTTGTAGAGGTGTAGAGTAATGTACCTTGAGGAGGTGGTTTGTAGAGATGTCAAGTAATGTACCTTGGAGAGGTGGTTTGTAGAGATGTTGAGTAATGTACCTTGGAGAGGTGGTTTGTAGAGATGTAAGGTAATGTACCTTTGAGAGGTGGTTTGCAGAGATGTAGAGTTACATACCTTGAAGAGGTGGTTTGTAGAGGTGTAGAGTAATGTACCTTAGGGAGGTGGTTTTTAGAGGTGTAGAGTAATGTACCTTGGAGAGGTGGTTTGTAGAGGTGTAGAGTAATGTACCTTGGAGAGGTGGTTTGTAGAGGTGTAGAGTAATGTACCTTGGAGAGGTGGTTTGTAGAGATGTAAGGTTATGTACCTTGAAGAGGTGGGTTGTAGAGGTGTAGAGTAATGTACCTTGGAGAGGTGGTTTGTAGAAGTGTAGAGGAATGTACCTTGGAGAGGTGGTTTGAAGAGATGTAGGGTTCTGTACCTTGGAGACGTGGGTTATAGAGATGTAAGGTTATGTACCTTGGAGAGGTGGTTTGTAGAGGTGTAGAGTAATGTACCTTGGAGAGGTGATTTGTAGAGGTGTAGAGTAATGTACCTTGGAGAGGGTATTTGTAGAGGTGTAGAGTAATGTACCTTGGAGAGGTGGTTTGTAGAGGTGTAGAGTAATGTACCTTGAAGAGGTGGTGTGTAGAGGTGTAGAGTAATGTATCTTGGAGAGGTGGTTTGTAGAATTGTAGAGTATTATACCTTGGAGAGGTGGTTTGAAGAGGTGTAGAGTAATGTACCTTGAAGAGGTGGTTTGTAGAGGTGTAGAGTAATATACCTTGGAGAGGTGGTTTGTAGAGGTGTAGAGTAATGTACCTTAGAGAGGTGGTTTGCAGAGCTGTCGAGTAATGTACCTTGGAGAGGTGGTTTGTAGAGGTATAGAGGTGTACGGTTATGTACCTTGAAGAGGTGGTTTGTAGAGGTGTAGAGTAATGTACCTTGGAGAGGTGGTTTGTAGATGTGTAGAATAATGTACCTTAGAGATGTGGTTTGTAGAGGTGTAGAGTAATGTACCTTGGAGAGGTGGTTTGTAGAGGTGTAGAGTAATGTACCTTGGAGAGGTGGTTTGTAGAGGTGTAGAGTAATGTACCTTGAAGAGGCGGTTTGGAGAGGTGTAGAGTAATGTACCTTGGAGAGGTGGTTTGTAGACATGTAGAGTAATGTACCTTGCAGAGGTGGTTTGTAGAGGTGCACAGTAATGTACCTTGGAGAGGTGGTTTGTAGAGGTGTAGAGTAATGTACCTTGGAGACGTGGTTTGTAGAGGTGTAGAGTAATGTACCATGCAGAGGTGGTTTGTAGAACTGTAGAGTAATGCACCTTGGAGAGGTGGTTTGTGGAGGTGTAAGAGTAATGTACCTTGGAGAGGTGGTTTGTGGAGGTGTAAGAGTAATGTACCTTGGAGAGCTGGTTTGTAGAGGAGTAAAGTAATGCACCTTGGAGAGGTGGTTTGTAGAGGTGAAGAGTAATGTACCTTGGAGAGGTAGTTTGAAGAGGTGTAGAGTAATGTACCTTAGAGAGGTGGTTTGTAGAGATGTCGAGTAATGTACCTTGGAGAGGTGGTTTGTAGATGTGTAGAATAATGTACCTTGGAGAGGTGGTTTGTAGAGATGTAGAGTAATGTACCTTGGAGAGGTGGTTTGTAGACATGTAGAGTTACATACCTTGGAGAGGTGGTTTGTAGAGGTGTAGAGTAATGTACCTTGGAGAGGTGGTTTGTAGAGGTGTAGAGTAATGTACCTTAGAGAGGTGGTTTGTAGAGGGGTAGAGTAATGTATCTTGGAGAGGTAGTTTGTAGAGGTGTAGAGGTGTAGAGTAATGTACCTTAGAGAGGTGGTTTGTAGAGGTGTAGAAGTGTAGAGTAATGTACTTTAGAGAGGTGGTTTGTAGAGATGTCGAGTAATGTACCCTGGAGAGGTGGTTTGTAGAGGTGTAAGGTTATGTACCTTGAAGAGGCGGTTTGTAGAGGTGTAGAGTAATGCACCTTGGAGAGGTGGTTTGTAGAAGTGTAGAGTAATGTACCTTGGAGAGGTGGTTTGTAGAGATGTAAGGTAATGTACCTTGGAGAGGTGGTTTGTAGAGGTGTAGAGTAATGTACCTTAAAGAGGTGGTTTGTAGAGATGTCAAGTAATGTACCTTGGAGAGGTGGTTTGTAGAGGTGTAGAGAAATGTACCTTGGAGAGGTGGTTTGTAGAGATGTAAGGTAATGTACCATGGAGAGGTGGTTTGTAGAGGTGTAGAGTAATGTACCTTGGAGATGTGGTTTGTAGAAGTGTAGAGTAATGTACCTTGGAGAGGTGGTTTGTAGAGATGTAGGGTTCTGTACCTTGGAGAGGTGGTTTGTAGAGATGTAAGGTTATTAATCTTGGAAAGGTGGTTTGTAGAGGTGTAGAGTAATGTACCTTGGAGATGTGGTTTGTAGAAGTGTAGAGTAATGTACCTTGGAGAGGTGGTTTGTAGAGATGTAGGGTTCTGTACCTTGGAGAGGTGGTTTGTAGAGATGTAAGGTTATTAATCTTGGAAAGGTGGTTTGTAGAGATGTAGAGTAATGTACCTTGGAGAGGTGGTTTGTAGAGGTGTAGAGTAATGTACCTTGGAGAGGTTGTTTGTAGAGGTGTAGAGTAATGTACCTTGGAGAGGTGGTTTGTAGAGATGTAAGGTTATGTACCTTGAAGAGGTGGTTTGTAGAGGTGTAGAGTAATGCACCTTGGAGAGGTGGTTTGTAGAGGTGTAGCGTAATGTACCTTGGAGAGGTTGTTTGTAGAGGTGTAGAGTAATGTACCTTGGAGAGGTGGTTTGTAGAGATGTAAGGTTATGTACCTTGAAGAGGTGGTTTGTAGAGGTGTAGAGTAATGCACCTTGGAAAGGAGGTTTGTAGAGATGCAAGGTAATGTACCTTGGAGAGGTGGTTTGTAGAGGTGTAGAGTAATGTACCTTAAAGAGGTGGTTTGTAGAGATGTCAAGTAATGTACCTTGGAGAGGTGGTTTGTAGAGGTGTAGAGTAATGTACCTTGGAGAGGTGGTTTGTAGAGGTGTAGAGTAATGTACCTTTGAGAGGTGGTTTGTAAAGATGTAAGGTTATGTACCTTGAAGAGGTGGTTTGTAGAGGTGTAGAGTAATGTACCTTGGAGAGGTGGTTTGTAGAGGTGTAGAGTAATGTACCTTGAGGAGGTGGTTTGTAGAGATGTCAAGTAATGTACCTGGGAGAGGTGGTTTGTAGAGGTGTAGAGTAATGTACCTTGGAGAGGTGGTTTGTAGAGGTGTAGAGTAATGTACCTTGGAGAGGTGGTTTGTAGAGATGTAAGGGTATGTACCTTGAAGAGGTGGTTTGTAGAGGTGTAGAGTAATGCACCTTGGAGTGGTGGTTTGTAGAGGTGTAGAGAATGTACCTTGGAGGGGTGGTTTGTAGAGATGTAAGGTAACGTACCTTGGAGAGGTGGTTTGTAGAGGTGTAGAATAATGTACCTTGGAGAGGTGGTTTGTAGAGGTGTAGAGTAATGTACCTTAGAGAGGTGGTTTGTAGAGGGGTAGAGTAATGTATCTTGGAGAGGTAGTTTGTAGAGGTGTAGAGGTGTAGAGTAATGTACCTTAGAGAGGTGGTTTGTAGAGGTGTAGAAGTGTAGAGTAATGTACTTTAGAGAGGTGGTTTGTAGAGATGTCGAGTAATGTACCCTGGAGAGGTGGTTTGTAGAGGTGTAGAGTAATGTACCTTGGAGAGGTGGTTTGTAGAGGTGTAGAGTAATGCACCTTGGAGAGGTAGTTTGTAGAGGTGTAGAGTAATGTACCTTGGAGAGGTGGTTTGTTGAGATGTAAGGTTAGGTACCTTGAAGAGGTGGTTTGTAGAGGTGTAGAGTAATGTACCTTGAAGAGGTGGTTTGTAGAGGTGTAGAGTTCTGTACCTTGGAGAGGTGGTTTGTAGAGGTGTAAGGTTATGTACATTGAAGAGGTGGTTTGTAGAGGTGTAGAGTAATGTACCTTGGAGAGCTGGTTTGTAGAGGTGTAGAGTAATGTACCCTGGAGAGGTGGTTTGTAGAGGTGTAGAGTAATGTACATTGGAGAGGTGGTTTGTAGATGTCTAGAGTAATGTATCCTGGAGAGGTGGTTTGTAGAGGTGTAGAGTAATGTACCTTGAAGAGGTGGTTTGTAGTGATGTAAGGTAATGTACCTTAGAGAGGTGGTTTGTAGAGGTGTAGAGTAATGTATCTTGGAGAGGTGGTTTGTAGAAGTGTAGAGTAATGTACCTTGGAGAGGTGGTTTGTAGAGATGTAAGGTTATGTACCTTGGAGAGGTGGTTTGTAGAGATATAGAGTAATGTACCTTAGAGAGGTGGTTTGTAGAGGTGTAGAGTAATGTACCTTGGAGAGGTTGTTTGTAGAGGTGTAGAGTAATGTACCTTGGAGAGATGGTTTGTAGAGGTGTAAGGTTATGTACCTTGAAGATGTGGTTTGTAGAGGTGTAGAGTAATGCACCTTGGAGAGGTGGTTTGTAGAGGTGTAGAGTAATGTACCTTGGAGAGGTGGTTTGTAGAGATGTAAGGTAATGTACCTTGGAGAGGTGGTTTGTAGAGGTGTAGAGTAATGTACCTTAAAGAGGTGGTTTGTAGAGATGTCAAGTAATGTACCTTGGAGAGGTGGTTTGTAGAGGTGTAGAGTAATGTACCTTGGAGAGTTGGTTTGTAGAGATGTAAGGTAATGTACCATGGAGAGCTGGTTTGTAGAGGTGTAGAGTAATGTACCTTGGAGAGGTGGTTTGTAGAAGTGTAGAGTAATGTACCTTGGAGAGGTGGTTTGTAGAGATGTAGGGTTCTGTACCTTGGAGAGGTGGTTTGTAGAGATGTAAGGTTATTAATCTTGGAAAGGTGGTCTGTAGAGATGTGGAGTAATGTACCTTGGAGAGGTAGTTTGTAGAGGTGTAGAGTAATGTACCTTGGAGAGGTTGTTTGTAGAGGTGTAGAGTAATGTACCTTGGAGAGGTGGTTTGTAGAGATGTAAGGTTATGTACCTTGAAGAGGTGGTTTGTAGAGGTGTAGAGTAATGCACCTTGGAGAGGTGGTTTGTAGAGATGCAAGGTAATGTACCTTGGAGAGGTGGTTTGTAGAGGTATAGAGTAATGTACCTTAAAGAGGTGGTTTGTAGAGATGTCAAGTAATGTGCCTTGGAGAGGTGGTTTGTAGAGGTGTAGAGTAATGTACCTTGGAGAGGTGGTTTGTAGAGGTGTAGAGTAATGTACCTTGGAGAGGTGGTTTGTACAGATGTAAGGTTATGTACCTTGAAGAGGTGGTTTATAGAGGTGAAGCGTAATGTACCTTGGAGAGGTGGTTTGTAGAGGTGTAGAGTAATGTACCATGAGGAGGTGGTTTGTAGAGATGTCAAGTAATGTACCTTGGAGAGGTGGTTTGTAGAGGTGTAGAGTAATGTACCTTGGAGAGGTGGTTTGTAGAGGTGTAGAGTAATGTACCTTGGAGAGGTGGTTTGTAGAGATGTAAGGGTATGTACCTTGAAGAGGTGGTTTGTAGCGGTGTAGAGTAATGCACCTTGGAGAGGTGGTATGTAGAGGTGTAGAGAATGTACCTTGGAGAGGTGGTTTGTAGAGATGTAAGGTAACGTACCTTGGAGAGGTGGTTTGTAGAGGTGTAGAGTAATGTACCTTAAAGAGGTGGTTTGAAGAGATGTCAAGTAATGTCCCTTGGAGGGGTGGTTTGTAGAGGTGTAGAGTAATGTACCTTGGAGAGGTGGTTTGTAGAGGTGTAGAGTAATGTACCTTGGAGAGGTGGTTTGTAGAGATGTAAGGTTATGTACCTTGAAGAGGTGGTTTGTAGAGGTGTAGAGTAATGTACCATGGAGAGGTGGTTTGTAGAGGTGTAGAGTAATGTACCTTGAGGAGGTGGTTTGTAGAGATGTCAAGTAATATACCTTGGAGAGGTGGTTTGTAGAGATGTTGAGTAATGTACCTTGGAGAGGTGGTTTGTAGAGATGTAAGGTAATGTACCTTTGAGAGGTGGTTTGCAGAGATGTAGAGTTACATACCTTGAAGAGGTGGTTTGTAGAGGTGTAGAGTAATGTACCATGGAGAGTTGGTTTGTAGAGGTGTACAGTGATGTACCTTAGGGACGTGGTTTTTAGAGGTGTAGAGTAATGTACCTTGGAGAGGTGGTTTGTAGATGTGTAGAGTAATGTACCTTGGAGAGGTGGTTTGTAGAGGTGTAGAGTAATGTACCTTGGAGAGGTGGTTTGTAGAGATGTAAGGTTATGTACCTTGAAGAGGTGGGTTGTAGAGGAGTAGAGTAATGTACCTTGAAGAGGTGGTTTGTAGAGGTGTAGAGTTCTGTACCTTGGAGAGGTGGTTTGTAGAGGTGTGGAGGTGTAAGGTTATGTACCTTGAAGAGGTGGTTTGTAGAGGTGTAGAGTAATGTACCTTGAAGAGGTGGTTTGTAGAGGTGTAGAGTAATGTACCTTGAAGAGGTGGTTTGTAGAGGTGTAGAGTTCTGTACCTTGGAGAGGTGGTTTGTAGAGGTGTGGAGGTGTAAGGTTATGTACCTTGAAGAGGTGGTTTGTAGAGGTGTAGTGTAATGTACCTTGGAGAGGTGGTTTGTAGAGGTGTAGAGTAATGTACCCTGGAGAGGTGGTTTGTAGAGGTGTAGAGTAATGGACCTTGGAGAGGTGGTTTGTAGATGTGTAGAGTAATGTATCTTGGAGAGGTGGTTTGTAGAGGTGTAGAGTAATGTACCTTGAAGAGGTGGTTTGCAGAGGTGTAGAGTAATGTACCTTGGAGAGGTGGTTTGTAGAAGTGTAGAGTAATGTACCTTGGAGAGGTGGTTTGTAGAGATGTAGGGTTCTGTACCTTGGAGAGGTGGTTTGTAGAGATGTAAGGTTATGTATCTTGGATAGGTCATTTGTAGAGGTGTAGAGTAATGTACCTTGGAGAGGTGGTTTGTAGAGGTGTAGAGTAATGTACCTTGGAGAGGTGGTTTGTAGAGGTGTAGAGTAATGTACCTTGAAGAGGTGGTTTGTAGAGGTGTAGAGTAATGTATCTTAGAGAGTTGGTTTGTAGAATTGTAGAGTATTATACCTTGGAGAGGTGGTTTGAAGAGGTGTAGAGTAATGTACCTTAAAGAGGTGGTTTGTAGAGGTGTAGAGTAATATACCTTGGAGAGGTGGTTTCTAGAGGTGTAGAGTAATCTACCTTAGAGAGGTGGTTTGTAGAGCTGTCGAGTAATGTACCGTGGAGAGGTGGTTTGTAGAGGTATAGAGGTGTAAGGTTATGTACCTTGAAGAGGTGGTTTGTAGAGGTGTAGAGTAATGTACCTTGGAGAGGTGGTTTGTAGATGTGTAGAATAATGTACCTTGGAGAGGTGGTTTGTAGAGGTGTAGAGTAATGTACCTTGGAGAGGTGGTTTGCAGAGGCGTAGAGTAATGTATCTTGGACAGGTGGTTTGTAGAGATGTAAGGTTATGTACCTTGGAGAGGTGGTTTATAGAGGTGTAGAGTAATGTACCTTGAAGAGGTGGTTTGTAAAGGTGTAGAGTAATGTACCTTGGAGAGGTGGTTTGTAGAGGTGTAGAGTAAAGTACCTTGAGGAGGTGGTTTGTAGAGATGTAAGGTTATGTACCTTGGAGAGGTGGTTTGTAGAGGTGTAGAGTAATGTACCTTGGAGAGGTGGTTTGTAGAGGTTTAGAGTAATGTACCTTGGAGATGTGGTTTGTAGAGGGGTGGAGTAATGTATCTTGGAGAGGTGGTTTGTAGAGGTGTAGAGTAATGTACCTTGGAGAGGTGGTTTGTAGAGATGCTGAGTTACATACCTTGAAGAGGTGGTTTGTAGAGATGTAGAGTAATGTACCTTGAAGAGGTGGTTTGTACAGATGTAAGGTTATGTACCTTGAAGAGGTGGTTTGTAGAGGTGTAGAGAAATGTACCTTGAAGAGGTGGTTTGTAGAGGTGTAGAGTAATGTACCTTGAAGAGGTGGTTTGTAGAGGTGTAGAGTAATGTACCTTCGAGAGGTGGTTTGTAGAGATGTCAAGTTATGTACCTTGCAGAGGCGGTTTGTAGAAGTATAGAGTAATGAACCTTGGAGAGGTGGTTTGTAGAGGTGTAGAGTAATGTACCTTGGAGATGTGGTTTGTAGAGGGGTGGAGTAATGTATCTTGGAGAGGTGGTTTGTAGAGGTGTAGAGAAATGTACCTTGGAGAGGTGGTTTGTAGAGATGCTGAGTTACATACCTTGAAGAGGTGGTTTGTAGAGATGTAGTGTAATGTTCCTTGAAGAGGTGGTTTGTACAGATGTAAGGTTATGTACCTTGAAGAGGTGGTTTTTAGAGGTGTAGAGAAATGTACCTTGAAGAGGTGGTTTGTAGAGGTGTAGAGTAATGTACCTTGAAGAGGTGGTTTGTAGAGATGTAGAGTTATGGACCTTGAAGAGGTGGTTTGTAGAGATGTAAGGTTATGTACCTTGGAGAGGTGGTTTGTAGAGGTGTAGAGTAATGTACCTTGGAGAGGTGGTTTGTAGAGGTTTAGAGTAATGTACCGTGGATATGTGGTTTGTAGAGGGGTGGAGTAATGTATCTTGGAGAGGTGGTTTGTAGAGGTGTAGAGTAATGTACCTTGGAGAGGTGGTTTGTAGAGATGCTGAGTTACATACCTTGAAGAGGTGGTTTGTAGAGATGTAGAGTAATGTACCTTGAAGAGGTGGTTTGTACAGATGTAAGGTTATGTACCTTGAAGAGGTGGTTTGTAGAGGTGTAGAGAAATGTACCTTGAAGAGGTGGTTTGTAGAGGTGTAGAGTAATGTACCTTGAAGAGGTGGTTTGTAGAGGTGTAGAGTAATGTACCTTCGAGAGGTGGTTTGTAGAGATGTCAAGTTATGTACCTTGCAGAGGCGGTTTGTAGAAGTATAGAGTAATGAACCTTGGAGAGGTGGTTTGTAGAGGTGTAGAGTGATGTACCTTGGAGAGGTGGTTTGTAGAGGTGTAGAGTAATGTACCTGGAAGAGGTGGTTTGTAGAGATGTAGAGTTATGGACCTTGAAGAGGTGGTTTGTAGAGATGTAAGGTTATGCACCTTGAAGAGGTGGTTTGTACAGGTGTAGAGAAATGTACCTTGAAGAGGAGGTTTGTAGAGGTGTAGAGTAATGTACCTTGAAGAGGTGGTTTGTAGAGGTGTAGAGTAATGTACCTTGGAGAGGTGGTTTGTAGAGGTGTAGAGTAATGTACCTTGGAGAGGTGGTTTGCAGAGATGTCAAGTTATGTACCTTGGAGAGGTGGTTTGTAGAGATGTAAGGTTATGTACCTTGAAGAGGTGGTTTTTAGAGGTGTAGAGTAATGTACCTTGGAGACGTGGTTTGTAGAGGTGTAGAGTAATGTACCTTGGAGAGATGGTTTGTAGAGGTGTAGAGTAATGTACCTTGGAGTGGTGGTTTGTAGAGATATAGAGTTCTGTACCTTGGAGAGGTGGTTTGTAAAGGTGTAAGGTTATATACCTTGGAGAGGTGGTTTGTAGAGGTGTAGAGTAATGTACCTTGGAGAGGTGGTTTGTAGAGGTGTAGAGTTCTGTACCTTGGAGAGGTGGTTTGTAGAGGTGTAGAGTAATGTAGCTTGGAGAGGTGGTTTGTAGAGGTGTAGAGTAATGTACCTTGGAGAGGTGGTTTGTAGAGGTGTAGAGTTCTGTACCTTGGAGAGGTGGTTTGTAGAGGTGTAGAGTAATGTAGCTTGGAGAGGTGGTTTGTAGAGATGTAAGGTTATGTACCTTGAACAGAAGGTTTGTAGACGTGTAGAGTAATGTACCTTGGAGAGGTGGTTTGCAGAGGTGTAGAGTAATGTACCTTGGAGAGGTGGTTTGTAGAGGTGTAGAGTAATGTACCTTGAAGAGGTGGTTTGTAGAGATGTAAGGTAATGTACCTTTGAGAGGTGGTTTGTAGAGATGTAGAGTTACATACCTTGAAGAGGTGGTTTGTAGACATGTAGAGTAATGTACCTTGGAGAGGTGGTTTGTAGAGATGTCGAGTAATGTACTTTGGAGAGGTGGTTTGTAGATGTGTAGAGTAATGTACCATGCAGAGGTGGTTTGTAGAGGTGTAGAGTAATGTACCTTGGAGAGGTGGTTTGTGGAGGTGTAAGAGTAATGTACCTTGGAGAGGTGGTTTGTGGAGGTGTAAGAGTAATGTACCTTGGAGAGGTGGTTTGTAGAGGTGTAAAGTAATGTACCTTGGAGAGGTGGTTTGTAGAGGTGTAGAGTAATGTACCTTGGAGAGGTGGTTTGTAGAGGTGTAGAGTAATGTACCTTGAAGAGGTGGTTTGTAGAGGTGTAGAGTAATGTACCTTCAAGAGGTGGTTTGTAGAGATGTCAAGTTATGTACCTTGCAGAGGCGGTTTGTAGAAATATAGAGTAATGAACCTTGGAGAGGTGGTTTGTAGAGGTGTAGAGTAATGTACCTTGGAGATGTGGTTTGTAGAGGGGTAGAGTAATGTATCTTGGAGAGGTGGTTTGTAGAGGTGTAGAGTAATGTACCTTGGAGAGGTGGTTTGTAGAGATGCTGAGTTACATACCTTGAAGAGGTGGTTTGTAGAGATGTAGAGTAATGTACCTTGAAGAGGTGGTTTGTACAGATGTAAGGTTATGTACCTTGAAGAGGTGGTTTGTAGAGGTGTAGAGAAATGTACCTTGAAGAGGTGGTTTGTACAGGTGTAGAGTAATGTACCTTGAAGAGGTGGTTTGTAGAGATGTAGAGTTATGGACCTTGAAGAGGTGGTTTGTAGAGATGTAAGCTTATGTACCTTGGAGAGGTGGTTTGTAGAGGTGTAGAGTAATGTACCTTGGAGAGGTGGTTTGTAGAGGTTTAGAGTAATGTACCGTGGAGATGTGGTTTGTAGAGGGGTGGAGTAATGTATCTTGGAGAGGTGGTTTGTAGAGGTGTAGAGTAATGTACCTTGGAGAGGTGGTTTGTAGAGATGCTGAGTTACATACCTTGAAGAGGTGGTTTGTAGAGATGTAGAGTAATGTACCTTGAAGAGGTGGTTTGTACAGATGTAAGGTTATGTACCTTGAAGAGGTGGTTTGTAGAGGTGTAGAGAAATGTACCTTGAAGAGGTGGTTTGTAGAGGTGTAGAGTAATGTACCTTGAAGAGGTGGTTTGTAGAGGTGTAGAGTAATGTACCTTCGAGAGGTGGTTTGTAGAGATGTCAAGTTATGTACCTTGCAGAGGCGGTTTGTAGAAGTATAGAGTAATGAACCTTGGAGAGGTGGTTTGTAGAGGTGTAGAGTGATGTACCTTGGAGAGGTGGTTTGTAGAGGTGTAGAGTAATGTACCTTGAAGAGGTGGTTTGTAGAGATGTAGAGTTATGGACCTTGAAGAGGTGGTTTGTAGAGATGTAAGGTTATGCACCTTGAAGAGGTGGTTTGTACAGGTGTAGAGAAATGTACCTTGAAGAGGTGGTTTGTAGAGGTGTAGAGTAATGTACCTTGAAGAGGTGGTTTGTAGAAGTGTAGAGTAATGTACCTTGGAGAGGTGGTTTGTAGAGGTGTAGAGTAATGTACCTTGGAGAGGTGGTTTGCAGAGATGTCAAGTTATGTACCTTGGAGAGGTGGTTTGTAGAGATGTAAGGTTATGTACCTTGAAGAGGTGGTTTTTAGAGGTGTAGAGTAATGTACCTTGGAGACGTGGTTTGTAGAGGTGTAGAGTAATGTACCTTGGAGAGATGGTTTGTAGAGGTGTAGAGTAATGTACCTTGGAGAGGTGGTTTGTAGAGATATAGAGTTCTGTACCTTGGAGAGGTGGTTTGTAAAGGTGTAAGGTTATATACCTTGGAGAGGTGGTTTGTAGAGGTGTAGAGTAATGTACCTTGGAGAGGTGGTTTGTAGAGGTGTAGAGTTCTGTACCTTGGAGAGGTGGTTTGTAGAGGTGTAGAGTAATGTAGCTTGGAGAGGTGGTTTGTAGAGATGTAAGGTTATGTACCTTGAACAGAAGGTTTGTAGACGTGTAGAGTAATGTACCTTGGAGAGGTGGTTTGTAGAGGTGTAGAGTAATGTACCTTGGAGAGGTGGTTTGTAGAGGTGTAGAGTAATGTACCTTGAAGAGGTGGTTTGTAGAGATGTAAGGTAATGTACCTTTGAGAGGTGGTTTGTAGAGATGTAGACTTACATACCTTGAAGAGGTGGTTTGTAGACATGTAGAGTAATGTACCTTGGAGAGGTGGTTTGTAGAGATGTCGAGTAATGTACTTTGGAGAGGTGGTTTGTAGATGTGTAGAGTAATGTACCATGCAGAGGTGGTTTGTAGAGGTGTAGAGTAATGTACCTTGGAGAGGTGGTTTGTGGAGGTGTAAGAGTAATGTACCTTGGAGAGGTGGTTTGTGGAGTTGTAAGAGTAATGTACCTTGGAGAGGTGGTTTGTAGAGGTGTAAAGTAATGTACCTTGGAGAGGTGGTTTGTAGAGGTGTAGAGTAATGTTCCTTGGAGAGGTGGTTTGTAGAGGTGTAGAGTTCTGTACCTTGGAGAGGTGGTTTGTAGAGGTGTAGAGTAATGTAGCTTGGAGAGGTGGTTTGTAGAGATGTAAGGTTATGTACCTTGAACAGAAGGTTTGTAGACGTGTAGAGTAATGTACCTTGGAGAGGTGGTTTGTAGAGGTGTAGAGTAATGTACCTTGGAGAGGTGGTTTGTAGAGGTGTAGAGTAATGTACCTTGAAGAGGTGGTTTGTAGAGATGTAAGGTAATGTACCTTTGAGAGGTGGTTGGTAGAGATGTAGACTTACATACCTTGAAGAGGTGGTTTGTAGACATGTAGAGTAATGTACCTTGGAGAGGTGGTTTGTAGAGATGTCGAGTAATGTACTTTGGAGAGGTGGTTTGTAGATGTGTAGAGTAATGTACCATGCAGAGGTGGTTTGTAGAGGTGTAGAGTAATGTACCTTGGAGAGGTGGTTTGTGGAGGTGTAAGAGTAATGTACCTTGGAGAGGTGGTTTGTGGAGGTGTAAGAGTAATGTACCTTGGAGAGGTGGTTTGTAGAGGTGTAAAGTAATGTACCTTGGAGAGGTGGTTTGTAGAGGTGTAGAGTAATGTTCCTTGGAGAGGTGGTTTGTAGAGGTGTAGAGTAATGTACATTTAGAGAGGTGGTTTGTAGAGATGTCGAGTAATGTACCTTGGAAAGGTGGTTTGTAGATGTGTAGAATAATGTACCTTGGAGAGGTGGTTTGAAGAGATGTAGAGTAATGTACCTTGGAGAGGTGGTTTGTAGACATGTAGAGTTACATACCTTGGAGAGGTGGTTTATAGAGGTGTAGAGTAATGTACCTTGGAGAGGTGGTTTGTAGAGGTGTAGAGTAATGTACCTTAGAGAGGTGGTTTGTAGAGGTGTAGAGTAATGTATCTTGGAGAGGTAGTTTGTAGAGGTGTAGAGTAATGTACCTTAGAGAGGTGGTATGTAGAGGTGTAGAAGTGTAGAGTAATGTACTTTAGAGAGGTGGTTTGTAGAGATGTCGAGTAATGTACCCTGGAGAGGTGGTTTGTAGAGGTGTAGAGTAATGTACCTTGGAGAGGTGGTTTGTAGAGGTGTAGAGTAATGCACCTTGGAGAGGTAGTTTGTAGAGGTGTAGAGTAATGTACCTTGGAGAGGTGGTTTGTAGAGATGTAAGGTTAGGTACCTTGAAGAGGTGGTTTGTAGAGGTGTAGAGTAATGTACCTTGAAGAGGTGGTTTGTAGAGGTGTAGAGTTCTGTACCTTGGAGAGGTGGTTTGTAGAGGTGTAAGGTTATGTACCTTGAAGAGGTGGTTTGTAGAGGTGTAGAGTAATGTACCTTGGAGAGCTGGTTTGTAGAGGTGTAGAGTAATGTACCCTGGAGAGGTGGTTTGTAGAGGTGTAGAGTAAAGTACCTTGAGGAGGTGGTTTGTAGAGATGTAAGGTTATGTACCTTGGAGAGGTGGTTTGTAGAGGTGTAGAGTAATGTACCTTGGAGAGGTGGTTTGTAGAGGTTTAGAGTAATGTACCTTGGAGATGTGGTTTGTAGAAGTGTAGAGTAATGTACCTTGGAGAGGTGGTTTGTAGAGATGTAAGGTTATGTACCTTGGAGAGGTGGTTTGTAGAGATGTAGAGTAATGTACCTTGGAGAGGTTGTTTGTAGAGGTGTAGAGTAATGTACCTTGGAGAGGTGGTTTGTAGAGGTGTAAGGTAATGTACCTTGAAGAGGTGGTTTGTACAGATGTAAGGTTATGTACCTTGAAGAGGTGATTTGTAGAGGTGTAGAGAAATGTACCTTGAAGAGGTGGTTTGTAGAGGTGTAGAGTAATGTACCTTGAAGAAGTGGTTTGTAGAGGTGTAGAGTAATGTACCTTCGAGAGGTGGTTTGTAGAGATGTCAAGTTATGTACCTTGCAGAGGCGGTTTGTAGAAGTATAGAGTAATGAACCTTGGAGAGGTGGTTTGTAGAGGTGTAGAGTAATGTACCTTGGAGAGGTGGTTTGTAGAGGTGTAGAGTAATGTACCTTGGAGAGGTGGTTTGTAGAAGTGTAGAGTAATGTACCTTGGAGAGGTGGTTTGTAGAGATGTAGGGTTCTGTACCTTGGAGAGGTGGTTTGTAGAGATGTAAGGTTATTAATCTTGGAAAGGTGGTTTGTAGAGATGTAGAGTAATGTACCTTGGAGAGGTGGTTTGTAGAGATGTAGAGTAATGTACCTTGAAGAGGTGGTTTGTACAGATGTAAGGTTATGTACCTTGAAGAGGTGGTTTGTAGAGGTGTAGAGAAATGTACCTTGAAGAGGTGGTTTGCAGAGGTGTAGAGTCATGTACCTTGAAGAGGTGGTTTGTAGAGGTGTAGAGTAATGTACCTTCGAGAGGTGGTTTGTAGAGATGTCAAGTTATGTACCTTGCAGAGGCGGTTTGTAGAAGTATAGAGTAATGAACCTTGGAGAGGTGGTTTGTAGAGGTGTAGAGTAATGTACCTTGGAGATTTGGTTTGTAGAGGGGTGGAGTAATGTATCTTGGAGAGGTGGTTTGTAGAGGTGTAGAGTAATGTACCTTGGAGAGGTGGTTTGTAGAGATGCTGAGTTACATACCTTGAAGAGGTGGTTTGTAGAGATGTAGAGTAATGTACCTTGAAGAGGTGGTTTGTACAGATGTAAGGTTATGTACCTTGAAGAGGTGGTTTGTAGAGGTGTAGAGAAATGTACCTTGAAGAGGTGGTTTGTAGAGGTGTAGAGTGATGTACCTTGAAGAGGTGGTTTGTAGAGATGTAGAGTTATGGACCTTGAAGAGGTGCTTGGAGAGATGTAAGGTTATGTACCTTGGAGAGGTGGTTTGTAGAGTTGTAGAGTAATGTACCATGGAGAGGTGGTTTGTAGAGGTTTAGAGTAATGTACCGTGGAGATGTGGTTTGTAGAGGGGTGGAGTAATGTATCTTGGAGAGGTGGTTTGTAGAGGTGTAGAGTAATGTACCTTGAAGAGGTGGTTTGTACAGATGTAAGGTTATGTACCTTGAAGAGGTGGTTTGTAGAGGTGTAGAGAAATGTACCTTGAAGAGGTGGTTTGTAGAGGTGTAGAGTAATGTACCTTGAAGAGGTGGTTTGTAGAGGTGTAGAGTAATGTACCTTCGAGAGGTGGTTTGTAGAGATGTCAAGTTATGTACCTTGCAGAGGCGGTTTGTAGAAGTATAGAGTAATGAACCTTGGAGAGGTGGTTTGTAGAGGTGTAGAGTAATGTACCTTGGAGAGGTGGCTTGTAGAGGTGTAGAGTAATGTACCTTGAAGAGGTGGTTTGTAGAGATGTAGAGTTATGGACCTTGAAGAGGTGGTTTGTAGAGATGTAAGGTTATGCACCTTGAAGAGGTGGTTTGTACAGGTGTAGAGAAATGTACCTTGAAGAGGTGGTTTGTAGAGGTGTAGAGTAATGTACCTTGAAGAGGTGGTTTGTAGAGGTGTAGAGTAATGTACCTTGGAGAGGTGGTTTGTAGACGTGTAGAGTAATGTACCTTGGAGAGGTGGTTTGCAGAGATGTCAAGCTATGTACCTTGGAGAGGTGGTTTGTAGAGATGTAAGGTTATGTACCTTGAAGAGGTGGTTTTTAGAGGTGTAGAGTAATGTACCTTGGAGACGTGGTTTGTAGAGGTGTAGAGTAATGTACCTTGGAGAGATGGTTTGTAGAGGTGTAGAGTAATGTACCTTGGAGAGGTGGTTTGTAGAGATATAGAGTTCTGTACCTTGGAGAGGTGGTTTGTAAAGGTGTAAGGTTATATACCTTGGAGAGGTGGTTTGTAGAGGTGTAGAGTAATGTACCTTGGAGAGGTGGTTTGTAGAGGTGTAGAGTTCTGTACCTTGGAGAGGTGGTTTGTAGAGGTGTAGAGTAATGTAGCTTGGAGAGGTGGTTTGTAGAGATGTAAGGTTATGTACCTTGAACAGAAGGTTTGTAGACGTGTAGAGTAATGTACCTTGGAGAGGTGGTTTGTAGAGGTGTAGAGTAATGTACCTTGGAGAGGTGGTTTGTAGACATGTAGAGTTACATACCTTGGAGAGGTGGTTTATAGAGGTGTAGAGTAATGTACCTTGGAGAGGTGGTTTGTAGAGGTGTAGAGTAATGTACCTTAGAGAGGTGGTTTGTAGAGGTGTAGAGTAATGTATCTTGGAGAGGTAGTTTGTAGAGGTGTAGAGTAATGTACCTTAGAGAGGTGGTTTGTAGAGGTGTAGAAGTGTAGAGTAATGTACTTTAGAGAGGTGGTTTGTAGAGATGTCGAGTAATGTACCCTGGAGAGGTGGTTTGTAGAGGTGTAGAGTAATGTACCTTGGAGAGGTGGTTTGTAGAAGTGTAGAGTAATGTACCTTGGAGAGGTGGTTTGTAGAGATGTAGGGTTCTGTACCTTGGAGAGGTGGTTTGTAGAGGTGTAGAGTAATGTACCTTGGAGAGGTGGTTTGTATACATGTAGAGTTACATACCTTGGAGAGGTGGTTTGTAGAGGTGTAGAGTAATGTACATTGGAGAGGTGGTTTGTAGAGGTGTAGAGTAATGTACCTTGAGGAGGTGGTTTGTAGAGATGTCAAGTAATGTACCTTGGAGAGGTGGTTTGTAGAGGTGTAGAGTAATGTACCTTGCAGAGGTGGTTTGTAGCGGTGTAGAGAATGTACCTTGGAGAGGTGGTTTGTAGAGATGTAAGGTAACGTACCTTGGAGAGGTGGTTTGTAGAGGTGTAGAGTAATGTACCTTAAAGAGGTGGTTTGTAGAGATGTCAAGTAATGTACCTTGGAGAGCTGGTTTGTAGAGGTGTAGAGTAATGTACCTTGGAGAGGTTGTTTGTAGAGGTGTAGAGTAATGTACCTTGGAGAGGTGGTTTGTAGAGATGTAAGGTTATGTACCTTGAAGAGGTGGTTTGTAGAGGTGTAGAGTAATGCACCTTGGAGAGGTGGTTTGTAGAGATGCAAGGTAATGTACCTTGGAAAGGTGGTTTGTAGACGTGTAGAGTAATGTACCTTAAAGGGGTGGTTTGTAGAGATGTCAAGTAATGTACCTTGGAGAGGTGGTTTGTAGAGGTGTAGAGTAATGTACCTTGGAGAGGTGGTTTGTAGAGGTGTAGAGTAATGTATCTTGAGGAGGTTTTTTGTAGAGATGTCAAGTAATGTACCTTGGAGAGGTGGTTTGAAGAGGTGTAGAGTAATGTACCTTGAAGAGGTGGTTTGTAGAGGTGTAGAGTAATGTACCTTCGAGAGGTGGTTTGTAGAGATGTCAAGTTATGTATCTTGCAGAGGCGGTTTGTAGAAGTATAGAGTAATGAACCTTGGAGAGGTGGTTTGTAGAGGTGTAGAGTAATGTACCTTGGAGATTTTGTTTGTAGAGGGGTGGAGTAATGTATCTTGGAGAGGTGGTTTGTAGAGGTGTAGAGTAATGTACCTTGGAGAGGTGGTTTGTAGAGATGCTGAGTTACATACCTTGAAGAGGTGGTTTGTAGAGATGTAGAGTAATGTACCTTGAAGAGGTGGTTTGTACAGATGTAAGGTTATGTACCTTGAAGAGGTGGTTTGTAGAGGTGTAGAGAAATGTACCTTGAAGAGGTGGTTTGTAGAGGTGTAGAGTGATGTACCTTGAAGAGGTGGTTTGTAGAGATGTAGAGTTATGGACCTTGAAGAGGTGGTTTGTAGAGATGTAAGGTTATGTACCTTGGAGAGGTGGTTTGTAGAGATGCTGAGTTACATACCTTGAAGAGGTGGTTTGTAGAGATGTAGAGTAATGTACCTTGAAGAGGTGGTTTGTACAGATGTAAGGTTATGTACCTTGAAGAGGTGGTTTGTAGAGGTGTAGAGAAATGTACCTTGAAGAGGTGGTTTGTAGAGGTGTAGAGTAATGTACCTTGAAGAGGTGGTTTGTAGAGGTGTAGAGTAATGTACCTTCGAGAGGTGGTTTGTAGAGATGTCAAGTTATGTACCTTGCAGAGGCGGTTTGTAGAAGTATAGAGTAATGAACCTTGGAGAGGTGGTTTGTAGAGGTGTAGAGTAATGTACCTTGGAGAGGTGGTTTGTAGAGGTGTAGAGTAATGTACCTTGAAGAGGTGGTTTGTAGAGATGTAGAGTTATGGACCTTGAAGAGGTGGTTTGTAGAGATGTAAGGTTATGCACCTTGAAGAGGTGGTTTGTACAGGTGTAGAGAAATGTACCTTGAAGAGGTGGTTTGTAGAGGTGTAGAGTAATGTACCTTGAAGAGGTGGTTTGTAGAGGTGTAGAGTAATGTACCTTGGAGAGGTGGTTTATAGACGTGTAGAGTAATGCACCTTGGAGAGGTGGTTTGCAGAGATGTCAAGTTATGTACCTTGGAGAGGTGGTTTGTAGAGATGTAAGGTTATGTACCTTGAAGAGGTGGTTTTTAGAGGTGTAGAGTAATGTACCTTGGAGACGTGGTTTGTAGAGGTGTAGAGTAATGTACCTTGGAGAGATGGTTTGTAGAGGTGTAGAGTAATGTACCTTGGAGAGGTGGTTTGTAGAGATATAGAGTTCTGTACCTTGGAGAGGTGGTTTGTAAAGGTGTAAGGTTATATACCTTGGAGAGGTGGTTTGTAGAGGTGTAGAGTAATGTACCTTGGAGAGGTGGTTTGTAGAGGTGTAGAGTTCTGTACCTTGGAGAGGTGGTTTGTAGAGGTGTAGAGTAATGTAGCTTGGAGAGGTGGTTTGTAGAGATGTAAGGTTATGTACCTTGAACAGAAGGTTTGTAGACGTGTAGAGTAATGTACCTTGGAGAGGTGGTTTGTAGAGGTGTAGAGTAATGTACCTTGGAGAGGTGGTTTGTAGACATGTAGAGTTACATTCCTTGGAGAGGTGGTTTATAGAGGTGTAGAGTAATGTACCTTGGAGAGGTGGTTTGTAGAGGTGTAGAGTAATGTACCTTAGAGAGGTGGTTTGTAGAGGTGTAGAGTAATGTATCTTGGAGAGGTAGTTTGTAGAGGTGTAGAGGTGTAGAGTAATGTACCTTAGAGAGGTGGTTTGTAGAGGTGTAGAAGTGTAGAGTAATGTACTTTAGAGAGGTGGTTTGTAGAGATGTCGAGTAATGTACCCTGGAGAGGTGGTTTGTAGAGGTGTAGAGTAATGTACCTTGGAGAGGTGGTTTGTAGAAGTGTAGAGTAATGTACCTTGGAGAGGTGGTTTGTAGAGATGTAGGGTTCTGTACCTTGGAGAGGTGGTTTGTAGAGGTGTAGAGTAATGTACCTTGGAGAGGTGGTTTGTATACATGTAGAGTTACATACCTTGGAGAGGTGGTTTTTAGAGGTGTAGAGTAATGTACATTGGAGAGGTGGTTTGTAGAGGTGTAGAGTAATGTACCTTGAGGAGGTGGTTTGTAGAGATGGCAAGTAATGTATCTTGGAGAGGTGGTTTGTAGAGGTGTAGAGTAATGTACCTTGCAGAGGTGGTTTGTAGAGGTGTAGAGAATGTACCTTGGAGAGGTGGTTTGTAGAGATGTAAGGTAACGTACCTTGGAGAGGTGGTTTGTAGAGGTGTAGAGTAATGTACCTTAAAGAGGTGGTTTGTAGAGATGTCAAGTAATGTACCTTAGAGAGCTGGTTTGTAGAGGTGTAGAGTAATGTACCTTGGAGAGGTTGTTTGTAGAGGTGTAGAGTAATGTACCTTGGAGAGGTGGTTTGTAGAGATGTAAGGTTATGTACCTTGAAGAGGTGGTTTGTAGAGGTGTAGAGTAATGCACCTTGGAGAGGTGGTTTGTAGAGATGCAAGGTAATGTACCTTGGAAAGGTGGTTTGTAGACGTGTAGAGTAATGTACCTTAAAGGGGTGGTTTGTAGAGATGTCAAGTAATGTACCTTGGAGAGGTGGTTTGTAGAGGTGTAGAGTAATGTACCTTGGAGAGGTGGTTTGTAGAGGTGTAGAGTAATGTATCTTGAGGAGGTGGTTTGTAGAGATGTCAAGTAATGTACCTTGGAGAGGTGGTTTGTAGAGGTGTAGAGTAATGTACCTTGGAGAGGTGGTTTATAGAGGTGTAGAGTAATGTAACTTGGAGAGGTGGTTTGTAGAGATGTAAGGGTATGTACCTTGAGAGGTGGTTTATAGAGGTGTAGAGTAATGCACCTTGGAGAGGTGGTTTGTAGAGGTGTAGAGAATGTACCTTGGAGAGGTGGTTTGTAGAGATGTAAGGTAACGTACCTTGGAGAGGTGGTTTGTAGAGGTGTAGAGTAATGCACCTTGGAGAGGTAGTTTGTAGAGGTGTAGAGTAATGTACCTTGGAGAGGTGGTTTGTAGAGATGTAAGGTTAGGTACCTTGAAGAGGTGGTTTGTAGAGGTGTAGAGTAATGTACCTTGAAGAGGTGGTTTGTAGAGGTGTAGAGTTCTGTACCTTGGAGAGGTGGTTTGTAGAGGTGTAAGGTTATGTACCTTGAAGAGGTGGTTTGTAGAGGTGTAGAGTAATGTACCTTGGAGAGCTGGTTTGTAGAGGTGTAGAGTAATGTACCCTGGAGAGGTGGTTTGTAGAGGTGTAGAGTAAAGAACCTTGAGGAGGTGGTTTGTAGAGATGTAAGGTTATGTACCTTGGAGAGGTGGTTTGTAGAGGTGTAGAGTAATGTACCTTGGAGAGGTGGTTTGTAGAGGTTTAGAGTAATGTACCTTGGAGATGTGGTTTGTAGAAGTGTAGAGTAATGTACCTTGGAGAGGTGGTTTGTAGAGATGTAAGGTTATGTACCTTGGAGAGGTGGTTTGTAGAGATGTAGAGTAATGTACCTTGGAGAGGTTGTTTGTAGAGGTGTAGAGTAATGTACCTTGGAGAGGTGGTTTGTAGAGGTGTAAGGTAATGTACCTTGAAGAGGTGGTTTGTACAGATGTAAGGTTATGTACCTTGAAGAGGTGATTTGTAGAGGTGTAGAGAAATGTACCTTGAAGAGGTGGTTTGTAGAGGTGTAGAGTAATGTACCTTGAAGAAGTGGTTTGTAGAGGTGTAGAGTAATGTACCTTCGAGAGGTGGTTTGTAGAGATGTCAAGTTATGTACCTTGCAGAGGCGGTTTGTAGAAGTATAGAGTAATGAACCTTGGAGAGGTGGTTTGTAGAGGTGTAGAGTAATGTACCTTGGAGAGGTGGTTTGTAGAGGTGTAGAGTAATGTACCTTGGAGAGGTGATTTGTAGAAGTGTAGAGTAATGTACCTTGGAGAGGTGGTTTGTAGAGATGTAGGGTTCTGTACCTTGGAGAGGTGGTTTGTAGAGATGTAAGGTTATTAATCTTGGAAAGGTGGTTTGTAGAGATGTAGAGTAATGTACCTTGGAGAGGTGGTTTGTAGAGATGTAGAGTAATGTACCTTGAAGAGGTGGTTTGTACAGATGTAAGGTTATGTACCTTGAAGAGGTGGTTTGTAGAGGTGTAGAGAAATGTACCTTGAAGAGGTGGTTTGCAG
Source organism: Pleurodeles waltl (assembly GCF_031143425.1). Taxonomy (NCBI): domain Eukaryota; kingdom Metazoa; phylum Chordata; class Amphibia; order Caudata; family Salamandridae; genus Pleurodeles; species Pleurodeles waltl. The sequence goes on along the minus strand of NC_090451.1, from coordinate 16,282,839 downwards.
AGGTGTAGAGTAATGTACCTTGAAGAGGTGGTTTGTAGAGGTGTAGAGTAATGTACCTTCGAGAGGTGGTTTGTAGAGATGTCAAGTTATGTACCTTGCAGAGGCGGTTTGTAGAAGTATAGAGTAATGAACCTTGGAGAGGTGGTTTGTAGAGGTGTAGAGTAATGTACCTTGGAGATTTGGTTTGTAGAGGGGTGGAGTAATGCATCTTGGAGAGGTGGTTTGTAGAGGTGTAGAGTAATGTACCTTGGAGAGGTGGTTTGTAGAGATGCTGAGTTACATACCTTGAAGAGGTGGTTTGTAGAGATGTAGAGTAATGTACCTTGAAGAGGTGGTTTGTACAGATGTAAGGTTATGTACCTTGAAGAGGTGGTTTGTAGAGGTGTAGAGAAATGTACCTTGAAGAGGTGGTTTGTAGAGGTGTAGAGTGATGTACCTTGAAGAGGTGGTTTGTAGAGATGTAGAGTTATGGACCTTGAAGAGGTGGTTTGTAGAGATGTAAGGTTATGTACCTTGGAGAGGTGGTTTGTAGAGTTGTAGAGTAATGTACCTTGGAGAGGTGGTTTGTAGAGGTTTAGAGTAATGTACCGTGGAGATGTGGTTTGTAGAGGGGTGGAGTAATGTATCTTGGAGAGGTGGTTTGTAGAGGTGTAGAGTAATGTACCTTGGAGAGGTGGTTTGTAGAGATGCTGAGTTACCTACCTTGAAGAGGTGGTTTGTAGAGATGTAGAGTAATGTACCTTGAAGAGGTGGTTTGTACAGATGTAAGGTTATGTACCTTGAAGAGGTGGTTTGTAGAGGTGTAGAGAAATGTACCTTGAAGAGGTGGTTTGTAGAGGTGTAGAGTAATGTACCTTGAAGAGGTGGTTTGTAGAGGTGTAGAGTAATGTACCTTCGAGAGGTGGTTTGTAGAGATGTCAAGTTATGTACCTTGCAGAGGCGGTTTGTAGAAGTATAGAGTAATGAACCTTGGAGAGGTGGTTTGTAGAGGTGTAGAGTAATGTACCTTGGAGAGGTGGTTTGTAGAGGTGTAGAGTAATGTACCTTGAAGAGGTGGTTTGTAGAGATGTAGAGTTATGGACCTTGAAGAGGTGGTTTGTATAGATGTAAGGTTATGCACCTTGAAGAGGTGGTTTGTACAGGTGTAGAGAAATGTACCTTGAAGAGGTGGTTTGTAGAGGTGTAGAGTAATGTACCTTGAAGAGGTGGTTTGTAGAGGTGTAGAGTAATGTACCTTAGAGAGGTGGTTTGTAGACGTGTAGAGTAATGTACCTTGGAGAGGTGGTTTGCAGAGATGTCAAGCTATGTACCTTGGAGAGGTGGTTTGTAGAGATGTAAGGTTATGTACCTTGAAGAGGTGGTTTTTAGAGATGTAGAGTAATGTACCTTGGAGACGTGGTTTGTAGAGGTGTAGAGTAATGTACCTTGGAGAGATGGTTTGTAGAGGTGTAGAGTAATGTACCTTGGAGAGGTGGTTTGTAGAGATATAGAGTTCTGTACCTTGGAGAGGTGGTTTGTAAAGGTGTAAGGTTATATACCTTGGAGAGGTGGTTTGTAGAGGTGTAGAGTAATGTACCTTGGAGAGGTGGTTTGTAGAGGTGTAGAGTTCTGTACCTTGGAGAGGTGGTTTGTAGAGGTGTAGAGTAATGTAGCTTGGAGAGGTGGTTTGTAGAGATGTAAGGTTATGTACCTTGAACAGAAGGTTTGTAGACGTGTAGAGTAATGTACCTTGGAGAGGTGGTTTGTAGAGGTGTAGAGTAATGTACCTTGGAGAGGTGGTTTGTAGACATGTAGAGTTACATACCTTGGAGAGGTGGTTTATAGAGGTGTAGAGTAATGTACCTTGGAGAGGTCGTTTGTAGAGGTGTAGAGTAATGTACCTTAGAGAGGTGGTTTGTAGAGGTGTAGAGTAATGTATCTTGGAGAGGTAGTTTGTAGAGGTGTAGAGGTGTAGAGTAATGTACCTTAGAGAGGTGGTTTGTAGAGGTGTAGAAGTGTAGAGTAATGTACTTTAGAGAGGTGGTTTGTAGAGATGTCGAGTAATGTACCCTGGAGAGGTGGTTTGTAGAGGTGTAGAGTAATGTACCTTGGAGAGGTGGTTTGTAGAAGTGTAGAGTAATGTACCTTGGAGAGGTGGTTTGTAGAGATGTAGGGTTCTGTACCTTGGAGAGGTGGTTTGTAGAGGTGTAGAGTAATGTACCTTGGAGAGGTGGTTTGTATACATGTAGAGTTACATACCTTGGAGAGGTGGTTTGTAGAGGTGTAGAGTAATGTACATTGGAGAGGTGGTTTGTAGAGGTGTAGAGTAATGTACCTTGAGGAGGTGGTTTGTAGAGATGTCAAGTAATGTACCTTGGAGAGGTGGTTTGTAGAGGTGTAGAGTAATGTACCTTGCAGAGGTGGTTTGTAGAGGTGTAGAGAATGTACCTTGGAGAGGTGGTTTGTAGAGATGTAAGGTAACGTACCTTGGAGAGGTGGTTTGTAGAGGTGTAGAGTAATGTACCTTAAAGAGGTGGTTTGTAGAGATGTCAAGTAATGGACCTTGGAGAGCTGGTTTGTAGAGGTGTAGAGTAATGTACCTTGGAGAGGTTGTTTGTAGAGGTGTAGAGTAATGTACCTTGGAGAGGTTGTTTGTAGAGATGTAAGGTTATGTACCTTGAAGAGGTGGTTTGTAGAGGTGTAGAGTAATGCACCTTGGAGAGGTGGTTTGTAGAGATGCAAGGTAATGTACCTTGGAAAGGTGGTTTGTAGACGTGTAGAGTAATGTACCTTAAAGGGGTGGTTTGTAGAGATGTCAAGTAATGTACCTTGGAGAGGTGGTTTGTAGAGGTGTAGAGTAATGTACCTTGGAGAGGTGGTTTCTAGAGGTGTAGAGTAATGTATCTTGAGGAGGTGGTTTGTAGAGATGTCAAGTAATGTACCTTGGAGAGGTGGTTTGTAGAGGTGTAGAGTAATGTACCTTGAAGAGGTGGTTTGTAGAGGTGTAGAGTAATGTACCTTCGAGAGGTGGTTTGTAGAGATGTCAAGTTATGTACCTTGCAGAGGCGGTTTGTAGAAGTATAGAGTAATGAACCTTGGAGAGGTGGTTTGTAGAGGTGTAGAGTAATGTACCTTGGAGATTTGGTTTGTAGAGGGGTGGAGTAATGTATCTTGGAGAGGTGGTTTGTAGAGGTGTAGAGTAATGTACCTTGGAGAGGTGGTTTGTAGAGATGCTGAATTACATACCTTGAAGAGGTGGTTTGTAGAGATGTAAGGTTATGTACCTTGAAGAGGTGGTTTGTAGAGGTGTAGAGAAATGTACCTTGAAGAGGTGGTTTGTAGAGGTGTAGAGTGATGTACCTTGAAGAGGTGGTTTGTAGAGATGTAGAGTTATGGACCTTGAAGAGGTGGTTTGTAGAGATGTAAGGTTATGTACCTTGGAGAGGTGGTATGTAGAGATGCTGAGTTACATACCTTGAAGAGGTGGTTTGTAGAGATGTAGAGTAATGTACCTTGAAGAGGTGGTTTGTACAGATGTAAGGTTATGTACCTTGAAGAGGTGGTTTGTAGAGGTGTAGAGAAATGTACCTTGAAGAGGTGGTTTGTAGAGGTGTAGAGTAATGTACCTTGAAGAGGTGGTTTGTAGAGGTGTAGAGTAATGTACCTTCAAGAGGTGGTTTGTAGAGATGTCAAGTTATGTACCTTGCAGAGGCGGTTTGTAGAAGTATAGAGTAATGAACCTTGGAGAGGTGGTTTGTAGAGGTGTAGAGTAATGTACCTTGGAGAGGTGGTTTGTAGAGGTGTAGAGTAATGTACCTTGAAGAGGTGGTTTGTAGAGATGTAGAGTTATGGACCTTGAAGAGGTGGTTTGTAGAGATGTAAGGTTATGCACCTTGAAGAGGTGGTTTGTACAGGTGTAGAGAAATGTACCTTGAAGAGGTGGTTTGTAGAGGTGTAGAGTAATGTACCTTGAAGAGGTGGTTTGTAGAGGTGTAGAGTAATGTACCTTGGAGAGGTGGTTTGTAGACGTGTAGAGTAATGTACCTTGGAGAGGTGGTTTGCAGAGATGTCAAGTTATGTACCTTGGAGAGGTGGTTTGTAGAGATGTAAGGTTATGTACCTTGAAGAGGTGGTTTTTAGAGGTGTAGAGTAATGTACCTTGGAGACGTGGTTTGTAGAGGTGTAGAGTAATGTACCTTGGAGAGATGGTTTGTAGAGGTGTAGAGTAATGTACCTTGGAGAGGTGGTTTGTAGAGATATAGAGTTCTGTACCTTGGAGAGGTGGTTTGTAAAGGTGTAAGGTTATATACCTTGGAGAGGTGGTTTGTAGAGGTGTAGAGTAATGTACCTTGGAGAGGTGGTTTGTAGAGGTGTAGAGTTCTGTACCTTGGAGAGGTGGTTTGTAGAGGTGTAGAGTAATGTAGCTTGGAGAGGTGGTTTGTAGAGATGTAAGGTTATGTACCTTGAACAGAAGGTTTGTAGACGTGTAGAGTAATGTACCTTGGAGAGGTGGTTTGTAGAGGTGTAGAGTAATGTACCTTGGAGAGGTGGTTTGTAGACATGTAGAGTTACATACCTTGGAGAGGTGGTTTATAGAGGTGTAGAGTAATGTACCTTGGAGAGGTGGTTTGTAGAGGTGTAGAGTAATGTACCTTAGAGAGGTGGTTTGTAGAGGTGTAGAGTAATGTATCTTGGAGAGGTAGTTTGTAGAGGTGTAGAGGTGTAGAGTAATGTACCTTAGAGAGGTGGTTTGTAGAGGTGTAGAAGTGTAGAGTAATGTACTTTAGAGAGGTGGTTTGTAGAGATGTCGAGTAATGTACCCTGGAGAGGTGGTTTGTAGAGGTGTAGAGTAATGTACCTTGGAGAGGTGGTTTGCAGAAGTGTAGAGTAATGTACCTTGGAGAGGTGGTTTGTAGAGATGTAGGGTTCTGTACCTTGGAGAGGTGGTTTGTAGAGGTGTAGAGTAATGTACCTTGGAGAGGTGGTTTGTATACATGTAGAGTTACATACCTTGGTGAGGTGGTTTGTAGAGGTGTAGAGTAATGTACATTGGAGAGGTGGTTTGTAGAGGTGTAGAGTAATGTACCTTGAGGAGGTGGTTTGTAGAGATGTCAAGTAATGTACCTTGGAGAGGTGGTTTGTAGAGGTGTAGAGTAATGTACCTTGCAGAGGTGGTTTGTAGAGGTGTAGAGAATGTACCTTGGAGAGGTGGTTTGTAGAGATGTAAGGTAACGTACCTTGGAGAGGTGGTTTGTAGAGGTGTAGAGTAATGTACCTTAAAGAGGTGGTTTGTAGAGATGTCAAGTAATGTACCTTAGAGAGCTGGTTTGTAGAGGTGTAGAGTAATGTACCTTGGAGAGGTTGTTTGTAGAGGTGTAGAGTAATGTACCTTGGAGAGGTGGTTTGTAGAGATGTAAGGTTATGTACCTTGAAGAGGTGGTTTGTAGAGGTGTAGAGTAATGCACCTTGGAGAGGTGGTTTGTAGAGATGCAAGGTAATGTACCTTGGAAAGGTGGTTTGTAGACGTGTAGAGTAATGTACCTTAAAGGGGTGGTTTGTAGAGATGTCAAGTAATGTACCTTGGAGAGGTGGTTTGTAGAGGTGTAGAGTAATGTACCTTGGAGAGGTGGTTTGTAGAGGTGTAGAGTAATGTATCTTGAGGAGGTGGTTTGTAGAGATGTCAAGTAATGTACCTTGGAGAGGTGGTTTGTAGAGGTGTAGAGTAATGTACCTTGGAGAGGTGGTTTGTAGAGGTGTAGAGTAATGTAACTTGGAGAGGTGGTTTGTAGAGATGTAAGGGTATGTACCTTGAGAGGTGGTTTATAGAGGTGTAGAGTAATGCACCTTGGAGAGGTGGTTTGTAGAGGTGTAGAGAATGTACCTTGGAGAGGTGGTTTGTAGAGATGTAAGGTAACGTACCTTGGAGAGGTGGTTTGTAGAGGTGTAGAGTAATGTACCTTAAAGAGGTGCTTTGTAGAGATGTCAAGTAATGTACCTTGGAAGGGTGGTTTGTAGAGGTGTAGAGTAATGTACCTTGGAGAGGTGGTTTGTAGAGGTGTAGAGTAATGTACCTTGGAGAGGTGGTTTGTAGAGATGTAAGGTTATGTACCTTGAAGAGGTGGTTTGTAGAGGTGTAGAGTAATGTACCTTGGAGAGGTGGTTTGTAGAGATGTAAGGTTATGTACCTTGAAGAGGTGGTTTGTAGAGGTGTAGAGTAATGTACCTTGGAGAGGTTGTTTGTAGAGGTGTAGAGTAATGTACCTTGGAGAGGTGGTTTGTAGAGGTGTAAGGTTATGTACCTTGAAGAGGTGGTTTGTAGAGGTGTAGAGTAATGTACCTTGAAGAGGTGGTTTGTAGAGATGTAGAGCTATGGACCTTGAAGAGGTGGTTTGTAGAGATGTAAGGTTATGCACCTTGAAGAGGTGGTTTGTACAGGTGTAGAGTTACATACCTTGGTGAGGTGGTTTGTAGAGGTGTAGAGTAATGTACATTGGAGAGGTGGTTTGTAGAGGTGTAGAGTAATGTACCCTGGAGAGGTGGTTTGTAGAGGTGTAGAGTAATGTACCTTGGAGAGGTGGTTTGCAGAAGTGTAGAGTAATGTACCTTGGAGAGGTGGTTTGTAGAGATGTAGGGTTCTGTACCTTGGAGAGGTGGTTTGTAGAGGTGTAGAGTAATGTACCTTGGAGAGGTGGTTTGTATACATGTAGAGTTACATACCTTGGTGAGGTGGTTTGTAGAGGTGTAGAGTAATGTACATTGGAGAGGTGGTTTGTAGAGGTGTAGAGTAATGTACCTTGAGGAGGTGGTTTGTAGAGATGTCAAGTAATGTACCTTGGAGAGGTGGTTTGTAGAGGTGTAGAGTAATGTACCTTGCAGAGGTGGTTTGTAGAGGTGTAGAGAATGTACCTTGGAGAGGTGGTTTGTAGAGATGTAAGGTAACGTACCTTGGAGAGGTGGTTTGTAGAGGTGTAGAGTAATGTACCTTAAAGAGGTGGTTTGTAGAGATGTCAAGTAATGTACCTTAGAGAGCTGGTTTGTAGAGGTGTAGAGTAATGTACCTTGGAGAGGTTGTTTGTAGAGGTGTAGAGTAATGTACCTTGGAGAGGTGGTTTGTAGAGATGTAAGGTTATGTACCTTGAAGAGGTGGTTTGTAGAGGTGTAGAGTAATGCACCTTGGAGAGGTGGTTTGTAGAGATGCAAGGTAATGTACCTTGGAAAGGTGGTTTGTAGACGTGTAGAGTAATGTACCTTAAAGGGGTGGTTTGTAGAGATGTCAAGTAATGTACCTTGGAGAGGTGGTTTGTAGAGGTGTAGAGTAATGTACCTTGGAGAGGTGGTTTGTAGAGGTGTAGAGTAATGTATCTTGAGGAGGTGGTTTGTAGAGATGTCAAGTAATGTACCTTGGAGAGGTGGTTTGTAGAGGTGTAGAGTAATGTACCTTGGAGAGGTGGTTTGTAGAGGTGTAGAGTAATGTAACTTGGAGAGGTGGTTTGTAGAGATGTAAGGGTATGTACCTTGAGAGGTGGTTTATAGAGGTGTAGAGTAATGCACCTTGGAGAGGTGGTTTGTAGAGGTGTAGAGAATGTACCTTGGAGAGGTGGTTTGTAGAGATGTAAGGTAACGTACCTTGGAGAGGTGGTTTGTAGAGGTGTAGAGTAATGTACCTTAAAGAGGTGCTTTGTAGAGATGTCAAGTAATGTACCTTGGAAGGGTGGTTTGTAGAGGTGTAGAGTAATGTACCTTGGAGAGGTGGTTTGTAGAGGTGTAGAGTAATGTACCTTGGAGAGGTGGTTTGTAGAGATGTAAGGTTATGTACCTTGAAGAGGTGGTTTGTAGAGATGTAGAGTAATGTACCTTGGAGAGGTGGTTTGTAGAGATGTAAGGTTATGTACCTTGAAGAGGTGGTTTGTAGAGGTGTAGAGTAATGTACCTTGGAGAGGTTGTTTGTAGAGGTGTAGAGTAATGTACCTTGGAGAGGTGGTTTGTAGAGGTGTAAGGTTATGTACCTTGAAGAGGTGGTTTGTAGAGGTGTAGAGTAATGTACCTTGAAGAGGTGGTTTGTAGAGATGTAGAGTTATGGACCTTGAAGAGGTGGTTTGTAGAGATGTAAGGTTATGCACCTTGAAGAGGTGGTTTGTACAGGTGTAGAGAAATGTACCTTGAAGAGGTGGTTTGTAGAGGTGTAGAGTAATGTACCTTGAAGAGGTGGTTTGTAGAGGTGTAGAGTAATGTACCTTGGAGAGGTGGTTTGTAGACGTGTAGAGTAATGTACCTTGGAGAGGTGGTTTGCAGAGATGTCAAGTTATGTACCTTGGAGAGGTGGTTTGTAGAGATGTAAGGTTATGTACCTTGAAGAGGTGGTTTTTAGAGGTGTAGAGTAATGTACCTTGGAGACGTGGTTTGTAGAGGTGTAGAGTAATGTACCTTGGAGAGATGGTTTGTAGAGGTGTAGAGTAATGTACCTTGGAGAGGTGGTTTGTAGAGATATAGAGTTCTGTACCTTGGAGAGGTGGTTTGTAAAGGTGTAAGGTTATATACCTTGGAGAGGTGGTTTGTAGAGGTGTAGAGTAATGTACCTTGGAGAGGTGGTTTGTAGAGGTGTAGAGTTCTGTACCTTGGAGAGGTGGTTTGTAGAGGTGTAGAGTAATGTAGCTTGGAGAGGTGGTTTGTAGAGATGTAAGGTTATGTACCTTGAACAGAAGGTTTGTAGACGTGTAGAGTAATGTACCTTGGAGAGGTGGTTTGTAGAGGTGTAGAGTAATGTACCTTGGAGAGGTGGTTTGTAGACATGTAGAGTTACATACCTTGGAGAGGTGGTTTATAGAGGTGTAGAGTAATGTACCTTGGAGAGGTGGTTTGTAGAGGTGTAGAGTAAAGTACCTTAGAGAGGTGGTTTGTAGAGGTGTAGAGTAATGTATCTTGGAGAGGTAGTTTGTAGAGGTGTAGAGGTGTAGAGTAATGTACCTTAGAGAGGTGGTTTGTAGAGGTGTAGAAGTGTAGAGTAATGTACTTTAGAGAGGTGGTTTGTAGAGATGTCGAGTAATGTACCCTGGAGAGGTGGTTTGTAGAGGTGTAGAGTAATGTACCTTGGAGAGGTGGTTTGCAGAAGTGTAGAGTAATGTACCTTGGAGAGGTGGTTTGTAGAGATGTAGGGTTCTGTACCTTGGAGAGGTGGTTTGTAGAGGTGTAGAGTAATGTACCTTGGAGAGGTGGTTTGTATACATGTAGAGTTACATACCTTGGTGAGGTGGTTTGTAGAGGTGTAGAGTAATGTACATTGGAGAGGTGGTTTGTAGAGGTGTAGAGTAATGTACCTTGAGGAGGTGGTTTGTAGAGATGTCAAGTAATGTACCTTGGAGAGGTGGTTTGTAGAGGTGTAGAGTAATGTACCTTGCAGAGGTGGTTTGTAGAGGTGTAGAGAATGTACCTTGGAGAGGTGGTTTGTAGAGATGTAAGGTAACGTACCTTGGAGAGGTGGTTTGTAGAGGTGTAGAGTAATGTACCTTAAAGAGGTGGTTTGTAGAGATGTCAAGTAATGTACCTTAGAGAGCTGGTTTGTAGAGGTGTAGAGTAATGTACCTTGGAGAGGTTGTTTGTAGAGGTGTAGAGTAATGTACCTTGGAGAGGTGGTTTGTAGAGATGTAAGGTTATGTACCTTGAAGAGGTGGTTTGTAGAGGTGTAGAGTAATGCACCTTGGAGAGGTGGTTTGTAGAGATGCAAGGTAATGTACCTTGGAAAGGTGGTTTGTAGACGTGTAGAGTAATGTACCTTAAAGGGGTGGTTTGTAGAGATGTCAAGTAATGTACCTTGGAGAGGTGGTTTGTAGAGGTGTAGAGTAATGTACCTTGGAGAGGTGGTTTGTAGAGGTGTAGAGTAATGTATCTTGAGGAGGTGGTTTGTAGAGATGTCAAGTAATGTACCTTGGAGAGGTGGTTTGTAGAGGTGTAGAGTAATGTACCTTGGAGAGGTGGTTTGTAGAGGTGTAGAGTAATGTAACTTGGAGAGGTGGTTTGTAGAGATGTAAGGGTATGTACCTTGAGAGGTGGTTTATAGAGGTGTAGAGTAATGCACCTTGGAGAGGTGGTTTGTAGAGGTGTAGAGAATGTACCTTGGAGAGGTGGTTTGTAGAGATGTAAGGTAACGTACCTTGGAGAGGTGGTTTGTAGAGGTGTAGAGTAATGTACCTTAAAGAGGTGCTTTGTAGAGATGTCAAGTAATGTACCTTGGAAGGGTGGTTTGTAGAGGTGTAGAGTAATGTACCTTGGAGAGGTGGTTTGTAGAGGTGTAGAGTAATGTACCTTGGAGAGGTGGTTTGTAGAGATGTAAGGTTATGTACCTTGAAGAGGTGGTTTGTAGAGATGTAGAGTAATGTACCTTGGAGAGGTGGTTTGTAGAGATGTAAGGTTATGTACCTTGAAGAGGTGGTTTGTAGAGGTGTAGAGTAATGTACCTTGGAGAGGTTGTTTGTAGAGGTGTAGAGTAATGTACCTTGGAGAGGTGGTTTGTAGAGGTGTAAGGTTATGTACCTTGAAGAGGTGGTTTGTAGAGGTGTAGAGTAATGCACCTTGGAGAGGTGGTTTGTAGAGGTGTAGAGTAATGTACCTTGGAGAGGTGGTTTGTAGAGATGTAAGGTAATGTACCTTGGAGAGGTGGTTTGTAGAGGTGTAGAGTAATGTACCTTAAAGAGGTGGTTTGTAGAGATGTCAAGTAATGTACCTTGGAGAGGTAGTTTGTAGAGGTGTAGAGTAATGTACCTTGCAGAGGTGGTTTGTAGAGGTGTAGAGAATGTACCTTGGAGAGGTGGTTTGTAGAGATGTAAGGTAACGTACCTTGGAGAGGTGGTTTGTAGAGGTGTAGAGTAATGTACCTTAAAGAGGTGGTTTGTAGAGATGTCAAGTAATGTACCTTAGAGAGCTGGTTTGTAGAGGTGTAGAGTAATGTACCTTGGAGAGGTTGTTTGTAGAGGTGTAGAGTAATGTACCTTGGAGAGGTGGTTTGTAGAGATGTAAGGTTATGTACCTTGAAGAGGTGGTTTGTAGAGGTGTAGAGTAATGCACCTTGGAGAGGTGGTTTGTAGAGATGCAAGGTAATGTACCTTGGAAAGGTGGTTTGTAGACGTGAGAGTAATGTACCTTAAAGGGGTGGTTTGTAGAGATGTCAAGTAATGTACCTTGGAGAGGTGGTTTGTAGAGGTGTAGAGTAATGTACCTTGGAGAGGTGGTTTGTAGAGGTGTAGAGTAATGTATCTTGAGGAGGTGGTTTGTAGAGATGTCAAGTAATGTACCTTGGAGAGGTGGTTTGTAGAGGTGTAGAGTAATGTACCTTGGAGAGGTGGTTTGTAGAGGTGTAGAGTAATGTAACTTGGAGAGGTGGTTTGTAGAGATGTAAGGGTATGTACCTTGAGAGGTGGTTTATAGAGGTGTAGAGTAATGCACCTTGGAGAGGTGGTTTGTAGAGGTGTAGAGAATGTACCTTGGAGAGGTGGTTTGTAGAGATGTAAGGTAACGTACCTTGGAGAGGTGGTTTGTAGAGGTGTAGAGTAATGTACCTTAAAGAGGTGCTTTGTAGAGATGTCAAGTAATGTACCTTGGAAGGGTGGTTTGTAGAGGTGTAGAGTAATGTACCTTGGAGAGGTGGTTTGTAGAGGTGTAGAGTAATGTACCTTGGAGAGGTGGTTTGTAGAGATGTAAGGTTATGTACCTTGAAGAGGTGGTTTGTAGAGATGTAGAGTAATGTACCTTGGAGAGGTGGTTTGTAGAGATGTAAGGTTATGTACCTTGAAGAGGTGGTTTGTAGAGGTGTAGAGTAATGTACCTTGGAGAGGTTGTTTGTAGAGGTGTAGAGTAATGTACCTTGGAGAGGTGGTTTGTAGAGGTGTAAGGTTATGTACCTTGAAGAGGTGGTTTGTAGAGGTGTAGAGTAATGCACCTTGGAGAGGTGGTTTGTAGAGGTGTAGAGTAATGTACCTTGGAGAGGTGGTTTGTAGAGATGTAAGGTAATGTACCTTGGAGAGGTGGTTTGTAGAGGTGTAGAGTAATGTACCTTAAAGAGGTGGTTTGTAGACATGTCAAGTAATGTACCTTGGAGAGGTAGTTTGTAGAGGTGTAGAGTAATGTACCTTGGAGAGGTGGTTTGTAGAGATGTAAGGTAATGTACCATGGAGAGGTGGTTTGTAGAGGTGTAGAGTAATGTACCTTGGAGAGGTGGTTTGTAGAGATGTAAGGTTATGTACCTTGAAGAGGTGGTTTGTAGAGGTGTAGAGTAATGTACCTTGGAGAGGTGGTTTGTAGAGATGTAAGGTTATGTACCTTGAAGAGGTGGTTTGTAGAGGTGTAGAGTAATGTACCTTGCAGAGGCGGTTTGTAGAAGTATAGAGTAATGAACCTTGGAGAGGTGGTTTGTAGAGGTGTAGAGTAATGTACCTTGGAGATTTGGTTTGTAGAGGGGTGGAGTAATGCATCTTGGAGAGGTGGTTTGTAGAGGTGTAGAGTAATGTACCTTGGAGAGGTGGTTTGTAGAGATGCTGAGTTACATACCTTGAAGAGGTGGTTTGTAGAGATGTAGAGTAATGTACCTTGAAGAGGTGGTTTGTACAGATGTAAGGTTATGTACCTTGAAGAGGTGGTTTGTAGAGGTGTAGAGAAATGTACCTTGAAGAGGTGGTTTGTAGAGGTGTAGAGTGATGTACCTTGAAGAGGTGGTTTGTAGAGATGTAGAGTTATGGACCTTGAAGAGGTGGTTTGTAGAGATGTAAGGTTATGTACCTTGGAGAGGTGGTTTGTAGAGTTGTAGAGTAATGTACCTTGGAGAGGTGGTTTGTAGAGGTTTAGAGTAATGTACCGTGGAGATGTGGTTTGTAGAGGGGTGGAGTAATGTATCTTGGAGAGGTGGTTTGTAGAGGTGTAGAGTAATGTACCTTGGAGAGGTGGTTTGTAGAGATGCTGAGTTACCTACCTTGAAGAGGTGGTTTGTAGAGATGTAGAGTAATGTACCTTGAAGAGGTGGTTTGTACAGATGTAAGGTTATGTACCTTGAAGAGGTGGTTTGTAGAGGTGTAGAGAAATGTACCTTGAAGAGGTGGTTTGTAGAGGTGTAGAGTAATGTACCTTGAAGAGGTGGTTTGTAGAGGTGTAGAGTAATGTACCTTCGAGAGGTGGTTTGTAGAGATGTCAAGTTATGTACCTTGCAGAGGCGGTTTGTAGAAGTATAGAGTAATGAACCTTGGAGAGGTGGTTTGTAGAGGTGTAGAGTAATGTACCTTGGAGAGGTGGTTTGTAGAGGTGTAGAGTAATGTACCTTGAAGAGGTGGTTTGTAGAGATGTAGAGTTATGGACCTTGAAGAGGTGGTTTGTATAGATGTAAGGTTATGCACCTTGAAGAGGTGGTTTGTACAGGTGTAGAGAAATGTACCTTGAAGAGGTGGTTTGTAGAGGTGTAGAGTAATGTACCTTGAAGAGGTGGTTTGTAGAGGTGTAGAGTAATGTACCTTAGAGAGGTGGTTTGTAGACGTGTAGAGTAATGTACCTTGGAGAGGTGGTTTGCAGAGATGTCAAGCTATGTACCTTGGAGAGGTGGTTTGTAGAGATGTAAGGTTATGTACCTTGAAGAGGTGGTTTTTAGAGGTGTAGAGTAATGTACCTTGGAGACGTGGTTTGTAGAGGTGTAGAGTAATGTACCTTGGAGAGATGGTTTGTAGAGGTGTAGAGTAATGTACCTTGGAGAGGTGGTTTGTAGAGATATAGAGTTCTGTACCTTGGAGAGGTGGTTTGTAAAGGTGTAAGGTTATATACCTTGGAGAGGTGGTTTGTAGAGGTGTAGAGTAATGTACCTTGGAGAGGTGGTTTGTAGAGGTGTAGAGTTCTGTACCTTGGAGAGGTGGTTTGTAGAGGTGTAGAGTAATGTAGCTTGGAGAGGTGGTTTGTAGAGATGTAAGGTTATGTACCTTGAACAGAAGGTTTGTAGACGTGTAGAGTAATGTACCTTGGAGAGGTGGTTTGTAGAGGTGTAGAGTAATGTACCTTGGAGAGGTGGTTTGTAGACATGTAGAGTTACATACCTTGGAGAGGTGGTTTATAGAGGTGTAGAGTAATGTACCTTGGAGAGGTCGTTTGTAGAGGTGTAGAGTAATGTACCTTAGAGAGGTGGTTTGTAGAGGTGTAGAGTAATGTATCTTGGAGAGGTAGTTTGTAGAGGTGTAGAGGTGTAGAGTAATGTACCTTAGAGAGGTGGTTTGTAGAGGTGTAGAAGTGTAGAGTAATGTACTTTAGAGAGGTGGTTTGTAGAGATGTCGAGTAATGTACCCTGGAGAGGTGGTTTGTAGAGGTGTAGAGTAATGTACCTTGGAGAGGTGGTTTGTAGAAGTGTAGAGTAATGTACCTTGGAGAGGTGGTTTGTAGAGATGTAGGGTTCTGTACCTTGGAGAGGTGGTTTGTAGAGGTGTAGAGTAATGTACCTTGGAGAGGTGGTTTGCATACATGTAGAGTTACATACCTTGGAGAGGTGGTTTGTAGAGGTGTAGAGTAATGTACATTGGAGAGGTGGTTTGTAGAGGTGTAGAGTAATGTACCTTGAGGAGGTGGTTTGTAGAGATGTCAAGTAATGTACCTTGGAGAGGTGGTTTGTAGAGGTGTAGAGTAATGTACCTTGCAGAGGTGGTTTGTAGAGGTGTAGAGAATGTACCTTGGAGAGGTGGTTTGTAGAGATGTAAGGTAACGAACCTTGGAGAGGTGGTTTGTAGAGGTGTAGAGTAATGTACCTTAAAGAGGTGGTTTGTAGAGATGTCAAGTAATGGACCTTGGAGAGCTGGTTTGTAGAGGTGTAGAGTAATGTACCTTGGAGAGGTTGTTTGTAGAGGTGTAGAGTAATGTACCTTGGAGAGGTTGTTTGTAGAGATGTAAGGTTATGTACCTTGAAGAGGTGGTTTGTAGAGGTGTAGAGTAATGCACCTTGGAGAGGTGGTTTGTAGAGATGCAAGGTAATGTACCTTGGAAAGGTGGTTTGTAGACGTGTAGAGTAATGTACCTTAAAGGGGTGGTTTGTAGAGATGTCAAGTAATGTACCTTGGAGAGGTGGTTTGTAGAGGTGTAGAGTAATGTACCTTGGAGAGGTGGTTTCTAGAGGTGTAGAGTAATGTATCTTGAGGAGGTGGTTTGTAGAGATGTCAAGTAATGTACCTTGGAGAGGTGGTTTGTAGAGGTGTAGAGTAATGTACCTTGAAGAGGTGGTTTGTAGAGGTGTAGAGTAATGTACCTTCGAGAGGTGGTTTGTAGAGATGTCAAGTTATGTACCTTGCAGAGGCGGTTTGTAGAAGTATAGAGTAATGAACCTTGGAGAGGTGGTTTGTAGAGGTGTAGAGTAATGTACCTTGGAGATTTGGTTTGTAGAGGGGTGGAGTAATGTATCTTGGAGAGGTGGTTTGTAGAGGTGTAGAGTAATGTACCTTGGAGAGGTGGTTTGTAGAGATGCTGAATTACATACCTTGAAGAGGTGGTTTGTAGAGATGTAAGGTTATGTACCTTGAAGAGGTGGTTTGTAGAGGTGTAGAGAAATGTACCTTGAAGAGGTGGTTTGTAGAGGTGTAGAGTGATGTACCTTGAAGAGGTGGTTTGTAGAGATGTAGAGTTATGGACCTTGAAGAGGTGGTTTGTAGAGATGTAAGGTTATGCACCTTGGAGAGGTGGTATGTAGAGATGCTGAGTTACATACCTTGAAGAGGTGGTTTGTAGAGATGTAGAGTAATGTACCTTGAAGAGGTGGTTTGTACAGATGTAAGGTTATGTACCTTGAAGAGGTGGTTTGTAGAGGTGTAGAGAAATGTACCTTGAAGAGGTGGTTTGTAGAGGTGTAGAGTAATGTACCTTGAAGAGGTGGTTTGTAGAGGTGTAGAGTAATGTACCTTCAAGAGGTGGTTTGTAGAGATGTCAAGTTATGTACCTTGCAGAGGCGGTTTGTAGAAGTATAGAGTAATGAACCTTGGAGAGGTGGTTTGTAGAGGTGTAGAGTAATGTACCTTGGAGAGGTGGTTTGTAGAGGTGTAGAGTAATGTACCTTGAAGAGGTGGTTTGTAGAGATGTAGAGTTATGGACCTTGAAGAGGTGGTTTGTAGAGATGTAAGGTTATGCACCTTGAAGAGGTGGTTTGTACAGGTGTAGAGAAATGTACCTTGAAGAGGTGGTTTGTAGAGGTGTAGAGTAATGTACCTTGAAGAGGTGGTTTGTAGAGGTGTAGAGTAATGTACCTTGGAGAGGTGGTTTGTAGACGTGTAGAGTAATGTACCTTGGAGAGGTGGTTTGCAGAGATGTCAAGTTATGTACCTTGGAGAGGTGGTTTGTAGAGATGTAAGGTTATGTACCTTGAAGAGGTGGTTTTTAGAGGTGTAGAGTAATGTACCTTGGAGACGTGGTTTGTAGAGGTGTAGAGTAATGTACCTTGGAGAGATGGTTTGTAGAGGTGTAGAGTAATGTACCTTGGAGAGGTGGTTTGTAGAGATATAGAGTTCTGTACCTTGGAGAGGTGGTTTGTAAAGGTGTAAGGTTATATACCTTGGAGAGGTGGTTTGTAGAGGTGTAGAGTAATGTACCTTGGAGAGGTGGTTTGTAGAGGTGTAGAGTTCTGTACCTTGGAGAGGTGGTTTGTAGAGGTGTAGAGTAATGTAGCTTGGAGAGGTGGTTTGTAGAGATGTAAGGTTATGTACCTTGAACAGAAGGTTTGTAGACGTGTAGAGTAATGTACCTTGGAGAGGTGGTTTGTAGAGGTGTAGAGTAATGTACCTTGGAGAGGTGGTTTGTAGACATGTAGAGTTACATACCTTGGAGAGGTGGTTTATAGAGGTGTAGAGTAATGTACCTTGGAGAGGTGGTTTGTAGAGGTGTAGAGTAATGTACCTTAGAGAGGTGGTTTGTAGAGGTGTAGAGTAATGTATCTTGGAGAGGTAGTTTGTAGAGGTGTAGAGGTGTAGAGTAATGTACCTTAGAGAGGTGGTTTGTAGAGGTGTAGAAGTGTAGAGTAATGTACTTTAGAGAGGTGGTTTGTAGAGATGTCGAGTAATGTACCCTGGAGAGGTGGTTTGTAGAGGTGTAGAGTAATGTACCTTGGAGAGGTGGTTTGCAGAAGTGTAGAGTAATGTACCTTGGAGAGGTGGTTTGTAGAGATGTAGGGTTCTGTACCTTGGAGAGGTGGTTTGTAGAGGTGTAGAGTAATGTACCTTGGAGAGGTGGTTTGTATACATGTAGAGTTACATACCTTGGTGAGGTGGTTTGTAGAGGTGTAGAGTAATGTACATTGGAGAGGTGGTTTGTAGAGGTGTAGAGTAATGTACCTTGAGGAGGTGGTTTGTAGAGATGTCAAGTAATGTACCTTGGAGAGGTGGTTTGTAGAGGTGTAGAGTAATGTACCTTGCAGAGGTGGTTTGTAGAGGTGTAGAGAATGTACCTTGGAGAGGTGGTTTGTAGAGATGTAAGGTAACGTACCTTGGAGAGGTGGTTTGTAGAGGTGTAGAGTAATGTACCTTAAAGAGGTGGTTTGTAGAGATGTCAAGTAATGTACCTTAGAGAGCTGGTTTGTAGAGGTGTAGAGTAATGTACCTTGGAGAGGTTGTTTGTAGAGGTGTAGAGTAATGTACCTTGGAGAGGTGGTTTGTAGAGATGTAAGGTTATGTACCTTGAAGAGGTGGTTTGTAGAGGTGTAGAGTAATGCACCTTGGAGAGGTGGTTTGTAGAGATGCAAGGTAATGTACCTTGGAAAGGTGGTTTGTAGACGTGTAGAGTAATGTACCTTAAAGGGGTGGTTTGTAGAGATGTCAAGTAATGTACCTTGGAGAGGTGGTTTGTAGAGGTGTAGAGTAATGTACCTTGGAGAGGTGGTTTGTAGAGGTGTAGAGTAATGTATCTTGAGGAGGTGGTTTGTAGAGATGTCAAGTAATGTACCTTGGAGAGGTGGTTTGTAGAGGTGTAGAGTAATGTACCTTGGAGAGGTGGTTTGTAGAGGTGTAGAGTAATGTAACTTGGAGAGGTGGTTTGTAGAGATGTAAGGGTATGTACCTTGAGAGGTGGTTTATAGAGGTGTAGAGTAATGCACCTTGGAGAGGTGGTTTGTAGAGGTGTAGAGAATGTACCTTGGAGAGGTGGTTTGTAGAGATGTAAGGTAACGTACCTTGGAGAGGTGGTTTGTAGAGGTGTAGAGTAATGTACCTTAAAGAGGTGCTTTGTAGAGATGTCAAGTAATGTACCTTGGAAGGGTGGTTTGTAGAGGTGTAGAGTAATGTACCTTGGAGAGGTGGTTTGTAGAGGTGTAGAGTAATGTACCTTGGAGAGGTGGTTTGTAGAGATGTAAGGTTATGTACCTTGAAGAGGTGGTTTGTAGAGGTGTAGAGTAATGTACCTTGGAGAGGTGGTTTGTAGAGATGTAAGGTTATGTACCTTGAAGAGGTGGTTTGTAGAGGTGTAGAGTAATGTACCTTGGAGAGGTTGTTTGTAGAGGTGTAGAGTAATGTACCTTGGAGAGGTGGTTTGTAGAGGTGTAAGGTTATGTACCTTGAAGAGGTGGTTTGTAGAGGTGTAGAGTAATGTACCTTGAAGAGGTGGTTTGTAGAGATGTAGAGCTATGGACCTTGAAGAGGTGGTTTGTAGAGATGTAAGGTTATGCACCTTGAAGAGGTGGTTTGTACAGGTGTAGAGTTACATACCTTGGTGAGGTGGTTTGTAGAGGTGTAGAGTAATGTACATTGGAGAGGTGGTTTGTAGAGGTGTAGAGTAATGTACCCTGGAGAGGTGGTTTGTAGAGGTGTAGAGTAATGTACCTTGGAGAGGTGGTTTGCAGAAGTGTAGAGTAATGTACCTTGGAGAGGTGGTTTGTAGAGATGTAGGGTTCTGTACCTTGGAGAGGTGGTTTGTAGAGGTGTAGAGTAATGTACCTTGGAGAGGTGGTTTGTATACATGTAGAGTTACATACCTTGGTGAGGTGGTTTGTAGAGGTGTAGAGTAATGTACATTGGAGAGGTGGTTTGTAGAGGTGTAGAGTAATGTACCTTGAGGAGGTGGTTTGTAGAGATGTCAAGTAATGTACCTTGGAGAGGTGGTTTGTAGAGGTGTAGAGTAATGTACCTTGCAGAGGTGGTTTGTAGAGGTGTAGAGAATGTACCTTGGAGAGGTGGTTTGTAGAGATGTAAGGTAACGTACCTTGGAGAGGTGGTTTGTAGAGGTGTAGAGTAATGTACCTTAAAGAGGTGGTTTGTAGAGATGTCAAGTAATGTACCTTAGAGAGCTGGTTTGTAGAGGTGTAGAGTAATGTACCTTGGAGAGGTTGTTTGTAGAGGTGTAGAGTAATGTACCTTGGAGAGGTGGTTTGTAGAGATGTAAGGTTATGTACCTTGAAGAGGTGGTTTGTAGAGGTGTAGAGTAATGCACCTTGGAGAGGTGGTTTGTAGAGATGCAAGGTAATGTACCTTGGAAAGGTGGTTTGTAGACGTGTAGAGTAATGTACCTTAAAGGGGTGGTTTGTAGAGATGTCAAGTAATGTACCTTGGAGAGGTGGTTTGTAGAGGTGTAGAGTAATGTACCTTGGAGAGGTGGTTTGTAGAGGTGTAGAGTAATGTATCTTGAGGAGGTGGTTTGTAGAGATGTCAAGTAATGTACCTTGGAGAGGTGGTTTGTAGAGGTGTAGAGTAATGTACCTTGGAGAGGTGGTTTGTAGAGGTGTAGAGTAATGTAACTTGGAGAGGTGGTTTGTAGAGATGTAAGGGTATGTACCTTGAGAGGTGGTTTATAGAGGTGTAGAGTAATGCACCTTGGAGAGGTGGTTTGTAGAGGTGTAGAGAATGTACCTTGGAGAGGTGGTTTGTAGAGATGTAAGGTAACGTACCTTGGAGAGGTGGTTTGTAGAGGTGTAGAGTAATGTACCTTAAAGAGGTGCTTTGTAGAGATGTCAAGTAATGTACCTTGGAAGGGTGGTTTGTAGAGGTGTAGAGTAATGTACCTTGGAGAGGTGGTTTGTAGAGGTGTAGAGTAATGTACCTTGGAGAGGTGGTTTGTAGAGATGTAAGGTTATGTACCTTGAAGAGGTGGTTTGTAGAGATGTAGAGTAATGTACCTTGGAGAGGTGGTTTGTAGAGATGTAAGGTTATGTACCTTGAAGAGGTGGTTTGTAGAGGTGTAGAGTAATGTACCTTGGAGAGGTTGTTTGTAGAGGTGTAGAGTAATGTACCTTGGAGAGGTGGTTTGTAGAGGTGTAAGGTTATGTACCTTGAAGAGGTGGTTTGTAGAGGTGTAGAGTAATGTACCTTGAAGAGGTGGTTTGTAGAGATGTAGAGTTATGGACCTTGAAGAGGTGGTTTGTAGAGATGTAAGGTTATGCACCTTGAAGAGGTGGTTTGTACAGGTGTAGAGAAATGTACCTTGAAGAGGTGGTTTGTAGAGGTGTAGAGTAATGTACCTTGAAGAGGTGGTTTGTAGAGGTGTAGAGTAATGTACCTTGGAGAGGTGGTTTGTAGACGTGTAGAGTAATGTACCTTGGAGAGGTGGTTTGCAGAGATGTCAAGTTATGTACCTTGGAGAGGTGGTTTGTAGAGATGTAAGGTTATGTACCTTGAAGAGGTGGTTTTTAGAGGTGTAGAGTAATGTACCTTGGAGACGTGGTTTGTAGAGGTGTAGAGTAATGTACCTTGGAGAGATGGTTTGTAGAGGTGTAGAGTAATGTACCTTGGAGAGGTGGTTTGTAGAGATATAGAGTTCTGTACCTTGGAGAGGTGGTTTGTAAAGGTGTAAGGTTATATACCTTGGAGAGGTGGTTTGTAGAGGTGTAGAGTAATGTACCTTGGAGAGGTGGTTTGTAGAGGTGTAGAGTTCTGTACCTTGGAGAGGTGGTTTGTAGAGGTGTAGAGTAATGTAGCTTGGAGAGGTGGTTTGTAGAGATGTAAGGTTATGTACCTTGAACAGAAGGTTTGTAGACGTGTAGAGTAATGTACCTTGGAGAGGTGGTTTGTAGAGGTGTAGAGTAATGTACCTTGGAGAGGTGGTTTGTAGACATGTAGAGTTACATACCTTGGAGAGGTGGTTTATAGAGGTGTAGAGTAATGTACCTTGGAGAGGTGGTTTGTAGAGGTGTAGAGTAATGTACCTTAGAGAGGTGGTTTGTAGAGGTGTAGAGTAATGTATCTTGGAGAGGTAGTTTGTAGAGGTGTAGAGGTGTAGAGTAATGTACCTTAGAGAGGTGGTTTGTAGAGGTGTAGAAGTGTAGAGTAATGTACTTTAGAGAGGTGGTTTGTAGAGATGTCGAGTAATGTACCCTGGAGAGGTGGTTTGTAGAGGTGTAGAGTAATGTACCTTGGAGAGGTGGTTTGCAGAAGTGTAGAGTAATGTACCTTGGAGAGGTGGTTTGTAGAGATGTAGGGTTCTGTACCTTGGAGAGGTGGTTTGTAGAGGTGTAGAGTAATGTACCTTGGAGAGGTGGTTTGTATACATGTAGAGTTACATACCTTGGTGAGGTGGTTTGTAGAGGTGTAGAGTAATGTACATTGGAGAGGTGGTTTGTAGAGGTGTAGAGTAATGTACCTTGAGGAGGTGGTTTGTAGAGATGTCAAGTAATGTACCTTGGAGAGGTGGTTTGTAGAGGTGTAGAGTAATGTACCTTGCAGAGGTGGTTTGTAGAGGTGTAGAGAATGTACCTTGGAGAGGTGGTTTGTAGAGATGTAAGGTAACGTACCTTGGAGAGGTGGTTTGTAGAGGTGTAGAGTAATGTACCTTAAAGAGGTGGTTTGTAGAGATGTCAAGTAATGTACCTTAGAGAGCTGGTTTGTAGAGGTGTAGAGTAATGTACCTTGGAGAGGTTGTTTGTAGAGGTGTAGAGTAATGTACCTTGGAGAGGTGGTTTGTAGAGATGTAAGGTTATGTACCTTGAAGAGGTGGTTTGTAGAGGTGTAGAGTAATGCACCTTGGAGAGGTGGTTTGTAGAGATGCAAGGTAATG
This sequence comes from Pleurodeles waltl, assembly GCF_031143425.1. Classification (NCBI taxonomy): domain Eukaryota; kingdom Metazoa; phylum Chordata; class Amphibia; order Caudata; family Salamandridae; genus Pleurodeles; species Pleurodeles waltl. Next base: position 16,260,900 of record NC_090451.1, on the reverse strand, counting down.
TACCTTGGAAAGGTGGTTTGTAGACGTGTAGAGTAATGTACCTTAAAGGGGTGGTTTGTAGAGATGTCAAGTAATGTACCTTGGAGAGGTGGTTTGTAGAGGTGTAGAGTAATGTACCTTGGAGAGGTGGTTTGTAGAGGTGTAGAGTAATGTATCTTGAGGAGGTGGTTTGTAGAGATGTCAAGTAATGTACCTTGGAGAGGTGGTTTGTAGAGGTGTAGAGTAATGTACCTTGGAGAGGTGGTTTGTAGAGGTGTAGAGTAATGTAACTTGGAGAGGTGGTTTGTAGAGATGTAAGGGTATGTACCTTGAGAGGTGGTTTATAGAGGTGTAGAGTAATGCACCTTGGAGAGGTGGTTTGTAGAGGTGTAGAGAATGTACCTTGGAGAGGTGGTTTGTAGAGATGTAAGGTAACGTACCTTGGAGAGGTGGTTTGTAGAGGTGTAGAGTAATGTACCTTAAAGAGGTGCTTTGTAGAGATGTCAAGTAATGTACCTTGGAAGGGTGGTTTGTAGAGGTGTAAAGTAATGTACCTTGGAGAGGTGGTTTGTAGAGGTGTAGAGTAATGTACCTTGGAGAGGTGGTTTGTAGAGATGTAAGGTTATGTACCTTGAAGAGGTGGTTTGTAGAGATGTAGAGTAATGTACCTTGGAGAGGTGGTTTGTAGAGATGTAAGGTTATGTACCTTGAAGAGGTGGTTTGTAGAGGTGTAGAGTAATGTACCTTGGAGAGGTTGTTTGTAGAGGTGTAGAGTAATGTACCTTGGAGAGGTGGTTTGTAGAGGTGTAAGGTTATGTACCTTGAAGAGGTGGTTTGTAGAGGTGTAGAGTAATGCACCTTGGAGAGGTGGTTTGTAGAGGTGTAGAGTAATGTACCTTGGAGAGGTGGTTTGTAGAGATGTAAGGTAATGTACCTTGGAGAGGTGGTTTGTAGAGGTGTAGAGTAATGTACCTTAAAGAGGTGGTTTGTAGAGATGTCAAGTAATGTACCTTGGAGAGGTAGTTTGTAGAGGTGTAGAGTAATGTACCTTGGAGAGGTGGTTTGTAGAGATGTAAGGTAATGTACCATGGAGAGGTGGTTTGTAGAGGTGTAGAGTAATGTACCTTGGAGAGGTGGTTTGTAGAGATGTAAGGTTATGTACCTTGAAGAGGTGGTTTGTAGAGGTGTAGAGTAATGTACCTTGGAGAGGTGGTTTGTAGAGATGTAAGGTTATGTACCTTGAAGAGGTGGTTTGTAGAGGTGTAGAGTAATGTACCTTGGAGAGGTGGTTTGTAGAGGTGTAGAGTAATGTACCTTGAGGAGGTGGTTTGTAGAGATGTCAAGTAAAGTACCTTGGAGAGGTGGTTTGTAGAGGTGTAGAGTAATGTACCTTGGAGAGGTGGTTTGTAGAGGTGTAGAGTAATGTACCTTGGAGAGGTGGTTTGTAGAGATGTAAGGGTATGTACCTTGAAGAGGTGGTTTGTAGAGGTGTAGAGTAATGCACCTTGGAGAGGTGGTTTGTAGAGGTGTAGAGAATGTACCTTGGAGAGGTGGTTTGTAGAGATGTAAGGTAACGTACCTTGGAGAGGTGGTTTGTAGAGGTGTAGAGTAATGTACCTTAAAGAGGTGGTTTGTATAGATGTCAAGTAATGTACCTTGGAGGGGTGGTTTGTAGAGGTGTAGAGTAATGTACCTTGGAGAGGTGGTTTGTAGAGGTGTAGAGTAATGTACCTTGGAGAGGTGGTTTGTAGAGATGTAAGGTTATGTACCTTGAAGAGGTGGTTTGTAGAGGTGTAGAGTAATGTACCTTGGAGAGGTGGTTTGTAGAGATGTAAGGTTATGTACCTTGAAGAGGTGGTTTGTAGAGGTGTAGAGTAATGTACCTTGGAGAGGTTGTTTGTAGAGGTGTAGAGTAATGTACCTTGGAGAGGTGGTTTGTAGAGGTGTAAGGTTATGTACCTTGAAGAGGTGGTTTGTAGAGGTGTAGAGTAATGCACCTTGGAGAGGTGGTTTGTAGAGGTGTAGAGTAATGTACCTTGGAGAGGTGGTTTGTAGAGATGTAAGGTAATGTACCTTGGAGAGGTGGTTTGTAGAGGTGTAGAGTAATGTACCTTAAAGAGGTGGTTTGTAGAGATGTCAAGTAATGTACCATGGAGAGGTAGTTTGTAGAGGTGTAGAGTAATGTACCTTGGAGAGGTGGTTTGTAGAGACGTAAGGTAATGTACCATGGAGAGGTGGTTTGTAGAGGTGTAGAGTAATGTACCTTGGAGAGGTGGTTTGTAGAAGTGTAGAGTAATGTACCTTGGAGAGGTGGTTTGTAGAGATGTAGGGTTCTGTACCTTGGAAAGATGGTTTGTAGAGATGTAAGGTTATTAATCTTGGAAAGGTGGTTTGTAGAGATGTAGAGTAATGTACCTTGGAGAGGTTGTTTGTAGAGGTGTAGAGTAATGTACCTTGGAGAGGTGGTTTGTAGAGATGTAAGGTTATGTACCTTGAAGAGGTGGTTTGTAGAGATGTAGAGTAATGTACCTTGGAGAGGTGGTTTGTAGAGATGTAAGGTTATATACCTTGAAGAGGTGGTTTGTAGAGGTGTAGAGTAATGTACCTTGGAGAGGTGGTTTGTAGAGGTGTAGAGTAATGTACCTTGAGGAGGTGGATTGTAGAGATGTCAAGTAATGTACCTTGGAGAGGTGGTTTGTAGAGGTGTAGAGTAATGTACCTTGGAGAGGTGGTTTGTAGAGGTGTAGAGTAATGTACCTTGGAGAGGTGGTTTGTAGAGATGTAAGGGTATGTACCTTGAAGAGGTGGTTTGTAGAGGTGTAGAGTAATGCACCTTGGAGAGGTGGTTTGTAGAGGTGTAGAGAATTTACCTTGGAGAGGTGGTTTGTAGAGATGTAAGGTAACGTACCTTGGAGAGGTGGTTTGTAGAGGTGTAGAGTAATGTACCTTAAAGAGGTGGTTTGTAGAGATGTCAAGTAATGTACCTTGGAGGGGTGGTTTGTAGAGGTGTAGAGTAATGTACCTTGGAGAGGTGGTTTGTAGAGGTGTAGAGTAATGTACCTTGGAGAGTTGGTTTGTAGAGATGTAGAGTAATGTACCTTGGAGAGGTGGTTTGGAGAGATGTAAGGTTATGTACCTTGAAGAGGTGGTTTGTAGAGGTGTAGAGTAATGTACCTTGGAGAGGTGGTTTGTAGAGATGTAGAGTAATGTACCTTGGAGAGGTGGTTTGGAGAGATGTAAGGTTATGTACCTTGAAGAGGTGGTTTGTAGAGGTGTAGAGTAATGTACCTTGGAGAGGTGGTTTGGAGAGATGTAAGGTTATGTACCTTGAAGAGGTGGTTTGTAGGGGTGTAGAGTAATGTACCTTGGAGAGGTTGTTTGTAGAGGTGCAGAGTAATGTACCTTGGAGAGGTGGTTTGTAGAGGTGTAAGGTTATGTACCTTGAAGAGGTGGTTTGTAGAGGTGTAGAGTAATGCACCTTGGAGAGGTGGTTTGTAGAGATGTAAGGTAATGTACCTTGGAGAGGTGGTTTGTAGAGGTGTAGAGTAATGTACCTTAAAGAGGTGGTTTGTAGAGATGTCAAGTAATGTACCTTGGAGAGGTAGTTTGTAGAGGTGTAGAGTAATGTACCTTGGAGAGGTGGTTTGTAGAGATGTAAGGTAATGTACCATGGAGAGGTGGTTTGTAGAGGTGTAGAGTAATGTACCTTGGAGAGGTGGTTTGTAGAAGTGTAGAGTAATGTACCTTGGAGAGGTGGTTTGTAGAGATGTAGGGTTCTGTACCTTGGAGAGGTGGTTTGTAGAGATGTAAGGTTATTAATCTTGGAAAGGTGGTTTGTAGAGATGTAGAGTAATGTACCTTGGAGAGGTGGTTTGTAGAGGTGTAGAGTAATGTACCTTGGAGAGGTTGTTTGTAGAGGTGTAGAGTAATGTACCTTGGAGAGGTGGTTTGTAGAGGTGTAAGGTTATGTACCTTGAAGAGGTGGTTTGTAGAGGTGTAGAGTAATGTACCTTGGAGAGGTGGTTTGTAGAAGTGTAGAGTAATGTACCTTGGAGAGGTGGTTTGTAGAGATGTAGGGTTCTGTACCTTGGAGAGGTGGTTTGTAGAGATGTAAGGTTATTAATCTTGGAAAGGTGGTTTGTAGAGATGTAGAGTAATGTACCTTGGAGAGGTGGTTTGTAGAGGTGTAGAGTAATGTACCTTGGAGAGGTTGTTTGTAGAGGTGTAGAGTAATGTACCTTGGAGAGGTGGTTTGTAGAGGTGTAAGGTTATGTACCTTGAAGAGGTGGTTTGTAGAGGTGTAGAGTAATGCACCTTGGAGAGGTGGTTTGTAGAGGTGTAGAGTAATGTACCTTGGAGAGGTGGTTTGTAGAGATGTAAGGTAATGTACCTTGGAGAGGTGGTTTGTAGAGGTGTAGAGTAATGTACCTTAAAGAGGTGGTTTGTAGAGATGTCAAGTAATGTACCATGGAGAGGTAGTTTGTAGAGGTGTAGAGTAATGTACCTTGGAGAGGTGGTTTGTAGAGACGTAAGGTAATGTACCATGGAGAGGTGGTTTGTAGAGGTGTAGAGTAATGTACCTTGGAGAGGTGGTTTGTAGAAGTGTAGAGTAATGTACCTTGGAGAGGTGGTTTGTAGAGATGTAGGGTTCTGTACCTTGGAAAGATGGTTTGTAGAGATGTAAGGTTATTAATCTTGGAAAGGTGGTTTGTAGAGATGTAGAGTAATGTACCTTGGAGAGGTTGTTTGTAGAGGTGTAGAGTAATGTACCTTGGAGAGGTGGTTTGTAGAGATGTAAGGTTATGTACCTTGAAGAGGTGGTTTATAGAGATGTAGAGTAATGTACCTTGGAGAGGTGGTTTGTAGAGATGTAAGGTTATATACCTTGAAGAGGTGGTTTGTAGAGGTGTAGAGTAATGTACCTTGGAGAGGTGGTTTGTAGAGGTGTAGAGTAATGTACCTTGAGGAGGTGGATTGTAGAGATGTCAAGTAATGTACCTTGGAGAGGTGGTTTGTAGAGGTGTAGAGTAATGTACCTTGGAGAGGTGGTTTGTAGAGGTGTAGAGTAATGTACCTTGGAGAGGTGGTTTGTAGAGATGTAAGGGTATGTACCTTGAAGAGGTGGTTTGTAGAGGTGTAGAGTAATGCACCTTGGAGAGGTGGTTTGTAGAGGTGTAGAGAATTTACCTTGGAGAGGTGGTTTGTAGAGATGTAAGGTAACGTACCTTGGAGAGGTGGTTTGTAGAGGTGTAGAGTAATGTACCTTAAAGAGGTGGTTTGTAGAGATGTCAAGTAATGTACCTTGGAGGGGTGGTTTGTAGAGGTGTAGAGTAATGTACCTTGGAGAGGTGGTTTGTAGAGGTGTAGAGTAATGTACCTTGGAGAGTTGGTTTGTAGAGATGTAGAGTAATGTACCTTGGAGAGGTGGTTTGGAGAGATGTAAGGTTATGTACCTTGAAGAGGTGGTTTGTAGAGGTGTAGAGTAATGTACCTTGGAGAGGTGGTTTGTAGAGATGTAGAGTAATGTACCTTGGAGAGGTGGTTTGGAGAGATGTAAGGTTATGTACCTTGAAGAGGTGGTTTGTAGAGGTGTAGAGTAATGTACCTTGGAGAGGTGGTTTGGAGAGATGTAAGGTTATGTACCTTGAAGAGGTGGTTTGTAGGGGTGTAGAGTAATGTACCTTGGAGAGGTTGTTTGTAGAGGTGCAGAGTAATGTACCTTGGAGAGGTGGTTTGTAGAGGTGTAAGGTTATGTACCTTGAAGAGGTGGTTTGTAGAGGTGTAGAGTAATGCACCTTGGAGAGGTGGTTTGTAGAGATGTAAGGTAATGTACCTTGGATAGGTGGTTTGTAGAGGTGTAGAGTAATGTACCTTAAAGAGGTGGTTTGTAGAGATGTCAAGTAATGTACCTTGGAGAGGTAGTTTGTAGAGGTGTAGAGTAATGTACCTTGGAGAGGTGGTTTGTAGAGATGTAAGGTAATGTACCATGGAGAGGTGGTTTGTAGAGGTGTAGAGTAATGTACCTTGGAGAGGTGGTTTGTAGAAGTGTAGAGTAATGTACCTTGGAGAGGTGGTTTGTAGAGATGTAGGGTTCTGTACCTTGGAGAGGTGGTTTGTAGAGATGTAAGGTTATTAATCTTGGAAAGGTGGTTTGTAGAGATGTAGAGTAATGTACCTTGGAGAGGTGGTTTGTAGAGGTGTAGAGTAATGTACCTTGGAGAGGTTGTTTGTAGAGGTGTAGAGTAATGTACCTTGGAGAGGTGGTTTGTAGAGATGTAAGGTTATGTACCTTGAAGAGGTGGTTTGTAGAGGTGTAGAGTAATGCACCTTGGAGAGGTGGTTTATAGAGATGCAAGGTAATGTACCTTGGAGAGGTGGTTTGTAGAGGTGTAGAGTAATGTACCTTAAAGAGGTGGTTTGTAGAGATGTCAAGTGATGTACTTTGGAGAGGTGGTTTGTAGAGGTGTAGAGTAATGTACCTTGGAGAGGTGTTTGTAGAGGTGTAGAGTAATGTACCTTGGAGAGGTGGTTTGTAGAGATGTAAGCTTATGTACCTTGAAGAGGTGGTTTGTAGAGGTGTAGAGTAATGTACCTTGGAGAGGTGGTTTGTAGAGGTGTAGAGTAATGTACCTTGAGGAGGTGGTTTGTAGAGATGTCAAGTAATGTAGCTTGGAGAGGTGGTTTGTAGAGGTGTAGAGTAATGTACCTTGGAGAGGTGGTTTGTAGAGGTGTAGAGAATGTACCTTGGAGAGGTGGTTTGTAGAGATGTAAGGTAACGTACCTTGGAGAGGTGGTTTGTAGAGGTGTAGAGTAATGTACCTTGAGGAGGTGGTTTGAAGAGATGTCAAGTAATGTACCTTGGAGAGGTGGTTTGTAGAGGTGTAGAGTAATGTACCTTGGAGAGGTGGTTTGTAGAGGTGTAGAGAATGTACCTTGGAGAGGTGGTTTGTAGAGATGTAAGGTAACGTACCTTGGAGAGGTGGTTTGTAGAGGTGTAGAGTAATGTACCTTAAAGAGGTGGTTTGTAGAGATGTCAAGTAATGTACCTTGGAGAGCTGGTTTGTAGAGGTGTAGAGTAATGTACCTTGGAGAGGTTGTTTGTAGAGGTGTAAGAGTAATGTACCTTGGAGAGGTGGTTTGTAGAGGTGTAAAGTAATGTACCTTGGAGAGGTGGTTTGTAGAGGTGAAGAGTAATGTACCTTGGAGAGGTGGTTTGTAGAAGTGTAGAGTAATGTACCTTGGAGAGGTGGTTTGTAGAGGTGTAGAGTAATGTACCTTGAGAGAGGTGGTTTGTAGAGATGTCGAGTAATGTACCTTGGAAAGGTGGTTTGTAGATGTGTAGAATAATGTACCTTGGAGAGGTGGTTTGTAGAGATGTAGAGTAATGTACCTTGGAGACGTGGTTTGTAGACATGTAGAGTTACATACCTTGGAGAGGTGGTTTATAGAGGTGTAGAGTAATGTACCTTGGAGAGGTGGTTTGTAGAGGTGTAGAGTAATGTACCTTAGAGAGGTGGTTTGTAGAGGTGTAGAGTAATGTATCTTGGAGAGGTAGTTTGTAGAGGTGTAGAGGTGTAGAGTAATGTACCTTAGAGAGGTGGTTTGTAGAGGTGTAGAAGTGTAGAGTAATGTACTTTAGAGAGGTGGTTTGTAGAGATGTCGAGTAATGTACCCTGGAGAGATGGTTTGTAGAGGTGTAGAGTAATGTACCTTGGAGAGGTGGTTTGTAGAGGTGTAGAGTAATGCACCTTGGAGAGGTAGTTTGTAGAGGTGTAGAGTAATGTACCTTGAAGAGGTGGTTTGTAGAGGTGTAGAGTTCTGTACCTTGGAGAGGTGGTTTGTAGAGGTGTAAGGTTATGTACCTTGAAGAGGTGGTTTGTAGAAGTGTAGAGTAATGTACCTTGGAGAGGTGGTTTGTAGAGATTTAAGGTTATGTACCTTGGAGAGGTGGTTTGTAGAGATGTAGAGTAATGTACCTTGGAGAGGTTGATTGTAGAGGTGTAGAGTAATGTACCTTGGAGAGGTGGTTTGTAGAGGTGTAAGGTTATGTACCTTGAAGAGGTGGTTTGTAGAGGTATAGAGTAATGCACCTTGGAGAGGTGGTTTGTAGAGGTGTAGAGTAATGTACCTTGGAGAGGTGGTTTGTAGAGATGTAAGGTAATGTACCTTGGAGAGGTGGTTTGTAGAGGTGTAGAGTAATGTACCTTAAAGAGGTGGTTTGTAGAGATGTCAAGTAATGTACCTTGGAGAGGTAGTTTGTAGAGGTGTAGAGTAATGTACCTTGGAGAGGTTGTTTGTAGAGGTGTAGAGTAATGTACCTTGGAGAGGTGGTTTGTAGAGGTGTAAGGTTATGTACCTTGAAGAGGTGGTTTGTAGAGGTGTAGAGTAATGCATCTTGGAGAGGTGGTTTGTAGAGGTGTAGAGTAATGTACCTTGGAGAGGTGGTTTGTAGAGATGTAAGGTAATGTACCTTGGAGAGGTGGTTTGTAGAGGTGTAGAGTAATGTACCTTAAAGAGGTGGTTTGTAGAGATGTCAAGTAATGTACCTTGGAGAGGTGGTTTGTAGAGGTGTAGAGTAATGTACCTTGGAGAGGTGGTTTGTAGAGATGTAAGGTAATGTACCACGGAGAGGTGGTTTGTAGAGGTGTAGAGTAGTGTACCTTGGAGATGTGGTTTGTAGAAGTGTAGAGTAATGTACCTTGGAGAGGTGGTTTGTAGAGATGTAGGGTTCTGTACCTTGGAGAGGTGGTTTGTAGAGATATAAGGTTATTAATCTTGGAAAGGTGGTTTGTAGAGATGTAGAGTAATGTACCTTGGAGAGGTGGTTTGTAGAGGTGTCGAGTAATGTACCTTGGAGAGGTTGTTTGTAGAGGTGTAGAGTAATGTACCTTGGAGAGGTGGTTTGTAGAGATGTAAGGTTATGTACATTGAAGAGGTGGTTTGTAGAGGTGTAGAGTAATGCACCTTGCAAAGGTAAGTAATGTACCTTGGAGAGCTGGTTTGTAGAGGTGTAGAGTAATGTACCCTGGAGAGGTGGTTTGTAGAGATGTAGAGTAAAGTACCTTGAGGAGGTGGTTTGTAGAGATGTAAGGTTATGTACCTTGGAGAGGTGGTTTGTAGAGGTGTAGAGTAATGTACCTTGGAGAGGTGGTTTGTAGAGGTTTAGAGTAATGTACCTTGGAGAGGTGGTTTGTAGAGATGTAGGGTTCTGTACCTCGGAGAGGTGGTTTGTAGAGATGTAAGGTTATTAATCTTGGAAAGGTGGTTTGTAGAGATGTAGAGTAATGTACCTTGGAGAGGTGGTTTGTAGAGATGTAGAGTAATGTACCTTGAAGAGGTGGTTTGTACAGATGTAAGGTTATGTACCTTGAAGAGGTGGTTTGTAGAGGTGTAGAGAAATGTACCTTGAAGAGGTGGTTTGTAGAGGTGTAGAGTAATGTACCTTGAAGAGGTGGTTTGTAGAGGTGTAGAGTAATGTACCTTCGAGAGGTGGTTTGTAGAGATGTCAAGTTATGTACCTTGCAGAGGCGGTTTCTAGAGGTGTAGAGTAATGTACCTTGAAGAGGTGGTTTGTAGAGGTGTAGAGTTCTGTACCTTGGAGAGGTGGTTTAAAGAGGTGTGGAGGTGTAAGGTTATGTACCTTGAAGAGGTGGTTTGTAGAGGTGTAGAGTAATGTACCTTGGAGAGGTGGTTTGTAGAGGTGTAGAGTAATGTACCCGGGAGAGGTGGTTTGTAGAGGTGTAGAGTAATGGACCTTGGAGAGGTGGTTTGTAGAAGTGTAGAGTAATGTATCTTGGAGAGGTGATTTGTAGAGGTGCAGAGTAATGTACCTTGAAGAGGTGGTTTGTAGAGGTGTAGAGTAATGTACCTTGGAGAGGTGGTTTGTACAAGTGTAGAGTGATGTACCTTGGAGAGGTGGTTTGTAGAGATGTAAGGTTCTGTACCTTGGAGAGGTGGTTAGTAGAGATGTAAGGTTATGTACCTTGGAGAGGTGGTTTGTAGAGGTGTAGAGTAATGTACCTTGGAGAGGTGGTTTGTAGAGGTGTAGAGTAATGTACCTTGGAGAGGTGGTTTGTAGAGGTGTAGAGTAATGTACCTTGGAGAGGGTATTTGTAGAGGTGTAGAGTAATGTACCTTGGAGAGGTGGTTTGTAGAGGTGTAGAGTAAAGTACCTTGAAGAGGTGGTTTGTAGAGGTGTAGAGTAATGTATCTTGGAGAGGTGGTTTGTAGAATTGTCGAGTAATGTACCTTGGAGAGGTGGTTTGTAGAGATATAGAGGTGTAAGGTTATGTACCTTGAAGAGGTGGTTTGTAGAGGTGTAGAGTAATGTACCTTGGAGAGGTGGTTTGTAGATGTGTAGAATAATGTACCTTGGAGAGGTGGTTTGTAGAGGTGTAGAGTAATGTACCTTGGAGAGGTGGTTTGTAGAGGTGTAGAGTAATGTTCCTTGGAGAGGTTTTTTGTAGAGGTGTAGAGTAATGTACCTTGAAGAGGCGGTTTGGAGAGGTGTAGAGTAATGTACCTTGGAGAGGTGGTTTGTAGACATGTAGAGTAATGTACCTTGCAGAGGTGGTTTGTAGAGGTGTAGAGTAATGTACCTTGGAGAGGTGGTTTGTAGAGGTGTAGAGTAATGTACCTTGAAGAGGTGGTTTGGAGAGGTGTAGAGTAATGTACCTTGGAGACGTGGTTTATAGAGGTGTAGAGTAATGTACCATGCAGAGGTGGTTTGTAGAGGTGTAGAGTAATGTACCTTGGAGAGGTGGTTTGTGGAGGTGTAAGAGTAATGTACCTTGGAGAGGTGGTTTGTGGAGGTGTAAGAGTAATGTACCTTGGAGAGGTGGTTTGTAGAGGTGTAAAGTAATGTACCTTGGAGAGGTGGTTTGTAGAGGTGTAGAGTAATGTACCTTGGAGAGGTGGTTTGTAGAGGTGTAGAGTAATGTACCTTAGAGAGGTGGTTTGTAGAGATGTCGAGTAATGTACCTTGGAAAGGTGGTTTGTAGATGTGTAGAATAATGTACCTTGGAGAGGTGGTTTGTAGAGATGTAGAGTAATGTACCTTGGAGAGGTGGTTTGTAGACATGTAGAGTTACATACCTTGGAGAGGTGGTTTATAGAGGTGTAGAGTAATGTACCTTGGAGAGGTTGTTTGTAGATGTGTAGAGTAAGTACCTTAGAGAGGTGGTTTGTAGAGGTGTAGAGTAATGTATCTTGGAGAGGTAGTTTGTAGAGGTGTAGAGTAATGTACCTTAGAGAGGTGGTTTGTAGAGGTGTAGAAGTGTAGAGTAATGTACTTTAGAGAGGTGGTTTGCAGAGATGTCGAGTAATGTACCCTGGAGAGGTGGTTTGTAGAGGTGTAGAGTAATGTACCTTGGAGAGGTGGTTTGTAGAGGTGTAGAGTAATGCACCTTGGAGAGGTAGTTTGTAGAGGTGTAGAGTAATGTACCTTGGAGAGGTGGTTTGTAGAGATGTAAGGTTAGGTACCTTGAAGAGGTGGTTTGTAGAGGTGTAGAGTAATGTACCTTGAAGAGGTGGTTTGTAGAGGTGTAGGGTTCTGTACCTTGGAGAGGTGGTTTGTAGAGGTGTATGGTTATGTACCTTGAAGAGGTGGTTTGTAGAGGTGTAGAGTAATGTGCCTTGGAGAGCTGGTTTGTAGAGGTGTAGAGTAATGTACCCTGGAGAGGTGGTTTGTAGATGTCTAGAGTAATGTATCCTGGAGAGGTGGTTTGTAGAGGTGTAGAGTAATGTACCTTGAAGAGGTGGTTTGTAGAGATGTAAGGTAATGTACCTTGGAGAGGTGGTTTGTAGAGGTGTAGAGTAATGTACCTTGGAGAGGTGGTTTGTAGAAGTGTAGAGTAATGTACCTTGGAGAGGTGGTTTGTAGAGATGTAAGGTTATGTACCTTGGAGAGGTGGTTTGTAGAGATGTAGAGTAATGTACCTTGAAGAGGTTGTTTGTAGAGGTGTAGAGTAATGTACCTTGGAGAGGTGGTTTGTAGAGGTGGAAGGTTATGTACCTTGAAGAGGTGGTTTGTAGAGGTGTAGAGTAATGCACCTTGGAGAGGTGGTTTGTAGAGGTGTAGAGTAATGTACCTTGGAGAGGTGGTTTGTAGAGATGTAAGGTAATGTACCTTGGAGAGGTGGTTTGTAGAGGTGTAGAGTAATGTACCTTAAAGAGGTGGTTTGTAGAGATGTCAAGTAATGTACCTTGGAGAGGTAGTTTGTAGAGGTGTAGAGTAATGTACCTTGGAGAGGTGGTTTGTAGAGATGTAAGGTTATGTACCTTGAAGAGGTGGTTTGTAGAGGTGTAGAGTAATGCACCTTGGAGAGGTGGTTTATAGAGATGCAAGGTAATGTACCTTGGAGAGGTGGTTTGTAGAGGTGTAGAGTAATGTACCTTAAAGAGGTGGTTTGTAGAGATGTCAAGTAATGTACCTTGGAGAGGTGGTTTGTAGAGGTGTAGAGTAATGTACCTTGGAGAGGTGGTTTGTAGAGGTGTAGAGTAATGTACCTTGGAGAGGTGGTTTGTAGAGATGTAAGCTTATGTACCTTGAAGAGGTGGTTTGTAGAGGTGTAGAGTTATGTACCTTGGAGAGGTGGTTTGTAGAGATGTCAAGTAATGTACCTTGGAGAGGTGGTTTGTAGAGATGTTGAGTAATGTACCTTGGAGAGGTGGTTTGTAGAGATGTAAGGTAATGTACCTTTGAGAGGTGGTTTGCAGAGATGTAGAGTTACATACCTTGAAGAGGTGGTTTGTAGAGGTGTAGAGTAATGTACCTTAGGGAGGTGGTTTTTAGAGGTGTAGAGTAATGTACCTTGGAGAGGTGGTTTATAGAGGTGTAGAATAATGTACCTTGGAGAGGTGGTTTGTAGAGGTGTAGAGTAATGTACCTTGGAGAGGTCGTTTGTAGAGATGTAAGGTTATGTACCTTGAAGAAGTGGGTTGTAGAGGTGTAGAGTAATGTACCTTGGAGAGGTGGTTTGTAGAAGTGTAGAGGAATGTACCTTGGAGAGGTGGTTTGTAGAGATGTAGGGTTCTGTACCTTGGAGAGGTGGTTTGTAGAATTGTAGAGTATTATACCTTGGAGAGGTGGTTTGAAGAGGTGTAGAGTAATGTACCTTGAAGAGGTGGTTTGTAGAGGTGTAGAGTAATATACCTTGGAGCGGTGGTTTGTAGAGGTGTAGAGTAATGTACCTTAGAGAGGTGGTTTGTAGAGCTGTCGAGTAATGTACCTTGGAGAGGTGGTTTGTAGAGGTATAGAGGTGTACGGTTATGTACCTTGAAGAGGTGGTTTGTAGAGGTGTAGAGTAATGTACCTTGGAGAGATGGTTTGTAGATGTGTAGAATAATGTACCTTGGAGATGTGGTTTGTAGAGGTGTAGAGTAATGTACCTTGGAGACGTGGTTTGTAGAGGTGTAGAGTAATGTACCTTGAAGAGGTGGTTTGTAGAGGTGTAGAGTAATGTACCTTGAAGAGGCGGTTTGGAGAGGTGTAGAGTAATGTACCTTGGAGAGGTGGTTTGTAGACATGTAGAGTAATGTACCTTGCAGAGGTGGTTTGTAGAGGTGTACAGTAATGTACCTTGGAGAGGTGGTTTGTAGAGGTGTAGAGTAATGTACCTTGGAGAGGTGGTTTGTAGAGGTGTAGAGTAATGTACCTTGGAGACGTGGTTTGTAGAGGTGTAGAGTAATGTACCATGCAGAGGTGGTTTGTAGAGCTGTAGAGTAATGTACCTTGGAGAGGTGGTTTGTGGACGTGTAAGAGTAATGTACCTTGGAGAGGTGGTTTGTGGAGGTGTAAGAGTAATGTACCTTGGAGAGGTGGTTTGTAGAGGTGTAAAGTAATGCACCTTGGAGAGGTGGTTTGTAGAGGTGAAGAGTAATGTACCTTGGAGAGGTGGTTTGAAGAGGTGTAGAGTAATGTACCTTAGAGAGGTGGTTTGTAGAGATGTCGAGTAATGTACCTTGGAGAGGTGGTTTGTAGATGTGTAGAATAATGTACCTTGGAGAGGTGGTTTGTAGAGATGTAGAGTAATGTACCTTGGAGAGATGGTTTGTAGACATGTAGAGTTACATACCTTGGAGAGGTGGTTTGTAGAGGTGTAGAGTAATGTACCTTGGAGAGGTGGTTTGTAGAGGTGTAGAGTAATGTACCTTAGAGAGGTGGTTTGTAGAGGTGTAGAGTAATGTATCTTGGAGAGGTAGTTTGTAGAGGTGTAGAGGTGTAGAGTAATGTACCTTAGAGAGGTGGTTTGTAGAGGTGTAGAAGTGTAGAGTAATGTACTTTAGAGAGGTGGTTTGTAGAGATGTCGAGTAATGTACCCTGGAGAGGTGGTTTGTAGAGGTGTAGAGTAATGTACCTTGGAGAGGTGGTTTGTAGAGGTGTAGAGTAATGCACCTTGGAGAGGTAGTTTGTAGAGGTGTAGAGTAATGTACCTTGGAGAGGTGGTTTGTAGAGATGTAAGGTTAGGTACCTTGAAGAGGTGGTTTGTAGAGGTGTAGAGTAATGTACCTTGAAGAGGTGGTTTGTGGAGGTGTAGAGTTCTGTACCTTGGAGAGGTGGTTTGTAGAGGTGTAAGGTTATGTACATTGAAGAGGTGGTTTGTAGAGGTGTAGAGTAATGTACCTTGGAGAGCTGGTTTGTAGAGGTGTAGAGTAATGTACATTGGAGAGGTGGTTTGTAGATGTCTAGAGTAATGTATCCTGGAGAGGTGGTTTGTAGAGGTGTAGAGTAATGTACCTTGAAGAGGTGGTTTGTAGTGATGTAAGGTAATGTACCTTGGAGAGGTGGTTTGTAGAGGTGTAGAGTAATGTACCTTGGAGAGGTGGTTTGTAGAAGTGTAGAGTAATGTACCTTGGAGAGGTGGTTTGTAGAGATGTAAGGTTATGTACCTTGGATAGGTGGTTTGTAGAGATATAGAGTAATGTACCTTGGAGAGGTGGATTGTAGAGGTGTAGAGTAATGTACCTTGGAGAGGTTGTTTGTAGAGGTGTAGAGTAATGTACCTTGGAGAGATGGTTTGTAGAGGTGTAGAAGTGTAGAGTAATGTACTTTAGAGAGGTGGTTTGTAGAGATGTCGAGTAATGTACCCTGGAGAGGTGGTTTGTAGAGGTGTAGAGTAATGTACCTTGGAGAGGTGGTTTGTAGAGGTGTAGAGTAATGCACCTTGGAGAGGTAGTTTGTAGAGGTGTAGAGTAATGTACCTTGGAGAGGTGGTTTGTAGAGATGTAAGGTTAGGTACCTTGAAGAGGTGGTTTGTAGAGGTGTAGAGTAATGTACCTTGAAGAGGTGGTTTGTGGAGGTGTAGAGTTCTGTACCTTGGAGAGGTGGTTTGTAGAGGTGTAAGGTTATGTACATTGAAGAGGTGGTTTGTAGAGGTGTAGAGTAATGTACCTTGGAGAGCTGGTTTGTAGAGGTGTAGAGTAATGTACATTGGAGAGGTGGTTTGTAGATGTCTAGAGTAATGTATCCTGGAGAGGTGGTTTGTAGAGGTGTAGAGTAATGTACCTTGAAGAGGTGGTTTGTAGTGATGTAAGGTAATGTACCTTGGAGAGGTGGTTTGTAGAGGTGTAGAGTAATGTACCTTGGAGAGGTGGTTTGTAGAAGTGTAGAGTAATGTACCTTGGAGAGGTGGTTTGTAGAGATGTAAGGTTATGTACCTTGGATAGGTGGTTTGTAGAGATATAGAGTAATGTACCTTGGAGAGGTGGATTGTAGAGGTGTAGAGTAATGTACCTTGGAGAGGTTGTTTGTAGAGGTGTAGAGTAATGTACCTTGGAGAGATGGTTTGTAGAGGTGTAAGGTTATGTACCTTGAAGATGTGGTTTGTAGAGGTGTAGAGTAATGCACCTTGGAGAGGTGGTTTGTAGAGCTGTAGAGTAATGTACCTTGGAGAGGTGGTTTGTAGAGATGTAAGGTAATGTACCATGGAGAGGTGGTTTGTAGAGGTGAAGAGTAATGTACCTTGGAGAGGTGGTTTGTAGAAGTGTAGAGTAATGTACCTTGGAGAGGTGGTTTGTAGAGATGTAGGGTTCTGTACCTTGGAGAGGAGGTTTGTAGAGATGTAAGGTTATTAATCTTGGAAAGGTGGTTTGTAGAGATGTGGAGTAATGTACCTTGGAGAGGTGGTTTGTAGAGGTGTAGAGTAATGTACCTTGGAGAGGTTGTTTGTAGAGGTGTAGAGTAATGTACCTTGGAGAGGTGGTTTGTAGAGATGTAAGGTTATGTACCTTGAAGAGGTGGTTTGTAGAGGTGTAGAGTAATGCACCTTGGAGAGGTGGTTTGTAGAGATGCAAGGTAATGTACCTTGGAGAGGTGGTTTGTAGAGGTGTAGAGTAATGTACCTTAAAGAGGTGGTTTGTAGAGATGTCAAGTAATGTACCTTGGAGAGGTGGTTTGTAGAGGTGTAGAGTAATGTACCTTGGAGAGGTGGTTTGTAGAGGTGTAAGGTTATGTACCTTGAAGAGGTGGTTTATAGAGGTGTAGCGTAATGTACCTTGGAGAGGTGGTTTGTAGAGGTGTAGAGTAATGTACCATGAGGAGGTGGTTTGTAGAGATGTCAAGTAATGTACCTTGGAGAGGTGGTTTGTAGAGGTGTAGAGTAATGTACCTTGGAGAGGTGGTTTGTAGAGGTGTAGAGTAATGTACCTTGGAGAGGTGGTTTGTAGAGATGTAAGGGTATGTACCTTGAAGAGGTGGTTTGTAGCGGTGTAGAGTAATGCACCTTGGAGAGGTGGTATGTAGAGGTGTAGAGAATGTACCTTGGAGAGGTGGTTTGTAGAGATGTAAGGTAACGTACCTTGGAGAGGTGGTTTGTAGAGGTGTAGAGTAATGTACCTTAAAGAGGTGGTTTGTAGAGATGTCAAGTAATGTACCTTGGAGGGGTGGTTTGTAGACGTGTAGAGTAATGTACCTTGGAAAGGTGGTTTGTAGAGGTGTAGAGTAATGTACCTTGGAGAGGTGGTTTGTAGAGATGTAAGGTTATGTACCTTGAAGAGGTGGTTTGTAGAGGTGTAGAGTAATGTACCATGGAGAGGTGGTTTGTAGAGGTGTAGAGTAATGTACCTTGAGGAGGTGGTTTGTAGAGATGTCAAGTAATATACCTTGGAGAGGTGGTTTGTAGAGATGTTGAGTAATGTACCTTGGAGAGGTGGTTTGTAGAGATGTAAGGTAATGTACCTTTGAGAGGTGGTTTGCAGAGATGTAGAGTTACATACCTTGAAGAGGTGGTTTGTAGAGGTGTAATGTACCTTGGAGAGGTGGTTTGTAGAGGTGTACAGTGATGTACCTTAGGGAGGTGGTTTTTAGAGGTGTAGAGTAATCTACCTTGGAGAGGTGGTTTGTAGATGTGTAGAGTAATGTACCTTGGAGAGGTGGTTTGTAGAGGTGTAGAGTAATGTACCTTGGAGAGGTGGTTTGTAGAGATGTAAGGTTATGTACCTTGAAGAGGTGAGTTGTAGAGGTGTAGAGTAATGTACCTTGAAGAGGTGGTTTGTAGAGGTGTAGAGTTCTGTACCTTGGAGAGGTGGTTTGTAGAGGTGTGGAGGTGTAAGGTTATGTACCTTGAAGAGGTGGTTTGTAGAGGTGTAGAGTAATGTACCTTGAAGAGGTGGTTTGTAGAGGTGTAGAGTAATGTACCTTGAAGAGGTGGTTTGTAGAGGTGTAGAGTTCTGTACCTTGGAGAGGTGGTTTGTAGAGGTGTGGAGGTGTAAGGTTATGTACCTTGAAGAGGTGGTTTGTAGAGGTGTAGAGTAATGTACCTTGGAGAGGTGGTTTGTAGAGGTGTAGAGTAATGTACCCTAGAGAGGTGGTTTGTAGAGGTGTAGAGTAATGGACCTTGGAGAGGTGGTTTGTAGAGGTGTAGAGTAATGTACCTTGAAGAGGTGGTTTGTAGAGGTGTAGAGTAATGTATCTTAGAGAGTTGGTTTGTAGAATTGTAGAGTATTATACCTTGGAGAGGTGGTTTGAAGAGGTGTAGAGTAATGTACCTTAAGGAGGTGGTTTGTAGAGGTGTAGAGTAATATACCTTGGAGAGGTGGTTTCTAGAGGTGTAGAGTAATCTACCTTAGAGAGGTGGTTTGTAGAGTTGTCGAGTAATGTACCGTGGAGAGGTGGTTTGTAGAGGTATAGAGGTGTAAGGTTATGTACCTTGAAGAGGTGGTTTGTAGAGGTGTAGAGTAATGTACCTTGGAGAGGTGGTTTGTAGAGGTGTAGAGTAATGTACCTTGGAGAGATGGTTTGCAGAGGCGTAGAGTAATGTATCTTGGACAGGTGGTTTGTAGAGATGTAAGGTTATGTACCTTGGAGAGGTGGTTTGTAGAGGTGTAGAGTAATGTACCTTGAAGAGGTGGTTTATAAAGGTGTAGAGTAATGTACCTTGGAGAGTTGGTTTGTAGAGGTGTAGAGTAAAGTACCTTGAGGAGGTGGTTTGTAGAGATGTAAGGTTATGTACCTTGGAGAGGTGGTTTGTAGAGGTGTAGAGTAATGTACCTTGGAGAGGTGTTTTGTAGAGGTTTAGAGTAATGTACCTTGGAGATGTGATTTGTAGAGGTGTGGAGTAATGTATCTTGGAGAGGTGGTTTGTAGAGGTGTAGAGTAATGTACCTTGGAGAGGTGGTTTGTAGAGATGCTGAGTTACATACCTTGAAGAGGTGGTTTGTAGAGATGTAGAGTAATGTACCTTGAAGAGGTGGTTTGTACAGATGTAAGGTTATGTACCTTGAAGAGGTGGTTTGTAGAGGTGTAGAGAAATGTACCTTGAAGAGGTGGCTTGTAGAGGTGTAGAGTAATGTACCTTGAAGAGGTGGTTTGTAGAGGTGTAGAGTAATGTACCTTCGAGAGGTGGTTTGTAGAGATGTCAAGTTATGTACCTTGCAGAGGCGGTTTGTAGAAGTATAGAGTAATGTACCTTGGAGAGGTGGTTTGTAGAGGTGTAGAGTAATGTACCTTGGAGTGGTGGTTTGTAGAGGTGTAGAGTAATGTACCTTGAAGAGGTGGTTTGTAGAGATGTAGAGTTATGGACATTGAAGAGGTGGTTTGGAGAGATGTAAGGTTATGCACCTTGAAGAGGTGGTTTGTAGAAGTGTAGAGTAATGTACCTTGGAGAGGTGGTTTGTAGAGATGTAGGGTTCTGTACCTTGGAGAGGTGGTTTGTAGAGATGTAAGGTTATTAATCTTGGAAAGGTGGTTTGTAGAGATGTGGAGTAATGTACCTTGGAGACGTGGTTTGTAGAGGTGTAGAGTAATGTACCTTGGAGAGGTTGTTTGTAGAGGTGTAGAGTAATGTACCTTGGAGAGGTGGTTTGTAGAGATGTAAGGTTATGTACCTTGAAGAGGTGGTTTGTAGAGGTGTAGAGTAATGCACCTTGGAGAGGTGGTTTGTAGAGATGCAAGGTAATGTACCTTGGAGAGGTGGTTTGTAGAGGTGTAGAGTAATGTACCTTAAAGAGGTGGTTTGTAGAGATGTCAAGTAATGTACCTTGGAGAGGTGGTTTGTAGAGGTGTAGAGTAATGTACCTTAGAGAGGTGGTTTGTAGAGGTGTAGAGTAATGTACCTTGGAGAGGTGGTTTGTAGAGGTGTAAGGTTATGTACCTTGAAGAGGTGGTTTATAGAGGTGTAGAGTAATGTACCTTGGAGAGGTGGTTTGTAGAGGTGTAGAGTAATGTACCATGAGGAGGTGGTTTGTAGAGATGTCAAGTAATGTACCTTGAAGAGGTGGTTTGTAGAGGTGTAGAGAAATGTACCTTGGAGAGGTGGTTTGTAGAGGTGTAGAGTAATGTACCTTGGAGAGGTGGTTTGTAGAGATGTAAGAGTATGTACCTTGAAGAGGTGGTTTGTAGCGGTGTAGAGTAATGCACCTTGGAGAGGTGGTATGTAGAGGTGTAGAGAATGTACCTTGGAGAGGTGGTTTGTAGAGGTGTAGAGTAATGTACCTTGGAGAGGTGGTTTGTAGAGGTGTAGAGTAATGTACCTTGGAGAGGTGGTTTGTAGAGGTGTAGAGTAATGTACCTTGGAGAGGGTATTTGTAGAGGTGTAGAGTAATGTACCTTGGAGAGGTGGTTTGTAGAGGTGTAGAGTAATGTACCTTGAAGAGGTGGTTTGTAGAGGTGTAGAGTAATGTATCTTGGAGAGGTGGTTTGTAGAATTGTAGAGTATTATACCTTGGAGAGGTGGTTTGAAGAGGTGTAGAGTAATGTACCTTGAAGAGGTGGTTTTTAGAGGTGTAGAGTAATATACCTTGGAGCGGTGGTTTGTAGAGGTGTAGAGTAATGTACCTTAGAGAGGTGGTTTGTAGAGCTGTCGAGTAATGTACCTTGGAGAGGTGGTTTGTAGAGGTATAGAGGTGTACGGTTATGTACCTTGAAGAGGTGGTTTGTAGAGGTCTAGAGTAATGTACCTTGGAGAGATGGTTTGTAGATGTGTAGAATAATGTACCTTGGAGATGTGGTTTGTAGAGGTGTAGAGTAATGTACCTTGGAGACGTGGTTTGTAGAGGTGTAGAGTAATGTACCTTGAAGAGGTGGTTTGTAGAGGTGTAGAGTAATGTACCTTGAAGAGGCGGTTTGGAGAGGTGTAGAGTAATGTACCTTGGAGAGGTGGTTTGTAGACATGTAGAGTAATGTACCTTGCAGAGGTGGTTTGTAGAGGTGTACAGTAATGTACCTTGGAGAGGTGGTTTGTAGAGGTGTAGAGTAATGTACCTTGGAGAGGTGGTTTGTAGAGGTGTAGAGTAATGTACCTTGGAGACGTGGTTTGTAGAGGTGTAGAGTAATGTACCATGCAGAGGTGGTTTGTAGAGCTGTAGAGTAATGTACCTTGGAGAGGTGGTTTGTGGACGTGTAAGAGTAATGTACCTTGGAGAGGTGGTTTGTGGAGGTGTAAGAGTAATGTACCTTGGAGAGGTGGTTTGTAGAGGTGTAAAGTAATGCACCTTGGAGAGGTGGTTTGTAGAGGTGAAGAGTAATGTACCTTGGAGAGGTGGTTTGAAGAGGTGTAGAGTAATGTACCTTAGAGAGGTGGTTTGTAGAGATGTCGAGTAATGTACCTTGGAGAGGTGGTTTGTAGATGTGTAGAATAATGTACCTTGGAGAGGTGGTTTGTAGAGATGTAGAGTAATGTACCTTGGAGAGATGGTTTGTAGACATGTAGAGTTACATACCTTGGAGAGGTGGTTTGTAGAGGTGTAGAGTAATGTACCTTGGAGAGGTGGTTTGTAGAGGTGTAGAGTAATGTACCTTAGAGAGGTGGTTTGTAGAGGTGTAGAGTAATGTATCTTGGAGAGGTAGTTTGTAGAGGTGTAGAGGTGTAGAGTAATGTACCTTAGAGAGGTGGTTTGTAGAGGTGTAGAAGTGTAGAGTAATGTACTTTAGAGAGGTGGTTTGTAGAGATGTCGAGTAATGTACCCTGGAGAGGTGGTTTGTAGAGGTGTAGAGTAATGTACCTTGGAGAGGTGGTTTGTAGAGGTGTAGAGTAATGCACCTTGGAGAGGTAGTTTGTAGAGGTGTAGAGTAATGTACCTTGGAGAGATGGTTTGTAGAGATGTAAGGTTAGGTACCTTGAAGAGGTGGTTTGTAGAGGTGTAGAGTAATGTACCTTGAAGAGGTGGTTTGTGGAGGTGTAGAGTTCTGTACCTTGGAGAGGTGGTTTGTAGAGGTGTAAGGTTATGTACATTGAAGAGGTGGTTTGTAGAGGTGTAGAGTAATGTACCTTGGAGAGCTGGTTTGTAGAGGTGTAGAGTAATGTACATTGGAGAGGTGGTTTGTAGATGTCTAGAGTAATGTATCCTGGAGAGGTGGTTTGTAGAGGTGTAGAGTAATGTACCTTGAAGAGGTGGTTTGTAGTGATGTAAGGTAATGTACCTTGGAGAGGTGGTTTGTAGAGGTGTAGAGTAATGTACCTTGGAGAGGTGGTTTGTAGAAGTGTAGAGTAATGTACCTTGGAGAGGTGGTTTGTAGAGATGTAAGGTTATGTACCTTGGATAGGTGGTTTGTAGAGATATAGAGTAATGTACCTTGGAGAGGTGGATTGTAGAGGTGTAGAGTAATGTACCTTGGAGAGTTTGTTTGTAGAGGTGTAGAGTAATGTACCTTGGAGAGATGGTTTGTAGAGGTGTAAGGTTATGTACCTTGAAGATGTGGTTTGTAGAGGTGTAGAGTAATGCACCTTGGAGAGGTGGTTTGTAGAGCTGTAGAGTAATGTACCTTGGAGAGGTGGTTTGTAGAGATGTAAGGTAATGTACCATGGAGAGGTGGTTTGTAGAGGTGAAGAGTAATGTACCTTGGAGAGGTGGTTTGTAGAAGTGTAGAGTAATGTACCTTGGAGAGGTGGTTTGTAGAGATGTAGGGTTCTGTACCTTGGAGAGGTGGTTTGTAGAGATGTAAGGTTATTAATCTTGGAAAGGTGGTTTGTAGAGATGTGGAGTAATGTACCTTGGAGAGGTGGTTTGTAGAGGTGTAGAGTAATGTACCTTGGAGAGGTTGTTTGTAGAGGTGTAGAGTAATGTACCTTGGAGAGGTGGTTTGTAGAGATGTAAGGTTATGTACCTTGAAGAGGTGGTTTGTGGAGGTGTAGAGTAATGCACCTTGGAGAGGTGGTTTGTAGAGATGCAAGGTAATGTACCTTGGAGAGGTGGTTTGTAGAGGTGTAGAGTAATGTACCTTAAAGAGGTGGTTTGTAGAGATGTCAAGTAATGTACCTTGGAGAGGTGGTTTGTAGAGGTGTAGAGTAATGTACCTTAGAGAGGTGGTTTGTAGAGGTGTAGAGTAATGTACCTTGGAGAGGTGGTTTGTAGAGGTGTAAGGTTATGTACCTTGAAGAGGTGGTTTATAGAGGTGTAGCGTAATGTACCTTGGAGAGGTGGTTTGTAGAGGTGTAGAGTAATGTACCATGAGGAGGTGGTTTGTAGAGATGTCAAGTAATGTACCTTGGAGAGGTGGTTTGTAGAGGTGTAGAGTAATGTACCTTGGAGAGGTGGTTTGTAGAGGTGTAGAGTAATGTACCTTGGAGAGGTGGTTTGTAGAGATGTAAGGGTATGTACCTTGAAGAGGTGGTTTGTAGCGGTGTAGAGTAATGCACCTTGGAGAGGTGGTATGTAGAGGTGTAGAGAATGTACCTTGGAGAGGTGGTTTGTAGAGATGTAAGGTAACGTACCTTGGAGAGGTGGTTTGTAGAGGTGTAGAGTAATGTACCTTAAAGAGGTGGTTTGTAGAGATGTCAAGTAATGTACCTTGGAGGGGTGGTTTGTAGAGGTGTAGAGTAATGTACCTTGGAAAGGTGGTTTGTAGAGGTGTAGAGTAATGTACCTTGGAGAGGTGGTTTGTAGAGATGTAAGGTTATGTACCTTGAAGAGGTGGTTTGTAGAGGTGTAGAGTAATGTACCATGGAGAGGTGGTTTGTAGAGGTGTAGAGTAATGTACCTTGAGGAGGTGGTTTGTAGAGATGTCAAGTAATATACCTTGGAGAGGTGGTTTGTAGAGATGTTGAGTAATGTACCTTGGAGAGGTGGTTTGTAGAGATGTAAGGTAATGTACCTTTGAGAGGTGGTTTGCAGAGATGTAGAGTTACATACCTTGAAGAGGTGGTTTGTAGAGGTGTAGAGTAATGTACCTTGGAGAGGTGGTTTGTAGAGGTGTACAGTGATGTACCTTAGGGAGGTGGTTTTTAGAGGTGTAGAGTAATCTACCTTGGAGAGGTGGTTTGTAGATGTGTAGAGTAATGTACCTTGGAGAGGTGGTTTGTAGAGGTGTAGAGTAATGTACCTTGGAGAGGTGGTTTGTAGAGATGTAAGGTTATGTACCTTGAAGAGGTGAGTTGTAGAGGTGTAGAGTAATGTACCTTGAAGAGGTGGTTTGTAGAGGTGTAGAGTTCTGTACCTTGGAGAGGTGGTTTGTAGAGGTGTGGAGGTGTAAGGTTATGTACCTTGAAGAGGTGGTTTGTAGAGGTGTAGAGTAATTTACCTTGAAGAGGTGGTTTGTAGAGGTGTAGAGTAATGTACCTTGAAGAGGTGGTTTGTAGAGGTGTAGAGTTCTGTACCTTGGAGAGGTGGTTTGTAGAGGTGTAGAGTAATGTACCTTGGAGAGGTGGTTTGTAGAGATGTAAGGTTATGAACCTTGAAGAGGTGGTTTGTAGAGGTGTAGAGTAATGCACCTTGGAGAGGTGGTTTGTAGAGATGCAAGGTAATGTACCTTGGAGAGGTGGTTTGTAGAGGTGTAGAGTAATGTACCTTAAAGAGGTGGTTTGTAGAGATGTCAAGTAATGTACCTTGGAGAGGTGGTTTGTAGAGGTGTAGAGTAATGTACCTTAGAGAGGTGGTTTGTAGAGGTGTAGAGTAATGTACCTTGGAGAGGTGGTTTGTAGAGGTGTAAGGTTATGTACCTTGAAGAGGTGGTTTAGAGGTGTAGCGTAATGTACCTTGGAGAGGTGGTTTGTAGAGGTGTAGAGTAATGTACCATGAGGAGGTGGTTTGTAGAGATGTCAAGTAATGTACCTTGGAGAGGTCGTTTGTAGAGGTGTAGAGAAATGTACCTTGGAGAGGTGGTTTGTAGAGGTGTAGAGTAATGTACCTTGGAGAGGTGGTTTGTAGAGATGTAAGGGTATGTACCTTGAAGAGGTGGTTTGTAGCGGTGTAGAGTAATGCACCTTGGAGAGGTGGTATGTAGAGGTGTAGAGAATGTACCTTGGAGAGGTGGTTTGTAGAGGTGTAGAGTAATGTACCTTGGAGAGGTGGTTTGTAGAGGTGTAGAGTAATGTACCTTGGAGAGGGTATTTGTAGAGGTGTAGAGTAATGTACCTTGGAGAGGTGGTTTGTAGAGGTGTAGAGTAATGTACCTTGAAGAGGTGGTTTGTAGAGGTGTAGAGTAATGTATCTTGGAGAGGTGGTTTGTAGAATTGTAGAGTATTATACCTTGGAGAGGTGGTTTGAAGAGGTGTAGAGTAATGTACCTTGAAGAGGTGGTTTTTAGAGGTGTAGAGTAATATACCTTGGAGCGGTGGTTTGTAGAGGTGTAGAGTAATGTACCTTAGAGAGGTGGTTTGTAGAGCTGTCGAGTAATGTACCTTGGAGAGGTGGTTTGTAGAGGTATAGAGGTGTACGGTTATGTACCTTGAAGAGGTGGTTTGTAGAGGTGTAGAGTAATGTACCTTGGAGAGATGGTTTGTAGATGTGTAGAATAATGTACCTTGGAGATGTGGTTTGTTGAGGTGTAGAGTAATGTACCTTGGAGACGTGGTTTGTAGAGGTGTAGAGTAATGTACCTTGAAGAGGTGGTTTGTAGAGGTGTAGAGTAATGTACCTTGAAGAGGCGGTTTGGAGAGGTGTAGAGTAATGTACCTTGGAGAGGTGGTTTGTAGACATGTAGAGTAATGTACCTTGCAGAGGTGGTTTGTAGAGGTGTACAGTAATGTACCTTGGAGAGGTGGTTTGTAGAGGTGTAGAGTAATGTACCTTGGAGAGGTGGTTTGTAGAGGTGTAGAGTAATGTACCTTGGAGACGTGGTTTGTAGAGGTGTAGAGTAATGTACCATGCAGAGGTGGTTTGTAGAGCTGTAGAGTAATGTACCTTGGAGAGGTGGTTTGTGGACGTGTAAGAGTAATGTACCTTGGAGAGGTGGTTTGTGGAGGTGTAAGAGTAATGTACCTTGGAGAGGTGGTTTGTAGAGGTGTAAAGTAATGCACCTTGGAGAGGTGGTTTGTAGAGGTGAAGAGTAATGTACCTTGGAGAGGTGGTTTGAAGAGGTGTAGAGTAATGTACCTTAGAGAGGTGGTTTGTAGAGATGTCGAGTAATGTACCTTGGAGAGGTGGTTTGTAGATGTGTAGAATAATGTACCTTGGAGAGGTGGTTTGTAGAGATGTAGAGTAATGTACCTTGGAGAGATGGTTTGTAGACATGTAGAGTTACATACCTTGGAGAGGTGGTTTGTAGAGGTGTAGAGTAATGTACCTTGGAGAGGTGGTTTGTAGAGGTGTAGAGTAATGTACCTTAGAGAGGTGGTTTGTAGAGGTGTAGAGTAATGTATCTTGGAGAGGTAGTTTGTAGAGGTGTAGAGGTGTAGACTAATGTACCTTAGAGAGGTGGTTTGTAGAGGTGTAGAAGTGTAGAGTAATGTACTTTAGAGAGGTGGTTTGTAGAGATGTCGAGTAATGTACCCTGGAGAGGTGGTTTGTAGAGGTGTAGAGTAATGTACCTTGGAGAGGTGGTTTGTAGAGATGTCGAGTAATGTACCCTGGAGAGGTGGTTTGTAGAGGTGTAGAGTAATGTACCTTGGAGAGGTGGTTTGTAGAGGTGTAGAGTAATGCACCTTGGAGAGGTAGTTTGTAGAGGTGTAGAGTAATGTACCTTGCAGAGGTGGTTTGTAGAGATGTAAGGTTAGGTACCTTGAAGAGGTGGTTTGTAGAGGTGTAGAGTAATGTACCTTGAAGAGGTGGTTTGTGGAGGTGTAGAGTTCTGTACCTTGGAGAGGTGGTTTGTAGAGGTGTAAGGTTATGTACATTGAAGAGGTGGTTTGTAGAGGTGTAGAGTAATGTACCTTGGAGAGCTGGTTTGTAGAGGTGTAGAGTAATGTACATTGGAGAGGTGGTTTGTAGATGTCTAGAGTAATGTATCCTGGAGAGGTGGTTTGTAGAGGTGTAGAGTAATGTACCTTGAAGAGGTGGTTTGTAGTGATGTAAGGTAATGTACCTTGGAGAGGTGGTTTGTAGAGGTGTAGAGTAATGTACCTTGGAGAGGTGGTTTGTAGAAGTGTAGAGTAATGTACCTTGGAGAGGTGGTTTGTAGAGATGTAAGGTTATGTACCTTGGATAGGTGGTTTGTAGAGATATAGAGTAATGTACCTTGGAGAGGTGGATTGTAGAGGTGTAGAGTAATGTACCTTGGAGAGGTTGTTTGTAGAGGTGTAGAGTAATGTACCTTGGAGAGATGGTTTGTAGAGGTGTAAGGTTATGTACCTTGAAGATGTGGTTTGTAGAGGTGTAGAGTAATGCACCTTGGAGAGGTGGTTTGTAGAGCTGTAGAGTAATGTACCTTGGAGAGGTGGTTTGTAGAGATGTAAGGTAATGTACCATGGAGAGGTGGTTTGTAGAGGTGAAGAGTAATGTACCTTGGAGAGGTGGTTTGTAGAAGTGTAGAGTAATGTACCTTGGAGAGGTGGTTTGTAGAGATGTAGGGTTCTGTACCTTGGAGAGGTGGTTTGTAGAGATGTAAGGTTATTAATCTTGGAAAGGTGGTTTGTAGAGATGTGGAGTAATGTACCTTGGAGAGGTGGTTTGTAGAGGTGTAGAGTAATGTACCTTGGAGAGGTGGTTTGTAGAGGTGTAGAGTAATGTACCTTGGAGAGGTGGTTTGTAGAGATGTAAGCTTATGTACCTTGAAGAGGTGGTTTGTAGAGGTGTAGAGTAATGTACCTTGGAGAGGTGGTTTGTAGAGGTGTAGAGTAATGTACCTTGAGGAGGTGGTTTGTAGAGATGTCAAGTAATGTACCTTGGAGAGGTGGTTTGTAGAGGTGTAGAGTAATGTACCTTGGAGAGGTGGTTTGTAGAGGTGTAGAGAATGTACCTTGGAGAGGTGGTTTGTAGAGATGTAAGGTAACGTACCTTGGAGAGGTGGTTTGTAGAGGTGTAGAGTAATGTACCTTAAAGAGGTGGTTTGTAGAGATGTCAAGTAATGTACCTTGGAGAGCTGGTTTGTAGAGGTGTAGAGTAATGTACCTTGGAGAGGTTGTTTGTAGAGGTGTAAGAGTAATGTACCTTGGAGAGGTGGTTTGTAGAGGTGTAAAGTAATGTACCTTGGAGAGGTGGTTTGTAGAGGTGAAGAGTAATGTACCTTGGAGAGGTGGTTTGTAGAGGTGTAGAGTAATGTACCTTGGAGAGGTGGTTTGTAGAGGTGTAGAGTAATGTACCTTAGAGAGGTGGTTTGTAGAGATGTCGAGTAATGTACCTTGGAAAGGTGGTTTGTAGATGTGTAGAATAATGTACCTTGGAGAGCTGGTTTGTAGAGATGTAGAGTAATGTACCTTGGAGAGGTGGTTTGTAGACATGTAGAGTTACATAACTTGGAGAGGTGGTTTATAGAGGTGTAGAGTAATGTACCTTGGAGAGGTGGTTTGTAGAGGTGTAGAGTAATGTACCTTAGAGAGGTGGTTTGTAGAGGTGTAGAGTAATGTATCTTGGAGAGGTAGTTTGTAGAGGTGTAGAGGTGTAGAGTAATGTATCTTAGAGAGGTGGTTTGTAGAGGTGTAGAAGTGTAGAGTAATGTACTTTAGAGAGGTGGTTTGTAGAGATGTCGAGTAATGTACCCTGGAGAGGTGGTTTGTAGAGGTGTAGAGTAATGTACCTTGGAGAGGTGGTTTGTAGAGGTGTAGAGTAATGCACCTTGGAGAGGTAGTTTGTAGAGGTGTAGAGTAATGTACCTTGGAGAGGTGGTTTGTAGAGATGTAAGGTTAGGTACCTTGAAGAGGTGGTTTGTAGAGGTGTAGAGTAATGTACCTTGAAGAGGTGGTTTGTAGAGGTGTAGAGTTCTGTACCTTGGAGAGGTGGTTTGTAGAGGTGTAAGGTTATGTACCTTGAATAGGTGGTTTGTAGAGGTGTAGAGTAATGTACCTTGGAGAGCTGGTTTGTAGAGGTGTAGAGTAATGAACCCTGGAGAGGTGGTTTGTAGAGGTGTAGAGTAATGTACCCTGGAGAGGTGGTTTGTAGAGATGTAAGGTAATGTACCTTGGAGAGGTGGTTTGTAGAGGTGTAGATTAATGTACCTTAAAGAGGTGGTTTGTAGAGATGTCAAGTAATGTACCTTGGAGAGGTAGTTTGTAGAGGTGTAGAGTAATGTACCTTGGAGAGGTGGTTTGTAGAGATGTAAGGTAATGTACCATGGAGAGGTGGTTTGTAGAGGTGTAGAGTAATGTACCTTGGAGAGGTGGTTTGTAGAAGTGTAGAGTAATGTACCTTGGAGAGGTGGTTTGTAGAGATGTAGGGTTCTGTACCTTGGAGAGGTGGTTTGTAGAGATGTAAGGTTATTAATCTTGGAAAGGTGGTTTGTAGAGATGTAAGGTTATGTACCTTGAAGAGGTGGTTTGTAGAGGTGTAGAGTAATGTATTTTGGAGAGGTGGTTTGTAGAGGTGTAGAGTAATGTACCTTCAGGAGGTGGTTTGTAGAGATGTCAAGTAATGTACCTTGGAGAGGTTGTTTGTAGAGGTGTAGAGTAATGTACCTTGGAGAGGTGGTTTGTAGAGATGTAAGGTTATGTACCTTGAAGAGGTGGTTTGTAGAGGTGTAGAGTAATGTACCCTGGAGAGGTGGTTTGTAGAGGTGTAGAGTAATGCACCTTGGAGAGGTGGTTTGTAGAGATGCAAAGTAATGTACCTTGGAGAGGTGGTTTGTAGAGGTGTAGAGTAATGTACCTTAAAGAGGTGGTTTGTAGAGATGTCAAGTAATGTACCTTGGAGAGGTGGTTTGTAGAGGTGTAGAGTAATGTACCTTGGAGAGGTGGTTTGTAGAGGTGTAGAGTAATGTACCTTGGAGAGGTGGTTTGTAGAGATGTAAGGTTATGTACCTTGAAGAGGTGGTTTGTAGAGGTGTAGAGTAATGTACCTTGGAGAGGTGGTTTGTAGAGGTGTAGAGTAATGTACCTTGAGGAGGTGGTTTGTAGAGATGTCAAGTAATGTACCTTGGAGAGGTGGTTTGTAGAGGTGTAGAGTAATGTACCTTGGAGAGGTGGTTTGTAGAGGTGTAGAGTAATGTACCTTGGAGAGGTGGTTTGTAGAGATGTAAGGGTATGTACCTTGAAGAGGTGGTTTGTAGAGGTGTAGAGTAATGCACCTTGGAGAGGTGGTTTGTAGAGGTGTAGAGAATGTACCTTGGAGAGGTGGTTTGTAGAGATGTAAGGTAACGTACCTTGGAGAGGTGGTTTGTAGAGGTGTAGAGTAATGTACCTTAAAGAGGTGGTTTGTAGAGATGTCAAGTAATGTACCTTGGAGTGGTGGTTTGTAGAGGTGTAGAGTAATGTACCTTGGAGAGGTGGTTTGTAGAGGTGTAGAGTAATGTACCTTGGAGAGGAGATTTGTAGAGATGTAAGGTTATGTACCTTGAAGAGGTGGTTTGTAGAGGTGTAGAGTAATGTACCTTGGAGAGGTGGTTTGTAGAGATGTAAGGTTATGTACCTTGAAGAGGTGGTTTGTAGAGGTGTAGAGTAATGTACCTTGGAGAGGTGGTTTGTAGAGGTGTAGAGTAATGTACCTTGAGGAGGTGGTTTGTAGAGATGTCAAGTAATGTACCTTGGAGAGGTGGTTTGTAGAGGTGTAGAGTAATGTACATTGGAGAGGTGGTTTGTAGAGGTGTAGAGTAATGTACCTTGGAGAGGTGGTTTGTAGAGATTTAAGGTTATGTACCTTGAAGAGGTGGTTTGTAGAGGTGTAGAGTAATGTACCTTGGATAGGTGGTTTGTAGAGGTTTAGAGTAATGTACCTTGAGGAGGTGGTTTGTAGAGATGTCAAGTAATGTACCTTGGAGAGGTGGTTTGTAGAGGTGTAGAGTAATGTACCTTGGAGAGGTGGTTTGTAGAGGTGTAGAGTAATGTACCTTGGAGAGGTGGTTTGTAGAGGTGTAGAGTAATGTACCTTGGAGACGTGGTTTGTAGAGATGTAAGGTTATGTGCCTTGAAGAGGTGGTTTGTAGAGGTGTAGAGAAATGTACCTTAGAGAGGTGGTTTGTGGAGGTGTAGAGTAATGTACCCTGGAGAGGTAGTTTGGCGAGGTGTAGAGTAATGTACCTTGGAGAGGTGGTTTGTACAGGTGTAGAGTAATGTACCTTGAAGAGGTGGTTTGTAGAGATGTAAGTTAATGTACCTTTGAGAGGTGGTTTTTAGAGATGTAGCGTTACATACATTGAAGAGGTGGTGTGTAGAGGTGTAGAGTAATGTACCTTGGAGAGGTGGTTTGTAGAGGTGTAGAGTAATCTACCTTGGAGAGATGGTTTGTAGAGATGTAAGGTTATGTACCCTGGAGAGGTGGTTTGTAGAGGTGTAGAGTAATGTACCTTGGAGAGGTGGTTTGTAGATGTGTAGAGTAATGTATCTTGGAGAGGTGGTTTGTAGAGGTGTAGAGTAATGTACCTTGAAGAGGTGGTTTGTAGAGGTGTAGAGTAATGTAGAGTAATGTACCTTGGAGAGGTGGTTAGTAGAAGTGTAGAGTAATGTACCTTGGAGAGGTGGTTTGTAGAGATGTAGGGTTCTGTACCTTGGAGAGGTGGTTTGTAGAGATGTAAGGTTATGTACCTTGGAGAGGTGGTTTGTAGAGTAATGTACCTTGGAGAGGTGGTTTGTAGAGGTGTAGAGTAATGTACCTTGGAGAGGTGGTTTGTAGAGGTGTAAGGTTCTGTACCTTGGAGAGGTGGTTTGTAGAGATGTAAGGTTATGTACCTTGGAGAGGTGGTTTGTAGAGTAATGTACCTTGGAGAGGTGGTTTGTAGAGGTGTAGAGTAATGTACCTTGGAGGGGTGGTTTGTAGATGTGTAGAGTAATGTACCTTGGAGAGGTGGTTTGTAGAGGTGTAGAGTAATGTACCTTGAGGAGGTGGTTTGTAGAGATGTAGGGTTATGTACCTTGGAGAGGTGGTTTGTAGAGGTGTAAGAGTAATGTACCTTGGAGAGGTGGTTTGTAGATGTGTAGAGTAATGTACCTTTGAGAGGTGGTTTCTAGAGGTTCAGAGTAATGTACATTGGAGAGGTGGTTTGTAGAGATGTAGGGTTCTGTACCTTGGAGAGGTGGTTTGTAGAGATGTAAGGTTATGTACCTTGGAGAGGTGGTTTGTAGAGATGTAGAGTAATGTACCTTGGAGAGGTGGTTTGTAGAGGTGTAGAGTAATGTACCTTGGAGAGGTGGTTTGTAGAGGTGTAGAGTAATGTACCTTGGAGGGGTGGTTTGTAGATGTGTAGAGTAATGTACCTTGGAGAGGTGGTTTGTAGAGGTGTAGAGTAATGTACCTTGAGGAGGTGGTTTGTAGAGATGTAGGGTTATGTACCTTGGAGAGGTGGTTTGTAGAGGTGTAAGAGTAATGTACCTTGGAGAGGTGGTTTGTAGATGTGTAGAGTAATGTATCTTGGAGAGGTGGTTTCTAGAGGTTTAGAGTAATGTACCTTGGAGAGGTGGTTTGTAGAGATGTAGGATTCTGTACCTTGGAGAGGTGGTTTGTAGAGGTAAGGTTATGTACCTTGGAGAGGTGGTTTGTAGAGATGTAGAGTAATGTACCTTGGAGAGGTGGTTTGTAGAGGTGTAGAGTAATGTACCTTGGAGAGGTTGTTTGTAGAGGTGTAGACTAATGTACCTTGGAGAGGTGGTTTGTAGAGATGTAAGGTTATGTACCTTGAACAGGTGGTTTGTAGATGTGTAGAGTAATGCACCTTGGAGAGGTGGTTTGTAGGGGTGTAGAGTAATGTTCCTTGGAGAGGTGGTTTGTAGAGATATAAGGTAATGTACCTTGGAGAGGTGGTTTGTAGAGGTGTTGAGTAATGTACCTTGGAGAGGTGGTTTGTAAAGATGTAAGGTTATGTACCTTGAACAGGTGGTTTGTAGATGTGTAGAGTAATGTACCTTGGAGAGGTGGTTTGTAGAGGTGTAGAGTAATGTTCCTTGGAGAGGTGGTTTGTAGAGATGTAAGGTAATGTACCTTAAAGAGGTGGTTTGTAGAGATGTCAAGTAATGTACCTTGGAGAAGTGGTTTGTAGAGGTGTATAGTAATGTACCTTGGAGAGGTGGTTTGTAGAGATGTAGGGTTCTGTACCTTGGAGAGGTGGTTTGTAGAGATGTAAGGTTATGTACCTTGGAGAGGTGGTTTGTAGAGATGTAGGGTTCTGTACCTTGGAGAGGTGGTTTGTAGAGATGTAGGGTTCTGTACCTTGGAGAGGTGGTTTGTAGAGATGTAGGGTTCTGTACCTTGGAGAGGTGGTTTGTAGAGGTGTAGAGTAATGTACCTTGGAGAGGTGGTTTGTAGAGATGTAGAGTTCTGTACCTTGGAGAGGTGATTTGAAGAGATGTAGAGTTCTGTACCTTGGAGAGGTGGTTTGTAGAGATGTAGGGTTCTGTACCTTGGAGAGGTGGTTTGTAGAGATGTAGGGTTCTGTACCTTGGAGAGGTGGTTTGTAGAGATGTAGGGTTCTGTACCTTGGAGAGGTGGTTTGTAGAGATGTAGGGTTCTGTACCTTGGAGAGGTGGTTTGTAGAGATGTAAGGTTATGTTCCTTGGAGAGGTGGTTTGTAGAGATGTAGGGTTCTGTACCTTGGAGAGGTGGTTTGTAGAGATGTAAGGTTATGTACCTTGGAGAGGTGGTTTGTAGAGATGTAGGGTTCTGTACCTTGGAGAGGTGGTTTGTAGAGATGTAGGGTTCTGTACATTGGAGAGGTGGTTTGTAGAGATGTAAGGTTATGTACCTTGGAGAGGTGGAGGTGGTTTGTAGAGATGTACGGTTATGTACCTTGGAGAGGTGGTTTGTAGAGATGTAGGGTTCTGTACCTTGGAGAGGTGGTTTGTAGAGATGTAGGGTTCTGTACCTTGGAGAGGTGGTTTGTAGAGATGAAGTTAGGAGAAGTAAATCTAGGCTTCTCTGTTCATACTTACCTTCATGAAAGGGCGCCAGGCATTGTTCTGCACTCAGCACCTGCATCGGGGCACATTGTTAGCTTGTTGTACAGAGTGGCCCCACAACCGATTGAGAGGTACCATGAACTGATTACCCTTAAGTTTCTGCTCATTCCCATCCCGGATGCAACATTTTGCCTCCGCCTAGACTCAGCCAGAGCCCCTTCTGGGGTCTGTGATGTCTGTGAAGCTGACACGTCATTTCCTCCTCACTCTTCTGAAGTACTGGCTGGTGGGTGTCTGTAAGGTCAAGATATATATGCTTGTGGGACAGGAGAACGGATGTATGGCAAGAATTCCTGGCACCAGCCCCAGTGGGGGACTGATCGGGCGAGGAAGGGGTGGGGGTGTGGGGAGTAACAGGGGTGACGACAGAGAGACGACAGAGTCTGTACAGCGCTCCCCACAGTGGCGTTGGGTGTATTTGACAGGAGTAGGCCTCTGTGAGTGGTGAAAGCGCCCGTGGGGACAGGAAGAGAGTATGTGGATGGGAATCTGGGGGTGGGAGAGGTCCTGGTAATTCCGGGTGCCATCAAGAGTAC
This sequence comes from Pleurodeles waltl, assembly GCF_031143425.1. Lineage (NCBI taxonomy): Eukaryota > Metazoa > Chordata > Amphibia > Caudata > Salamandridae > Pleurodeles > Pleurodeles waltl. Next base: position 16,226,762 of record NC_090451.1, on the reverse strand, counting down.
TGTTCATGAGTTCACAGCATCGCCCTTGAACTGTAAACGAACACCCCCATACATGCTTCGACTGAGTACTAGTGCACGCAGAACACTGGGTGGTCCAGTGCCCCCCACACTGGCCTGCACTCCATCCCCCACAGAGTAGGGCTGCTGGGGTCCTGGTCCTGGTGAGGTGGGACTAGGTGGTCTCTGGCTCTGGAAGTTTCAAGGTTGAACAGCGGTTGCAGGTGGTCTCTGGCCTGGGAAGTGTCACGGTTGCACAGCGGTTGCGGGTAGTCCTCTGGCCTGGGAAGTGTCAAGGTTGCACAGCGGTTGCGGGTGGTCTCTGGCCTTGAAGTGTCAAGGTTGCACAGCGGTTGCGGGTGGTCATCTGGCCCTGGAAGTGTCAAGGTTGCACTGCGGTTGCGGGTGGTCTCTGGCCCGGGAAGTTTCAAGGTTGCACAGTGGTTGCGGGTGGGCCTCTGGTCTGGAGTGTCAAGGCTGCACAGCGGTTGCGGGTGGTCTCTGGCCCGGGAAGTTTCAAGGTTGCACAGCGGTTGCGGGTGGTCTCTAGCCCTGGAAGTGTCAAGGTTGCAAAGCGGTTGCGGGTAGTCCTCTGGCCTGGGAAGTGTCAAGGTTGCACAGCAGTTGCGGGTGGTCTCTGGCCTTGAAGTGTCAAGGTTGCACAGCGGTTGCGGGTGGTCATCTGGCCCTGGAAGTGTCAAGGTTGCACTGCGGTTGCGGGTGGTCTCTGGCCCGGGAAGTTTCAAGGTTGCACAGTGGTTGCGGGTGGTCCTCTGGCTCTGGAGTGTCAAGGCTGCACAGCGGTTGCGGGTGGTCTCTGGCCCGGGAAGTTTCAAGGTTGCACAGCGGTTGCGGGTGGTCTCTAGCCCTGGAAGTGTCAAGGTTGCAAAGCGGTTGCGGGTGGTCTCTGGCCCTGGAAGTGTTGCGGGCAGTCCTCTGGCCCTGGAAGTGTCAAGGTTGCACAGCGGTTGCAGGTGGTCTCTGGCCCTGGAAGTGTCAAGGTTGCAAAGCGGTTGCCAGTGGTCTCTGGCCCTGGAAGTTTCAAGGTTGCACAGCGGTTGCGGGTGGTCCTCTGGCTCTGGAAGTGTCACGGCTGCACAGCGGTTGCGGGTGGTCTCTGGCCCGGGAAGTTTCAAGGTTGCACAGCGGTTGCGGGTGGTCTCTGGCCCTGGAAGTGCCAAGGTTGCAAAGTGGTTGCGGGTGGTCTCTGGCCCTGGAAGTGTCACAGGTGGTCCTCTGGCTCTGGAAGTGTCAAGGTTGCACAGCGATTGCGGGTGGTCCTCTGGCCCTGGAAGTGTCAAGGTTGCACAGCGGTTGCGGGTGGTCCTCTGGCCTTCGGATCAGAGTCCAATGGCTGCTTCTCAGCGGTGGCAGGAGGCTATGGTGGAAAGATAAGACATAGGTGGTCATTACAACCCTGGCGGACGGTGTTAAAGCAGCTGTAAAACCGCCAACAGGCTGGCGGGAAAAAAAATTAAATTACGACCGTGGAAACCGCCAACATAGACAGCCACTTTAACACTCCGACCGCCAAGGCGGTAGAAACAAACACCGCAGCGGTAACCGCCAACAGACAGGTGGAAGACAATGTACCGCTCACATTATTACAAGCCACCAACCCGCCACCTTTTCCGGGCCGGATACACCGCGAACAAAAACACGGCCGAAACAGGACTTGGAAGGGAAAACGCTCACCTCTACACACCCCACAAGGAACCAGGACGCCATGGAACCCGAGCTCCAGATTCTTCCAGCCCTTATCTTCCTGCTCTTCTACCAGGAGCACGAACGCCGGCGGCGAAGACCACGGTGAGTACTGCACCTATGACGGAGGGAGGAGGGAAAAAACAGTGATGCACACACGCAACACGCAACACTCCCACCTCCACCCTCACCCACAACAACACACACACTAATAAATCATGATACATCACAGTTACACCCCCTAATCCCCCCTGGAAGAATGCAAGGACAAAAGGAAATGAGTCGAATGATTGTAATATATACGAAGACAGTAATCAAAAATATATACATATATATTAAGATATTCACACTATAAACAAATATATACACCAAGAATACAAGTCCAAGGTATTCCACTATCATTGTCCGTGGACCACTGGGCCCAAAAGGCATGGGCGAGGCCCACACTCAATACCCAAACAAGACCGAGAGAACACTGCAGGGGCATCAGATAGAAATAAAACAGGCACCTCAGGGGGAAGGGAAGGGGGGGCACCTCAGCCAGATGAGTGCTCGACGCCAGATCCACGAGGGGGCTCCATGCCCACTGCTTTATCCTGGGGAGTGCAAAGCCACAGTCTCTCAAGTCTCTACAGTGGATGGTTTGCCCACTGCTTTATCCTGGGGAGTGCAAAGCCACAGTCTCTCAAGTCTCTACAGTGGGTGGTTTGCCCACTGCTTTATCCTGGGGAGTGCAAAGCCACAGTCTCTCAAGTGGATAACATTCTCCACTGGTTCTGGAGGGGGCTCTGTGCCCAGAGTGCTTCATCCTGCCAAGGACTGAGGTAGTGGATGCCTTTCTCCACTGGTTCTGGAGGGGGCTTTGTGCCCAGAGTGCTTCATCCTGCCAAGGACTGAGGTAGTGGATGCCTTTCTCCACTGGTTCTGGAGGGGGCTTTGTGCCCAGAGTGCTTCATCCTGCCCATAGCGGCCTCAGTAGTTTCGGTAGCTTTGGCGCTCACTGGCCTGCGATGCTTCTGGTGGCGGAGTCCTGGGCAACGGTGCTGCTGGCGGCGGTGTCCTGGGCAGCGGGGATGGTGGCGGCGGTGTAGTGGGCAGCGGGGATGGTGGCGGCGGTGTCTTGGGCAGCGGTGCTTGTTGCGGCGGTGTCCTGGGCAGCGGTGCTGGTGGCGGCGGTGTCCTGGGCAGCGGTGCTGGTGGCGGCGGTGTCCTGTTCAGTGGTGCTGGTGGTGGCGGTGTCCTTGGCAGCGGTGCTGGTGGCGGCGGTGTCCTGTTCAGCGGTGCTGGTGGCAGCGGTGTCCTGGGCAGCGGTGCTGGTTGCGGCGGTGTCCTGGGCAGCGGTGCTGCTGGCAGCGTGTCTTAGGCAGCGGTGCTGCTGGCGGCGGTGTCCTGGGCAGCGGTGCTGCTGGCGGCGGTGTCCTGGGCAGCGGTGCTGGTGGGGGCGGTGTTCTGGGCAGCGGGGCTGGTGTCAGCGGTGTCTTGGGCAGAGGTGCTGGTGGCGCCAGTGTCCTGGGCAGCGGGGCTGGTGGCGGCGGTGTCCTTGGCAGCGGTGTCCTGGGAAGCGGAGCTGGTGGCGGTTTTGTCCGCCGTGCAGATTTTCCCAGACTTGCCGGTTTTGCTGTGCCCCTTCCCCACCTTGGATGGCGGCGCAGCTGTCTCCACACTCCCAACTGTACCCCTGGGAGCAGCTTTGGTGGCTGATTTCTTTCCCCTCTCCCGCCGGGCACTGGCCAACTTTTTATGCTTTTGAGGTGGGGGACTGTCCGTGCTCTGGCTCCTTACCACACTGGCTGCCCTGCTACCTGGCGCACTCCATAATCCGATGACTACTGGCACAACTGGTCCCGCAGATGTTGTGGCTGAGGTGCTAGGTTGGGACCTGGAGAGTCGGGCCCTAGGAGACGGAGAGGGTGGGGGAGGTGAGGGAAAGAGGTCAAGGTTGGACAGGAAAAGTTTCTTGGGAACACTGGGATGGGTAGCTGGAGGGGGTTTGGGAGTGGAGGAAGAGGTTGTGGTTGTAGTAGGTGTTCGTTTGCTGACTTTGGGTGAAGGTGCATGGGCTGGAGGCTGTCGTGAGGTGGATGGCTGTTGGGTGGGTGTGTGGCTGCATTTGTGTACCTTGGGAGTTGGGCTCACAGACACACTGGGAGAGGACACAGGGGATGTGTGAATGGTAGTGGGGGTGGTGACTGCACGTGAGCAGGGTGTGGTGGTGGGTGTGCTGGTGATGGACGTAGTGGCTGTAGATGTAGTGCATGCAGGTGTGAGTGGAGACGAGACAGGGAGGGAGGAGGGAGACGAGGAGGAGGGGGACACAGTGGAGGCAGTGGATGTTGGTGTGTCTGCATGTGTGTGATGCTTGCGTGAGTACCTGTGGGATGTGTGGTGCTTATGTTTGCCTGAGCTTCCCTTCTTTGTTGAGGTGTGTGCATGCTGGTCTGATGATGTGCTTGGGATAGGCTGAGGTGCAGGGGTTTGGGTCTGGGTGGAGGAAATTGGAGGGGGGAGGCTAGAGACAGGGACAATGGCTGCCATCAGTGCTGAGGACAGAGTCTGAAAAGCTCGCTGATGGGCTGCCTGACCAGAGTGAATGCCCTCCGGGTATGCATTGGTTTGTTGCAACTGCCTCTCTACACCCTGGATGGCATTCAAAATGGTAGACTGCCCAACAGTGAGGGACCTGAGGAGGTCAATGGCCTCCTAACTGAGGGCAGCAGGGCTGACAGGGGCAGGGGCTGAGGTGCCTGGGGCAAAAGTGATGCCCACCCTCCTGGGTGAGCGGGTACGGGGCAAACGCTGAGGGGCTGCTGGGAGGGCGATGCTGGTAGGGGGGTGGTGGCTGTACCTGTAGATGCGGGGGCACAGAGGGGCCTGCCACAGCAAGGGAACTCCCATCAGAGGAGGAGTCTGTGTCGCTGGTCTCAGCTCCTGTCCCCGTGGTGGAGCTCCCCTCGCCCTCCGTCCCACTGGTGAATTCAGACTCCGTAGTGTCGCCCTCCAGGGCCATGTGAGATGCAGCTCCCTAGTGCTCCGGTGCCACTGCTCCTCTGCTGATGCTAATGCACACAAGAAAAGGGAGACCACAAAAAGGGGGGAGGGGAGACAGAAGAAAGACATGTTGAGTGCATGCAATACCGCTACCGTTGGCAGACACGACAGACACAGAAGCCCCCTGCACTACGCCGCGCACTTGGGGTCCACTATTCAATCCCAGGGACATGGGTTACAAGGCTATGCCCGATTGCTGCACACATGGATGTCACAGGAGCCTGACTAGGTGTAGTTGGCACTGTACACAGGTGGGGTGGGGTGCCACAGGGCCTGCCTTAAGAAGGGTCCTTGCCTACTAAACTCGCCCTGGCCTAGAGGAACCCACAGCCCACCTCCCCCACCCAGACACCTCCAATGTGCGCTGAATCAGCAGAATGAGAGTGTACTCACCCCCTTGTGGCTGCTGTGATGCCCTCAAGCGCCCATCCAACTCCGGGTACGCCACCGCCAGGATCCTGATCATCAGGGGAGTCATGGTGTGACGTGCACCCTCCCACGTTGGGAGGCCATCCCCAGCTGGGCCTCCGCCATCTTCTTGCTCCAGCGGCGAATGTCCTCCCATCTTTTCCGGCAGAGGGTCCTCCGTCTGTGGTAGACCCCCAGGGTCCGGACTTCCTTGGCGATGGCACGCCAAATGTCCTTCTTCTGGTGGGCGCTGACCTGCAGGAATAGTACAGGGGAAAAAGATAAGTTATTACGGTCCGCACCGTCACAGTCATTGGCCCGCATCCCTACCCTTGCCATGACGCACATGCACTCACCGTCGTTTCATGCACGCCTCATTCTCCGCCCCCCCCTATCTTTCATCCACACCACTCCACACAGGCATTGCCCATACAGCATGCTCACAGTGTACTTACCTGTTTGTCTGGAGGACCATAAAGTAGCGTGTACTGGGGGAGGACCCCATCCACGAGTTTCTTCAACTCCTCTGTGCTGAAGGCAGGGGCCCTTTCCCCAGACACACAAGCCATTGTCTCTTCCAGACTGAGGTCACAGCAGCACTTGCAGTGTAGGTCCTCTCCTGTCGAAGCTCAGGTATCAAGTGATTGAACAGAGAGAAAATGGCGGTCACGTCCGCGGCGGTGGGTACCGTCACTGCCGGCGTACAACGTCATTGGCTCCTGGGACCCATAAGGTCCAATGTTAACCAATGCAGGATTGCGCCGCAGTCTTCGACCGCCTATCGCGACAGGGTACAACGCCAGCGCAGTTACCTCACATCCCATTGTCCCACTTTACAGGTCAGGCAGCCGCCATTTCATAGGCCCACATGGCATTATTTTGGACTGCGTCACACATATCTAGGCCTTGCCTAAACACTCATAGAGGCATATGTCGATTAGCTAATATTTCTGAGTATGCTGTGTTTACGTACCTCAGAGTTGGTTGACTCTCTGCTCGCTGTTCTCCTCCATAGGCACCGTCCGCTGGGACATGTGAGGAGATGGTGTAATTATCCAGTGTACAGACAGCTGGTGGACCTGTCGACAATGGAGGAGCGACAAGTGATCAAGACCTACAGACTTGATCGTGCCACAATCCAGGAACTGCGTGCCCAGTTGGAGCCAGACCTGATGTCAGCTATCCGCCATCCCAAAGGAATCCCCCCTCTAGTGCAGGTGCTGTCAGTACTCCATTTCCTTGCAAGTGGGTCATTTCAAACAACAGTGGTCATAGCATCAGGTATGTCCCAGCCTATGTTTTCCAACGTGTTGTCCAGAGTGTTGTTTGTCCTGCTGAAACACATGCGGAGCTACATCGTTTTCCCTCAGGTGGAGGATTTGCCTACAGTGAAAGGTGATTTCTATGCCCTGGGACATATCCCCAACATCAAAGGAGCCATTGATGGGACACATGTGGCCTTGCCCCCCCCGCAGGAGTGAACAGGTGTACAGAAACCGGAAGAGTTACCATTCTATGAATGTGCAGATGGAGTGTTTGGCAGACCAGTACATCTCCCATGTGAATGCCAAATTTCCTGTCTCAGTGCATGGCGCTTACATTCTGAGGAATAGCAGCATCCCTTATGTGATGGGGCAACTCCAGAGGCACCGTGTGTGGCTATTAGGTGAGGGCATGGAGCCTATACAGTGTGACTAGGTGTCTGGGGATGTCCCTATGAGTTAGTGTGTGTCTAACAGTTGTCCCTCGACATTTGCAGGTGACTCTGGTTACCCCAACCTGTCATGGCTACTGACCCCAGTGAGGAATCCCAGGACAAGGGCAGATGAATGCTACAATGAGGCCCATGGGCAGACTAGGAGGATTACAGAGAGGACCTTCGGCCTCCTGAAGGCCAGGTTCTGCTGCCTCCATATGACAGGTGGATCCCTATTCTACTCACCAAAGAAGGTGTGCCAGATCATCGTGGCCTGCTGTATGCTTCACAACTTGGCTTTGCGACAACAGGTGCCTTTTCTGCAGGAGGATGGTCCAGATGGAGGTGTTGTGGCAGCTGTGGACAGTGAAGGAGAGAAAGCAGAAGAAGAGGACATCGACAACAGAAACACGGCGATCCTGCAATACTTCCAGTGAGACACAGGTAAGAAGACAACACTGCCTGCTACATCTGATGTAAATGTACTACCTCTCATCTGTCTGTCCTTTTCACCCAGTATACGGTCACTGAGTTGTCACTTTCCCTTACGATTTCACAGATGTGGGTCCCACTGTGTGACATCTGCTTTGTTTCCGCATGGACTAGAGCTATGTGACATAGGTATGTTGACATTACATTTGATATAGCATTTTGCCTCAGTTATTGCAAATACACATTTTCGAAAGCACATACTGACTCCAGATTGTTTTTTGATTTAAGGGTGTTTATTTAAGTGCTTAATAGTGGAGGGGGTTGTAAAATGGTCAGGGGTGATGGTGGAGGAATGTCCATGGCGGAGTCCAGTCTATTAGTCTCACAGGTGCATTGTCCAAAGGGGCATAGGAAGTGGAGTTGGGGCAGTTTAAGTATGGACAGGGTGACAAAGTGAGACAGAAGGATGACAATCAGGGTGGTCTCATTTCTTGGCGGGGGTCTTGGCATTGTTCTCTGTCTTTGTCCTGGATCTCAGGGACCGTTTGCAGGGTGGTTCTCCATCTGCAGGGGGTGGGGTGCTGGTGTGGTGGTCCTGCGGCGGTGCCTCCTGTCCACTAGCACCGGCAGAGGTGGTGGGCAGTTCATCGTCCAGGCTAGTGTCAGGGGCCCCTTGTTGTGCCACAGTGTTCCTCCTGGTGTTGACGAGTTCCTTCAGCAGCCCTACGATGGTGCCCAGGGTGGAATTGATGGATTTGAGTTCCTCCCTGAACCTCAAATACTGTTCCTCCTGCAGCCGCTGGGTCTCCTGAAACTTGGCCAGTACCGTTGCCATCATCTCCTGGGAATGATGGTAGGCTCCCATGATGTTGGAGAGGGCCTCGTGGAGAGTAGGTTCCCTGGGCCTGTCCTCCCCCTGTCGCACAGCAGCCCTCCCAGTTCCCCTGTGTTCCTGGGCATCTGTCCCCTGAACCGTGTGCCTACTACCACTGCCCCCAGGTCCCTGCTGTTCTTGGGGTGGTGGGTTAGCCTGGGTTCCCTGTAGTGGTGGACACACTGCTGCTTGACGTGTCCTGGGGACAGAGGTATGGGCACGCTGGGTGGGTGCTGTGCTGGTGTGGGGCGGCTTTGTGGTGGCCTGTGACTGTCAGTGGAACCAACTGTCCTGAGGTCCCAGATGGGCCGGGCTGGTCATCTAGATCCAGTTGGACAGAGCTGCTGTCATCACTCTGGGCCTCTTCTGTGGGTGGAGTGGACATATCTGGACCCTCCTGTCCGGTGACGCTGGGTAGGGGTCCTGCAGGGGTGTAAAGGCATAATTATTGCATCTATGTGTGGCATGGTGTGCAATGGGTGGGTGACCGTGTACCCCAGTGCTTGCATTCCTGTGTAGGACCTTGTGTGATAATGGTTTAGGGGGGTGTATCGGTATGTGCAGTGGCCATGCATTGGTGATGGGTGTCCATGCTTTGGTGTTGCATGCAGGGCTTGGTGCTGGGATGGGTGGTTTGTGATATTGCGACATACGTGAGGAGTTGGAGTGATGGGGGGGCAGGCGAAGGTGGGGGTATGTGATAGCATGCAGGTAGGGTGGGGGATGTAATAGTTAAGATTTGACTTACCAGAGTCCATTCCTCCAGCTACTCCTGCGAGGCCCTCAGGATGCAGTATAGCCAAGACTTGCTCCTCCCATGTTGTTAGTTGTGGGGGAGGAGGTGGGGGTCCGCCGCCAGTCCGCTGAACCGCAATGTGGTGTCTTGAGACCACGGAACGCACCTTCCCCCATAGGTCGTTCCACCTCTTCCTGATGTCATCCTGTGTTCTTGGGTGCTGCCCCACTGCGTTGACCCTGTCCACGATTCTGCGCCATAGCTCCATCTTCCTAGATGCCTGGTGTGCTGCATCTGTGATCCGCATAGCTGTGGCTCTACCCGGACGATTTCCTCCACCATGACCCTGAGCTCCTCCTCAGAGAACCTGGGGTGTCTTTGCGGTGCCATGGGGTGGTGCGGGTGATGTGTGGGGTGGTGTGTGTTGTGATATTTGGGGTGATATTTAGAGGTGTGTGGTGTTTTGTGCATGGATGTTGTGTGAGTGATGGTGTAGGGTGCCTGTGGATGCTATTGTTCTTTCTGGTGGTGTCTCTCTCTGGCCTTCTGTCGCAATTGTGGTCCTAAGGGTTTGTGGGGGATGTAGGTGTGTGTTTTATATTGTATTGGATGTGTGGGAGTGGTGTGTGTATGTGTATCAGGTGTGTGTATTTGGAATTGTCCAATGTGGATGTGTTTTGTAAATGTGTGTGTACTTTGAGCGCGGCGGTGTGAACCGTCAATGGAATACCTCAGTTGAAAGACCGCCGCGTGGATTAGTGTGTCGTGATAGTGTGGGCGTATTCCTGTTGGTGTGACGGTGGAGGTTTTGTTATCGCCAGTTTATCACTGACCTTTGTTGTGGCGGACTTGTGTGGGTGTCTGGCTTTTGGCAGATTCCGAGCTGTGGGTCATAATGACCATGGCGGAATTCCGCAGCCGCGGCGGTGTGTTGGCGGTCTTCTGCACGGCGGTAAGCAGCTTTTACCGCCAATGTTGCACTGACCCCCATAATGTCTGCCACAAAGGTGATGTGTGTTATGTTCGGTCTGTATGGTGGGTTCACCTGAGGCTGCTGCACATGGGTCTGGCAGGGTGGAGTGTACTTGCCTTGACTTTCTGAGGGCCTGGTTAGTCCCGGGTGGGTGTCTGAAGGATGGGCAACGTGACTGTGGACAGGGAAGGTAAGAGTGTCAGGCTCTGGCTTCTTAGAAGGTACAGAGTTCTCTTCTAAGTTCAGCAGCTTCTCAGAGATGAATGGCTCCAGGCTGCGGTGTCTAGGAAGACATGTCGCTCCGGTGTGAAGAGGGTTGGGAATTGGCCGCTCTTTGATGGCCTTGGCTGGGAGAGGCCGCAGAGATATAGTTGTAAGGGAGGGAAGCGTCCAGTGTCACTCACTTGAGAAGGAGCACGATCCTAGCTCTCCTCCCGCCTGAGGGCCCCGAGCAGATTATGTTGAGGGCAAGCATCGGAAGAGACCCTGACTGGGCAACCAGGAAACCGGGGCACATTCCAAGGGGCCCAAACTCATTTGGGGAGAAGAAATCCATCTGTTAATGAATCTACGGGATTAGATGTTTGGAAAACGTAAATTGATCATTTCTGGGTTTTTCTTTAAAAATGTCAGCAAAGACAGTCAGAAAAAGATGGTGAGGAGAGAATTAGCCATTTTCTGCCTCAGAAACCTGAGGTTACTTCCAATAGCAACCACACCTCTTGCTGAGTGTTTAGGACTGGACATGAGTCCGCATTGAAGTCCGCTTTGGCCGATCTCATGAGTTGTTGATATTTACAAGTTGATTGTCTTAACTAAGGTCTCAAATCATTTTCGTTGTGCCGTTCTTAAGGATCATTTGGCATCTCTGAGCTTGTTCATAAGGAGTAAAGAGGGCCGCCTTTTAGGTCTGGCCACATGTTGGGGTGCTCAATCAATCAAGCAGGTATTTGTAAAGTGCTGCAAATCACCCATGAGGGTCTCAAGGCGCTAGAGTTGTTGCGCTCTGGGTTTTTTTTCAGTTTATGTGGCAAGCAAAGTCCGGGTAGGAGTTTCCAAGGCTAGTTGCTCTGCCGAGCAGATGCGAGATCCGTGGCATTGCAAATGCTTGTCTGAATTGCTGGGCGGTGATGGGTCCTGGGGTGCGGGGTTGGTTCTCTGCTGTTGGGGCGCAGGATCCGGGGGCGTCCGCTGGGCTCTCATGGGTTTTTGAAATCCAATTATTACATCCTTTGCTGTAAGGATGCTCTAAGCAGAGGACCCCGGCGAGGGTAGCTTGATTCATTCTCGCCCAAGGGGGGCTTAGAGCGGGATACGGTGTTTGCGATGTGTTTTGAGGGATGAGGGTTTGAGGGACACGGGGGCGGCTGCGTGCACCTGGTTATGGGGGAGAAGTGGGGTCCGAGCGTCCAGCCCGTTCCTCCGAGGAGCTGTGGGGACGGGGTTGTCCAGGTGATGAGGGGTGCAGCGAGCGAGCTCCAGGCCCTGGAAGGCAGCACCCCTGAAACCGGACCGACCCCCGTCACTAGCAGCGCTCGCCCAGCTGGGGTGGGGGGCTTTACAGTAACTGGACGGGTCTCGGGGGCTGCACTGGAGGGGTGTGTGAACCCCCATAACTGGACGGGACTCGGGGGCTGCACTGCAGGGGTGTGTGGACCCCCATAACTGGACGGGACTCGGGGCTGCACTGGAGGGGTGTGTGAACCCCCATAACTCGACGGGACTCAGTGAAGGGCTGTGTGAACCCCCATAACTGGACGGGACTCGGGGCTCCACTGGAGGGGTGTGTGAACCCCCATAACTGGACGGGACTCGGGGGCTGCACTGGAGGGGTGTGTGAACCCCCATAACTGGACGGGTCTCGGGGGCTGCACTGGAGGGGTGTGTGAACCCCCATAACTGGACGGGACTCGGGGGCTGCACTGCAGGGGTGTGTGGACCCCCATAACTGGACGGGACTCGGGGCTCCACTGGAGGGGTGTGTGAACCCCCATAACTGGACGGGACTCGGGGGCTGCACTGGAGGGGTGTGTGGACCCCCAGAGCAGGCGGCGGGAGGGGGGGCGCTGGGAAGGCACTGAGGTGGCCCGGGCTGGGCTGTGGGGAGAGGGGGCACCGGAGGGGGTGCTGGGGGGCGGTGAAAGGCGAGTGACAGAAGCGACAGTAGGGGGCGGAGGAGGCTGGGGCCCCGGGGGTTCTGTCTGCTAGCAGGGACCCTGGATGAAGAGGGGCTCTGGAAGCGGGGGGGGTGGACCCTGGATGAAGAGGCGGGGGCTCTGGGGGCGGGGGGGTGAGGGGAGCTAACTGTGCTCAGCCTTGGGTGGAGGGATGGCATGCACTCAGGTGAGGAGCTCCGCAGCTCCTTCTGTGCCACCTGGGAGCTCCCGGGACTGGCGGAGGCGTCTAGTGAGGATGGCACGACACCCTGCAACGCGTGGGCACAGCGCCGCCCAGCGGCCATGCAGGGAACTACTGCTCCAAAACCAGAGGCGCCGGCCTGTCCCTTGTCCACGGCCAGAGAAGCTGAAGAGAGCCACGCCGGGTCCATGCCGGGTCCCAGGTCCATTGCGGGTCCATGCTGGGTCCCGGGTCCATGCAGGGTCCCAGGTCCATGCCGGGTCCCAGGTCCATGCGTGATGTGCTCAAATACCAGAAGCAAAGCATTGCACCAGCCTGTTCATTGTCCACGGCCAGCGAAGCTGAAGAGAGCCACGCCGGGTCCATGCCGGGTCCCAGGTCCATTGCGGGTCCATGCTGGGTCCCGGGTCCATGCTGGGTCCCGGGTCCATGCAGGGTCCCAGGTCCATGCCGGGTCCCAGGTCCATGCGTGATGTGCTCAAATACCAGAAGCAAAGCATTGCACCAGCCTGTTCATTGTCCACGGCCAGCGAAGCTGGAAAAGAGCCCTGCCTGGTCCCAAGTCCATTGCGGGTCCCAGGTCCATGCTGGGTCCCAGGTCCATGCTGGGTCCATGCCTGGTCCCAGGTCCATGCCAAGTCCCAGGTCCATGCCGGGTCCTAGGTCCATGCAAAGTCCCAGGTCCATGCCAGGTCCCAGGTCCATGCCGAGTCCCAGGTCCATGCTGGGTCCATGCCGGGAACAAGGTCCATGCCGAGTCCCAGGTCCATGCTGGGTCCATGCCGAGTCCCAGGTCCATGCTGGGTCCATGCCGGGTCCCAGGTCCATGCCGGGTCCCAGGTCCATGCCGAGTCCCAGGTCCATGCTAGGTCCATGCCAGGTCCCAGGTCCATGCCGGGTCCCAGGTCCATGCCGGGTCCCAGGTCCATGCTGGGTCCATGCCTGGTCCATGTCGGGTCCCAGAACACAGCAAGATAGATTCCTGCAACCTAAGACGAAGAAGGACTGCTGAGCTGAAAACCTGCAGAGAAGACGGAGACACCAATTGCTTTGGCCCCAGCTCTACTGGCCTGTCTCCCCACTTCTAAAGACACTGCTCCAGCGACGCGTTCCACAGGGTCCAGTGACCTCTGAAGCCTCAGAGGACTACCCTGCATCTAGAAGGACCAAGAACTCCCGAGGACAGCGGCTCTGTTCCACAAATACTGCAACTTTGCAACAAAGAAGCAACTTTGAAACAACACACGTTTCCTGCCGGAAGCGTGAGACTTTGCACTCTGCAACCGACGCCCCCGGCTCGACTTGTGGAGAACAAACTCCACAGGGAGGACTCCCCGGTGACTACGAGACCGTGAGTAGCCAGAGTTGACCCCCCTGAGTCCCCACAGCGACGCCTGCAGAGGGAATCCCGAGGCTCCCCCTGACCGCGACTGCCTGCTTCAAAGACCCGACGCCTGGTAAAGACACTGCACCCGCAGCCCCCAGGACCAGAAGGATCCGACCTCCAGTGCAGAAGCGACCCCCAGGTGGCCCTCTCCCTTGCCCAGGTGGGAGCTACCCCGGGGAGCCCCCCCCCTTGCCTGCCTGCATCGCAGAAGAGACCCCTTGGTCTCCCATTGAAACCTATTGAGAACCCAACGCCTGTTTGCACACTGCACCCGGGCGCCCCCGTGCCGCTGAGGGTGTACTTTTTGTGCTGACTTGTGTCCCCCCCGGTGCCCTACAAAACCCCCCTGGTCTGCCCTCCGAAGACGCGGGTACTTACCTGCTGGCAGACTGGAACCGGGGCACCCCCTTCTCCATTGAAGCCTATGCGTTTTGGGCATCACTTTGACCTCTGGACCTGACCGGCCCTGAGCTGCTGGTGTGGTAACTTTAGGGTTGCCCTGAACCCCCAACGGTGGGCTACCTTGGGCCCAACTTTGAACCCTGTAGGTGGTTTACTTACCTGCAAACCTAACAAACACTTACCTCCCCCAGGAACTGTTGAAAATTGCACTGTCTAGTTTTAAAATAGCTATTTGCCATTTGTGTGAAAACTGTATATGCTATTTTGCTAATTCAAAGTTCCTAAAGTTCCTAAGTGACATACCTTTCATTTAAATTATTTTTTGTAAATCTTGAACCTGTGGTTCTTAAAATAAACTAAGAAAATATATTTTTCTATACAAAAACCTATTGGCCTGGAATTGTCTCTGAGTGTGTGTTCCTCATTTATTGCCTGTGTGTGTACAACAAATGCTTACCACTACCCTCTGATAAGCCTACTGCTCGACCACACTACCACAAAATAGAGCATTCGAATTATCTCTTTTTGCCACTATCTTACCTCTAAGGGGAACCCTTGGACTCTGTGCATACTATTTCTTACTTTGAAATAGTACATACAGAGCCAACTTCCTACATTGGTGGATCAGCGGTGGGGTACAAGACTTTGCATTTGCTGGACTACTCAGCCAATACCTGATCACACAACTAAATTCCCAAAATTGTCATTAGAAACTGATTTTTGAAATTTGAGCTATTTTTCTAAATTTTTTAAAGTCCTGCTAGGGCCTTGTGTTAGTCTCTGTTAGCATTTCTTTTAGAGTTTAAAAGTTTTGTAAAAGTTGGAATTACGTTCTAGAGATACTTTTAGATTCTTAAAAAGTATTCTAACTTTTAGAAACATAGGGGGTCATTCCGACTCCCGCCGGCGGTAACCGCCCGTCCGGCGGGAGCCGCCGAATGACCGCACCGCGGTCAAATGACCGCGGCGGCCATTCTGGCTTTCCCGCTGGGCTGGCGGGCGACCGCCAGAAGGCCGCCCGCCAGCCCAGCGGGAAAGCGCCTTCAACGAAGAAGCCGGCTCCGAATGGAGCCGGCGGAGTTGAAGGCGTGCGACGGGTGCATTGGCACCCGTCGCGATTTTCAGTGTCTGCTTGGCAGACACTGAAAATCAATGTGGGGCCCTGTTAGGGGGCCCCTGCAGTGCCCATGCCATTGGCATGGGCACTGCAGGGGCCCCCAGGGGCCCCACGACACCCGTTACCGCCATCCTGTTCCTGGCGGTGAAAACCGCCAGGAACAGGATGGCGGTAAGGGGGTCGGAATCCCCATGGCGGCGCTGCAAGCACCGCCGCCGTGGAGGATTCCCTGGGGCAGCGGGAAACCGGCGGAACACCGCCGGTTTCCCGTTTCTGACCGCGGCTGTACCGCCGCGGTCAGAATGCCCATGGAAGCACCGCCAGCCTGATGGCGGTGCTTCCGCGGTCCCCGGCCCGCCAGGGTCGGAATGACCCCCATAATGTCTAATGCAGAAGAGAGTGTGATGGAACTCAACGTCACCCCTTACCTGCATCTTAGGATGTCAGAGTTAAGGTCTCTCTGCAAAACCAAAAAGATTAAAACTGGTTCAAACCCTACCAAAGCACAGCTCCAGGAGCCTTTGGCAGAGTTTGCTAAAAACAACCCCTCTGAGGATGCCCTCCCAGAGGAAGAAGCTAGTGAAGTGGAGGATCTCCCACCCCCACTCCTAGTTAGGGAGAACAGGGTCCCTCAAACCCTGACTCCAAATGTGATAGTCAGAGATGCTGCTTCTCTCACAGGAGAGTCCAGCACCTCTGGAATCACTGAGGATAGCCTCAGTGAATATGACCTACTGTTAGCCAGGATGGTCAAAAGATTGGCTTTAGAGAGACAGCTCCTAGCCATAGAAAGGGAAAGACAAGAGATGGGTTTTGGTCCCATCCATGGTGGCAGCAACATAAATAGGGTCAGAGATTCTACTGACATGTTGAAAATCCCAAAAGGGATTGCAACTAAATATGAAGATGGTGATGACATCACCAAATGGTTCACAGCTTTTAAGAGGGCTTGTGCAACCAGAAAAGTAAACAGATCTCACTGGGGTGCTCTCCTTTGGGAAATGGTCACTGGAAAGTGTAGGGATAGACTCCTCACACTCTCTGGAAAAGATGCAGAATCCTATGACCTCATGAAGGCTACCCTGATTGAGGGCTTTGGATTCTCCACTGAGGAGTATAGAATTAGGTTTAGGGGGGCTCAAAAATCCTCGAGCCAGACCTGGGTTGATTTTGTTGACTACTCAGTAAAAACACTGGATGGTTGGATTCAAGGCAGTGGTGTAAATGATTATGATGGGCTGTACAATTTATTTGTGAAAGAACACCTGTTAAGTAATTGTTTCAATGATAAACTGCATCAGCATCTGGTAGACCTAGGACCAATTTCTCCCCAGGAATTGGGAAAGAAGGCGGACCATTGGGTCAAGACTAGGGTGACCAAGACTTCCACAGGGGTTGACCAAAAGAAAGGGGCCACAAAGACTTCCCAGGGGAAGAGTGTTGGAACATCCAAAGGGAAAAGTAAAGAGTCTTCTATAGGGCCCCAAAAACCTGCTCAGGAGGGAGGGTCCAGAGCCTCTTCACAATCCAATTTTGGGTACAAGGGTAAAAACTTTGATCCAAAAAAGGCCTGGTGTCGTAGCTGTAATCAGCAAGGACACCAAACTGGAGACAAGGCCTGTCCCAAGAAAGGCTCCACTTCTAACTCTACTCCAGCTAACACTGGAATGGCCAGTCTCCAAGTGGGATCAACAGTGTGCCCAGAGCAAATCAGGGTCCACACTAAAGCTATATTAGTCTCTGAGGGAGGGGTGCATTTAGCCACACTGGCTGCCTGGCCCCCTAACATGCAAAAATACAGGCAGCAGCTCTAATTTAATGGGACAAGTGTAGAAGGCCTGAGGGATACAGGTGCCAGTGTCACCATGGTGACAGAGAAACTGGTTTCCCCTGGCCAATACCTGGCTGGCCAAACTTATCCAGTCACCAACGCTGACAATCATACAAAAGTACATCCCATGGCTATGGTAACTTTAGAGTGGGGAGGGGTCAATGGCCTGAAACAGGTGGTGGTCTCCTCAAATATCCCTGTAGACTGTTTGCTTGGAAATGACTTGGAGTCCTCATCATGGGCTGAGGTGGAACTCAAGACCCATGCAGCCATGCTGGGTATCCCTGAACTGGTGTGTGTCAAGACAAGGGCACAGTGCAAGGCTCAGGGTGAAAAAGTGGTGTTGGAGCCTGGAAAAAGGGCCCAACCTTCCAAGAGAAAAGGAAAGAAAACTGGGGAACCAGTTTCAACACAAGAAAAAGAGAACCTCTCTTCTCAGGAAGAAGTTCTGCCCTCTGAGGTAACTGAGCCCATGGAGTTAGAACCTTATCAGGTTGAGCTCCTAGGCCCAGGGGGACCCTCAAGGGAACAGTTGTGTAAGGGGCAAGAAACCTATCCCTCTCTTGAAGGCCTTAGGCAGCAAGCTGCTGAAGAGTCCAATGGAAAAATAACAGGAACACATAGGGGGTCATTCCAACCCTGGCGGTCAATGACCGCCGGGTTGGAGGACCGCGGGAGCACCGCCGACAGGCCAGCGGTGCTCCCAAGGGCATTCCGACCGCGGCGGTAAAGCCGCGGTCGGACCGGCAACACTGGCGGTCTCCCGCCAGTGTACCGCCGCCCTTTGGAATCCTCCAAGGCGGCGCAGCTAGCTGCGCCGCCGAGGGGATTCCGACCCCCCCTACCGCCATCCAGTTCCCGGCGGTCCGCCCGCCAGGAACCGGATGGCGGTAGGGGGGGTCGCGGGGCCCCTGGGGGCCCCTGCAGTGCCCATGCCACTGGCATGGGCACTGCAGGGGCCCCCGTAAGAGGGCCCCTACAAGTATTTCACTGTCTGCTTGGCAGACAGTGAAATACGCGACGGGTGCAACAGCACCCGTCGCACCTTCCCACTCCGCCGGCTCGATTACGAGCCGGCATCCTCGTGGGAAGGGAGTTTTTCCCTGGGCTGGCGGGCGGTCTTTTGGCGACCGCCCGCCAGCCCAGGGAAAAACTTAGAATACCCTCCGCGGTCTTTCGACCGCGGAGCGGTATTTCGGAGGGGGGAACTCTGGCGGGCGGCCTCCGCCGCCCGTCAGGGTCAGAATGACCCCCATAGAGTCTATTGGGAAGATGGACTCCTTTTCACTGAGGCAAGAGATCCCAAACCTGGTGCCACTAGGAGAGTGGTAGTACCTCAGGAGTTTAGGGAGTTCATTCTGACCTTAGCTCATGACATTCCTCTTGCTGGGCATTTGGGACAGACCAAGACGTGGGAGAGACTAGTCAATCACTTCTATTGGCCCAACATGTCCCAGAAGGTCAAGGAGTTTTGTGCCTCCTGTGCCACCTGTCAAGCCAGTGGTAAGACAGGTGGACACCCAAAGGCCCCCCTCATTCCACTTCCAGTGGTGGGGGTCCCCTTTGAAAGAGTGGATGCGGACATAGTGGGTCCACTTGAACCTCCCACAGCCTCAGGGAACCAATACATACTAGTAGTAGTGGATCATGCTACTAGATACCCTGAAGCAATTCCCCTTAGGTCGACTACTGCCCCTGCAGTAGCCAAAGCACTCATTGGTATTTTTACCAGAGTGGGATTTCCTAAGGAGGTGGTGTCTGACAGAGGTGCCAACTTCATGTCAGCACACCTAAAACACATGTGGAATGAGTGTGGGGTGACTTACAAATTCACCACACCATACCATCCACAAACCAATGGTCTTGTTGAAAGATTTAACAAGACATTGAAAGGCATGATCATGGGGCTCCCTGAAAAACTCAAAAGGAGATGGGATGTCCTCTTGCCATGTCTGTTTTTCGCCTACAGAGAAGTGCCTCAGAAGGGAGTAGGGTTTTCCCCCTTTGAACTTCTGTTTGGCCATCCTGTAAGGGGACCACTAGCTGTTGTGAAAGAAGGCTGGGAGAGACCTCATCATGAGCCTAAACAAGATATAGTGGACTATGTACTAGGCCTACGTTCAAGGATGGCAGAGTATATGGAAAAGGCAAGCAAAAACCTTGAGGCCAGCCAACAACTCCAGAAGTTCTGGTATGACCAAAAGGCTGCTATGGTTGAGTTTCAGCCAAGGCAGAAAGTCTGGGTTCTGGAGCCTGTGGCTCCAAGGGCACTTCAGGACAAATGGAGTGGCCCTTACCCAGTGCTAGAAAGGAAGAGTCAGGTCACCTACCTGGTAGACCTAGGCACTAGCAGGACCTCCAAAAGGGTGATCCATGTGAACCGCCTCAAACTCTTCCATGACAGGGCAGATGTGAATCTGTTGATGGTAACAGATGAGGATCAGGAAGCTGAGAGTGAACCTCTCCCTGATCTCCTCTCCACAGACCCAAAAGATGGTTCAGTAGATAAAGTGATCTATTCAGACACCCTCTCTGGCCAACAGCAATCTGACTGTAGTAAGGTCCTGCAACAGTTTGCTGAGCTCTTTTCCCTAACCCCTGGTCAGACGCACCTGTGTACCCATGATGTGGACACAGGAGACAGCATGCCTGTCAAAAACAACATTTTCAGACAGTCTGACCAAGTTAAGGAAAGCATCAAAGTGGAAGTCCACAAGATGCTGGAATTGGGAGTTATTGAGCACTCTGATAGCCCCTGGGCTAGCCCAGTGGTCTTAGTTCCCAAACGTCACACCAAAGATGGAAAGAGAGAGATGAGGTATTGTGTGGACTACAGAGGACTTAATTCTGTCACCAAGACAGATGCCCATCCCATTCCAAGAGCAGATGAACTGATAGACAAACTAGGTGCTGCCAAATACTTAAGTACCTTTGACTTGACAGCAGGGTGCTGGCAAATCAAAAGGGCACCAGGAGCAAAAGAAAAGACAGCATTCTCCACACCTGATGGGCCTTATCAGTTTACTGTTATGCCCTTTAGTTTAAAGAATGCCCCTGCCACCTTCCAAATGTTGGTAAATCAAGTCCTTGCTGGCTTGGAGTCCTTTAGTGCAGCTTATCTTGACGGTATTGTTGTCTTTAGCTCCAACTGGCAGGATCACCTGGTCCACCTGAAGAAGGTTTTGAAGGCCCTGCAAGCAGCAGGCCTCTCTATCAAGGCATCCAAATGCCAGATAGGGCAGGGGACTGTGGTTTACTTGGGACACCTTGTAGGTGGAGGCCAAGTTCAGCCACTCCAACCCAAGATCCAGACTATTCTGGACTGGGCAGCTCCAAAAACCCAGACTCAAGTCAGGGCATTCCTTGGCTTGACTGGGTACTACAGGAGGTTTGTGAAGGGATATGGATCTATAGTGACACCCCTCACAGAACTTACCTCCAAGAAAATGCCCAAGAAGGTAAACTGGACTGTAGAATGCCAACAGGCCTTTGACACCCTGAAACAAGCAATGTGCACAGCACCAGTTCTCAAAGCTCCAGATTACTCCAAGCAGTTCATTGTGCAGACTGATGCCTCTGAACATGGGATAGGGGCAGTTTTGTCCCAAACAAATGATGATGGCCTTAACCAGCCTGTTGCTTTCATTAGCAGGAGGTTACTCCCCAGGGAGCAGCGTTGGAGTGCCATTGAGAGGGAGGCCTTTGCTGTGGTTTGGTCCCTGAAGAAGCTGAGACCATACCTCTTTGGTACTCACTTTTTAGTTCAAACTGACCACAGACCTCTCAGATGGCTAATGCAAATGAAAGGTGAAAGTCCAAAACTGTTGAGGTGGTCCATCTCCCTACAATGAATGGACTTTATAGTGGAACACAGACCTGGGACTGCCCATGCCAATGCAGGTGGCCTTTCCAGGTTCTTCCACTTAGAAAATTAAGACTCTCTTGGGAAAGGTTAGTCTCATCCTCTTTCGTTTGGGGGGGAGGGGTTGTGTAAGGAAATGCCTCCTTGGCATGGTTACCCCCTGACGTTTTGCCTTTGCTGATGCCAAGTTATGATTTGAAAGTGTGCTGAGGCCTGCTAACCAGGCCCCAGCACCAGTGTTCTTTCCCTAACCTGTATCTTTGTTTCCACAATTGGCACACCTGGGCATCCAGGTAAGTCCCTTGTAAATGGTACCTCTGGTACCAAGGGCCCTGACGCCAGGGAAGGTCTCTAAGGGCTGCAGCATGTCTTATGCCACCCTGGGGACCCCTCACTCAGCACAGACACACTGCTTGCCAGCTTGTGTGTGCTAGTGGGGATAAAATGACTAAGTCGACATGGCACTCCCCTCAGGGTGCCATGCCCACCTCACACTGCCTATAGGTATAGATAAGTCACCTCTCTAGCAGGCCTTACAGCCCTAAGGCAGGGTGCACTATACCACAGGTGAGGGCATAAGTGCATGAGCACTATGCCCCTACAGTGTCTAAGCAAAACCTTAGGCATTGTAAGTGCAGGATAGCCATAAGAGTATATGGTCTGGGAGTCTGTCATGCACAAAGTCCACAGCACCATAATGGCTACACTGAAAACCGTGAAGTTTGGTATCAAACTTCTCAGCACAATAAATGCACACTGATGCCTGTGTACATTTTGTTGTAACATAGACCCCAGAGGGCATCTTAGAGATGCCCCCTGAAGCCTTAACCGACTACCAGTGTGGGCTGACTAGTTTTAGCAGCCTGCCACACACCAGACATGTTGCTGGCCACATGGGGAGAGTGCCTTTGTCACTCTGTGGCTAGTAACAAAGCCTGTACTGGGTGGAGGTGCTTCTCACCTCCCCCTGCAGGAAATGAAACACCTGGTGGTGAGCCTCAAAGGCTCACCCCCTTTGTTACAGCACCCCAGGGCACTCCAGCTAGTGGAGTTGCCCGCCCCCTCCGGCCACGGCCCCACTTTTGGCGGCAAGGCCGGAGGAGATAATGAGACAAACAAGGAGGAGTCACTGGCCAGTCAGGACAGCCCCTAAGGTGTCCTGAGCTGAGGTGACTCTGACTTTTAGAAATCCTCCATCTTGCAGATGGAGGATTCCCCTGATAGGGATAGGAATGTGCCCCCCTCCACTCAGGGAGGAGGCACAAAGAGGGTGTAGCCACCCTCAGGGCTAGTAGCCGTTGACTACTAGCCCCCCAGACCTAAACACACCCCTAAATCGAGTATTTAGGGGCTCCCAGAACCTAGGTAACTAGATTCCTGCAACCTAAGACAAAGAAGGGCTGCTGACCTGAAAGCCCTGCAGAGAAGACGTAGACACCAACTGCTTGGGCCCCAGCTCTACCGGCCTGTATCCCCACTTCAAGAAAAACTGCAACAGCGACGCGTTCCATAGGGTCCAGCGACCTCTGAAGCCTCAGAGGACTACTCTGCATCTAAAAGGACCAAGAACTCCTGAGGACAGCGGCTCTGCTCCAAAGAAGAAACATCTTGGCAACAAAGAAGCAACTTTTAAAGAACACGCGTTTCCCGCCGGAAGCGTGAGACATTGCACTCTGCACCCGATGCCCCCCCCGGCTTGACTTGTGGAGAACCAACACTACAGGGAGGACTCCCCAGCAACTGCGAGCCCGTGAGTAGCCAGAGTTGACCCCCCTGAGCCCTCACAGCGACGCCTGCAGAGGGAATTCAGAGGCTCCCCCTGACCGTGACTGCCTGCTTCAAAGAACCAGACGCCTGGTAAAGACTCTGCACCTGCAGTCCCCAGGACCTGAAGGATCCGACCTCCAGTGCAGAAGCGACCCCCAGGTGGCCCTCTCCCTTGCCCAGGTGGTGGCCTCCCCGAGGAGCCCCCTCCCTTGCCTGCCTGCTTCGCTGAAGAGACCCCTGGGTCTCCCATTGAATCCTATTGCGAACCCGACGCCTGTTTGCACACTGCACCCGGCCACCCCCGTGCCACTGAGGGTGTACTTTTTGTGCTGACTTGTGTCCCCCCCGGTGCCCTACAAAACTCCCCTGGTCTGCCCTCCGAAGACGCGGGTACTTACCTTCTGGCAGACTGGAACCGGGGCACCCCCTTCTCCATTGAAGCCTATGTGTTTTGGGTACCACTTTGACCTCTGCACCTGACCGGCCCTGAGCTGCTGGTGTGGTAACTTTGGGGTTGCTCTGAACCCCCAACAGTGGGCTACCTTGGACCCAACTTTGAACCCCGTAGGTGGTTTACTTACCTGCAAAACTAACAAACACTTACCACCCCCAGGAACTGTTGAAAATTGCAGTGTCCAGTTTTAAAATGGCTTATTGCCATTTGTGTGAAAACCGTATATGCTATTTTGCTAATTCAAAGTTCCTAAAGTTCCTAAGTGAAATACTTTTCATTTAAAGTATTGTTTGTACATCTTGAACCTGTGGTTCTTAAAATAAACTAAGAAAATATATTTTTCTATATAAAAACCTATTGGCCTGGAATTGTCTTTGAGTGTGTGTTCCCCATCTATTGCCTGTGTGTGTACAACAAATGCTTAACACTACCCTCTGATAAGCCTACTGCTCGACCACACTACCACAAAATAGAGCATTAGAATTATCTCTTTTTGCCACTATCTTACCTCTAAGGGGAACCCTTGGACTCTGTGCATGCTATTTCTTACTTTGAAATAGTACATACAGAGCCAACTTCCTACAGTCTTTTCTTGTGTATAAGTACTGTGTAACTATAAGTGGTATTGCATGAGCTTTGCATGTCTCATAGTTCAGCCTAAGCTGCTCTGCTATAGCTACCTCTATCAGCCTAAGCTGCTAGAACACTACTACATTTCATTAATAAGGGATAACTGGACCTGGGGTAAGGTGTAAGTACCCAAGGTACCCACTACAAACCAGGCCAGCATCCTACAAGTATCAGCCAGATGGGGGAGAAGAGGAAGATTCCTACCAGGCAGGCTAAGAGGAGCACACTGATAATCCTTCGGGGGGGTCATTCCACTGATCTTTCTGTTAACAGACCCCTTAGTATAACTGGGATTGGGAAAGTTGCACACACTAGTAGGGCTCCCTTCACACCTAGAGGCCAGGTCATGAGGGTGGCTCAGGTTAGGGAAAGATCCACCTCTGCAAATTCCAATGTTACTTCTGTCTCAGAAGTATCCCACAATTCCAACCCTGAGGACCAGTCCCTAGATAGGGAACTCAGAAAGCTGAGGTTAGAGAAGGCCAGACTGAGGCTAATGCAGCAACAGCTGGCCTTAGGCAGGGAATCCCTGGGCGTGGAAAAGGTAAGGCAGGGTTTGGGGTTAGTTCCCCATGGTGGCAGCAGCAGTTTCAGGAATTCTAATGTAAGAGAACCCTCATTTGATTCAGAAATCGGCATGACGTTGTCCCTCCTTACAAGGAAGGAGATGACACTTGAGAGGGCTTGTAAAGTTCAGAGGTCTCTCAAGTTCAGTGGGCTTCTATCCCATGGCTATCTTTCCCTGGCAAGGGGAGAGACAGACTCCTTACTGTCAGAGAAGATGATGCAGATAACTACCACATTCTTAAAAGTGCACTCTTAGATGGTCTGGGCTTAACCACTGAACAATACAGGATAAAGTTCAGAGAGACCAAAAAGGAGTCATCACAGGATTGGACAGATTTTGTATACTGTTCAGTGAAGGCCCTAGAAGGTTGGCTAAACGGCAGTAAGGTGACTGACTATGAAAGCCTGTATAACTTAATTCTGAGAGAGCATACATTGAATAATTGTGTATTTGATTTGTTACATCAGTATCTTGTGGACTCAGATCTGACCTCTCCCAAAGAATTGGGAAAGAAGGCAGACAAATGGGTCAGAACAAGAGTGAGGACAAAGACAGCAAAAAGAAAGATGGTGAAAAATCCCAGGACAAGCATGGGGAAAAAAGTAAACACAAAGGGGGTGATTCTGACCGCGGCGGACGGCGGTCGCCGCCCGCCAAGCGGTTTCCGCCGAAAGACCGCGGTGGTCATTCTGGCTTTCCCACTGGGCTGGCAGGCGACCGCCGAAAGTCCGCCCGCCAGCCCAGCGGGAAACACCCTTCCCACGAGGAAGCCGGCTCAGAATGGAGCCGGCGGAGTGGGAAGGTGCGACGGGTGCAGTTGCACCTGTCGCGAATTTCAGTGTCTGCAAAGCAGACACTGAAATTCTTTGTGGGGCCCTCTTACGGGGGCCCCTGCAGTGCCCATGCCATTGGCATGGGCACTGCAGGGGCCCCCAGGGGCCCCACGACACCCCATACCGCCATCCTGTTCCTGGCGGGTGAACCGCCAGGAACAGGATGGCGGTATGGGCTGTCAGAATCCCCATGGCGGCGCAGCAAGCTGCGCCGCCATGGCGGATTCCCATGGGCAGCGGAAAGTCGGCGGTACACCGCCGGCTTTCCGCTTCTGGCCGCGGCTGTACCGCCGCGGTCAGAATGCCCGGCGGAGCACCGCCAGCCTGTTGGCGGTACTACCGCCAACCTCCGCCATGGCGGTAATTACCGCCAGGGTCAGAATGACCCCCAAAGACCCTTCTTCAGGTACAAAACGCTTCTCTTGGGGTGGGGATACAACTTCTTCACCTTCTTCTCACTCTTCACACATTCAGAAAAGGCCTTGGTGCTATGTGTGCAGAGGTAAAGGCCATTGGCCAGGGGATAAGTCCTGCCCAGGTAAACCCCCTGAGCCTACCACCACTAATACGTCAAGCTCTAGTGCCCCTAGCAGTAGTGGTAATAGTGGTGGGACTACTGGCAATAGTTAAACTAAAGGTGTAGTTCGGTTCACTTTTGGGACCATAATAGAAACTGGGGTAGTCAGTCCCAAGACAGTTTCTGTCACGCCTGGTGGCATTGGCCTTGCCACATTGGCTGCTTGTCCCCTTACAATGGATAAGTACAGGCAGTCAATCCTAATAAATGGTGTTGAGGCCCAGCCCTACAGGGACACAGGTGCCAGTATCACTTTCGTGACTGCAAACTTGGTGTCACCTACACAACACCTCCGTGGACAGAAGTACCAAGTTACTGATGTCACTAACTCCACTCAGTCTCTCCCCTTAGCTGTAGTTCAACTTAGTTGGGGTGGAGTTACTTACCCTAAACAGGTGGTAGTATCACCTAGCTTAACTGTAGACTGTCTCTTAGATAATGACCTAGAGACCTCAGGTAGAGTTTAGGACCCATGCATCCATGCTGGGTATCCCTGAGGAATTGCTTCCTCTCATTTCAGCTGAAATGAAAAAGCAAAGGAGAGAAAAAGGCCTGAAACATCAGGATCCCTTTCCACCAACAGGTAAAAAGGGTATCAAAGTATCCCTTCCCCACCCTTCCACTGAGGATACCATTCTCCTGGGGTCGAACCTGTACCAAGGGAGCCCTCAGCTACCACAGCTGGACTCCCAGAGATAAGAGTCCCGCTCTGTGGAACCACTCAAGCAGATGTGCAAAATTGCACCATTTTAGTTAACATGGAGTATCCCTCCAGCCCTCCCAGAGAAACTTTAGTGCAGCAACCCTGCACTGCCTCACAACATTTAGGACAGCAGCCCTGCCCTAGTGTGGAGCTTATAGGACAGCAGCCCTGCCCTGCTCCAACTCAAGAGAAACAGCATCCCTGTTCTCTCTTACAGCCATATGGACAAAGTTTTTGCCCAGCTGTGGCTTTATTGAGACAGCATCCTTGTCTAGCATTCACTGCATTTGACATAGGCCCAGTGGACCAATCACACTGCCCAACTATAACACATACTAATAAGAACTCTGAGAATTTACACTCACGCTATTGGTTAGGTAAAAATCTCCAAAGAGGGTGGTTTACATCCCCACAGGGAAGTAACCATATAGTGGATGATAAAGGGAGTAACCACTCTATTGCAGAGCTACTCTCTACTTATCACCACTTAGACAATAAAGTCTCAACTGGCCAAGGTTAGCCTTATTGTCCTTTGTTTAGGGGGGGTTATGTGAGAAAGTAGCCTCTTTCTAGCATGGTTACCCTCACTTTTGGCCTGTTTGTGAGTGTATGTCAGGGTGTTTTTACTGTGTCACTGGAATCCTGCTAGCCAGGACCCCAGTGCTCATAGTTTGTGGCCTAATGTGTGTGTTGTCAGTAGGGCTTAACTGAGGCTATGCTAACCAGAACCTCAGTGCTTATTCTCTCTCTGCTTTTAATTTGTCACTATAGGCTAGTGACTTCATTTACCAATTTAAATTGGCACACTGAACCCCCTTATAAGTCCCTAGTATATGGTACCTAGGTACCCAGGGCAATGGGGTTCCAGGAGATCCTTATGGGCTGCAGCATTTATTTTGCTACCCATAAGGAGCTCAGACAAACCCTTCCACAGGCCTGCAATTGCAGCCTGCGTGAAACAGTGCACACACTATTTCACACCCATTTTCACTGTGGCAAGTAACTAATAAGTCACATATATGTCTAACCTTCATTTACTGAAGGTTAGGTGCAAAGTTACTAAGACCCTCATTACGAACATGGTGGTTCAGACCGCCATGCCGACAGTGGCAGAAAATACCGCCATCGGCATGGCGGTCTGAAAATACCGCCACCGCTAGGCTACCACCGACAGGCATCCTGACGATGGTGGAATACTTTATCCGACAGGGCAGCACTGCGGATAAAGAACCCTTGTTCCTTCAGCCTTTCCCTGGTGAGTTCCCCCGCCAGGGAAAGGCTGGCAGAAGGGGTGCTCCAGGGCCCCTGTGGAGTGCCTTGTCACGCAGGTCACTGCCCGGATCTGCACAATGGGTGCTACTGTACCAGCCGCACAGCGGCACTGACGACGGCTCCATTTGGAGCCATCGGCAATGTCCCGACCCTGCATTCAGCTGGGCCGGCGTGCGGAAACACTGTTTCTGTCCGCCAGCCCGGCAGAACGTCTATTATACGGCCGGTCGGGTCTGAAGGGGGCTGGCGGTCTGTGAAAAGTCCAACAGCATGAACACGGCAGGGTTTCCCGCCGTGTTCATAATGACCCTGTAGGAAGTTGGCTCTGTATGTACTATTTCAAAGTAAGAAATAGCATGCACAGAGTAAAAGGGTTCCCCTTAGAGGTAAGATAGTGGCAAAAAGAGCTAATTCTAATGCTCTATTTTGTGGTAGTGTGGTCGAGCAGTAGGCTTATCAGAGGGTAGTGTTAAGCATTTGTTGTACACACACAGGCGATAAACGAGGAACACACACTCAAAGACAATTCCAGGCCAATAGGTTTTTGTATAGAAAAATATATTTTCTTAGTTTATTTTAAGAACCACAGGTTCAAGATTTACAAACAATACTTTAAATGAAAGGTATTTCACTTAGGAACTTTAGGAACTTGAATTAGCAAAATAGCATATACAGTTTTCACATAAATGGCAATAAGCTATTTTAAAACCAGACACAGTGCAATTTTCAACAGTTCCTGGGGGAGGTAAGTGTTTATTATATTTGCAGGTAAGTAAACCACCTACAGGGTTCAAGGTTGGGTCCAAGGTAGCCCACCGTTGGGGGTTCAGGGCAACCCCAAAGTTACCACACCAGCAGCTCAGGGCCGGTCAGGTGCAGAGGTCAAAGTGGTGCCCAAAACGCATAGGCTTCAATGGAGAAGGGGGTGCCCCGGTTCCAGTCTGCCAGCAGGTAAGTACCCGCGTCTTCGGAGGGCAGACCAGGGGGGTTTTGTAGGGCACCGGGGGGGACACAAGTCAGCACAAAAAGTACACCCTCAGCGGCACGGGGCGGCCGGAGGCAGTGTGCAAACAGGCGTCGGGTTTGCAATGTGGTCCAATGGGAGACCTAGGGGTCTCTTCAGCGATGCAGGCAGGCAAGGGGGGGGGGGCTCCTCGGGGTAGCCACCACCTGGGCAAGGGAGAGGGCCACCTGGGGGTCGCTCCTGCACTGGAGGTCGGATCCTTCAGGTCCTGGGGGCTGCGGATGCAGTGTCCTCACCAGGCGTCGGGTCTTTGAAGCAGGCAGTCGCGGTCAGGGGGAGCCTCTGGATTCCCTCTGCAGGCGTCGCTCTGAGGGCTCAGGGGGGTCAACTCTGGCTACTCACGGGCTCGCAGTCGCCAGGGAGTCCTCCCTGTAGTGTTGGTTCTCCACAAGTCGAGCCGGGGGCGTCGGGTGCAGAGTGCCAAGTCTCACGCTTCCGGCGGGAAACATGTTGTTTTCAAAAGTTGCTTCTTTGTTGCAAAGTTGCAGTCTTTGTGGAACAGAGCCGCTTTCCTCAGGAGTTCTTGGTACTTTTAGATGCAGGGTAGTCCTCTGAGGCTTCAGAGGTTGCTGGACCCTGTGGAACGCGTCGCTGGAGCAGGTCTTTTTGAAGTGGGGAGACAGGCCGGTAGAGCTGGGGCCAAAGCAGTTGGTGTCTCTGTCTTCTCTGCAGGTTTTTCAGCTCAGCAGTCCTTCTTCGTCTTAGGTTACAGGAATCTAGTTACCTAGGTTCTGGGAGCCCCTAAATACTCGATTTAGGGGTGTGTTTAGGTCTGGGGGGTTAGTAGCCAATGGCTACTAGCCCTGAGGGTGGCTACACCCTCTTTGTGCCTCCTCCATAAGGGAAGGGGGGCACATCCCTATCCCTATTGGGGGAATCCTCCATCTGCAAGATGGAGGATTTCTAAAAGTCAGTGTCACCTCAGCTCAGGACACCTTAGGGGATGTCCTGACTGGCCAGTGACCCCTCCTTGTTTTTCTCATTATCTCCTCCGGCCTTGCCGCCAAAAGTGGGGCCGTGGCCGGAGGGGGCGGGCAACTCCACTAGCTGGAGTGCCCTGGGGTGCTGTAACAAAGGGGGTGAGCCTTTGAGGCTCACCGCCAGGTGTTACAGTTCCTGCAGGGGGAGGTGAGAGGCACCTCCACCTAGTACAGGCTTTGTTACTAGCCACAAAGTGACAAAGTCACTCTCCCCATGTGGCCAGCAACATGTCTGGTGTGTGGCAGGCTGCTAAAACTAGTCAGCCCACACTGGTAGTCGGGTATGGTTTCAGGGGGCATCTCTAAGATGCCCTATGGGGTGTATTTCACAATAAAATGTACACTGGCATCAGTGTGCATTTATTGTGCTGAGAAGTTTGATACCAAACTTCCCAGTTTTCAGTGTAGCCATTATGGTGCTGCGGAGTTCGTGTTTGACAGACTCCCAGACCATATACTCTTATGGCTACCCTGCACTTACAATGGCTAAGGTTTTGCTTAGACACTGTAGGGGCATAGTGCTCATGCACTTATGCCCTCACCTATGGTATAGTGCACCCTGCCTTAGGGCTGTAAGGCCTGCTAGAGGAGTGACTTATCTATGCCATAGGCAGTGTGAGGTTGGCATGGCACCCTGAGGGGAGTCCCATGTCGACTTACTCGTTTTCTCCCCATCAGCACACACAAGCTGGCAAGCAGTGTGTCTGTGCTGAGTGAGGGGTCTCCAGGGTGGAAGAAGACATGCTGCAGCCCTTAGAGACCTTCCCTGGCACCAGGGCCCTTGGTACCAGAGGTACCAGTTACAAGGGACTTACCTGGATGCCAGGGTGTGCCAATTGTGGAAACAAAGGTAGCTGGTTAGCAGGCCTCAGCACACTTTCAAATCATAACTTGGCATCAGCAAAGGCAAAAAGTCAGGGGGTAACCATGCCAAGAAGGCATTTCCTTACAGACCCCCTAAGTGTGAGGGCACCCTTACACTAGCAAAGGTATCCCCACATAGTTCAGAGCCAATTCCCAGGACTTTGTGAGAGCTGGGACGCTATTACACGCATGCACTACATATAGTTCAATACCTATATGTAGCTTCACAATGGTAACTCCGAATATGGCCATGCAATGTGTCTAAGATCACGGAATTGTCCCCACATTCCAAATCTGGTATTGGGGAGCCAATTCCATGCATTCTGGGGGCTCCACTATGGACCCCCAGTAGTGCCAAACCAGCTCTCTGAGGCTTGCAATGCAGCTACAGCTGCTGCCACCTCACAGACAGGGTTCTGCCCTCCTGGGGTCTGGGCAGCTCAGTCCCAGGAAGGCAGAAAAAAGCATTTCCTTTGGTAGGAGGGTGTTGCACCCTTTCCCTTTAGACATAGGTGTAACTGGCTGGAAAGAGGTAGCCCACCCCAGCCTCTGGAAATGCTTTGAAGGGCACAGATGGTGCCCTCCTTGCATAAGCCAGTCTACACCAGTTCAGGGACCCCCAGTCCCTGCTAGTGCACGAAACTGGACAAAGGAAAAGGTTGTGACCGCTCCCCTGTCCATCACCACCCTAGGGGAGGTGCCCAGAGCTCCTCCAGTGTGTCCCAGACTTCAGCCATCTTGTTTTCCAAGGTTGGGGACACTCTGGAGGCCTCGAAGTGGCCAGTGCCAGCAGCTGACATCAGAGACCCCTCCTGATACGTCCATACTTGATAAGGTAGCCAATTCTATGTCAGGACCGTAGGCGGGGATTATGCTTCTCTTTATATGCTTTATTAAACACAGCAGCCAATCAAAAGAGAGTATCACAAAGAAAAACATATCCCAACATTCAATGTATATTGTCATCACCATAGAGACTGTAAACATATATAACCAGGCGAGGATAAGACACTTCCTCTTTCTTTGCTGCTGCCGCAGCCAGCTAAGTGCTTTTCTCATTCTTCCATTTCACACTGCTTTGTTGTTTAGCGCGCGCTCAACGTTTTAATTGGGCACATTATTGTGGAGTGGGAGAATTCTACGAGGCTTGGCCAGTAGATATTTTCGGTCCCTCGGGACCCGGAGTACCGGCAATGTCGCGGGCGCGTGCACGATCGTTCCTGCTCGTAACCGCCCATTGCCTTTCCATTCAAAGGTTTTGGCTGTCTTTATCGGCAGAACGATCGTGCGCTAGAGGCTCCCTGCCTCTTCCCCGTTTTTTCAGAATTGCGTTTACAATCCCTGAGCTGAGTACTCCTACATATTAAATACATTTAAGTATTAAAGCTCTCTTACGCCCTGGGACCTTCTGATTGGCCCAGGGTTGGAAAATTATCATAGGCTCTGACTAGAATGCTGCAGGCTGCTCCATCCACGCTTTATAGACGTTTTGGTGCCCTCCAGCCTGCTGGGGTTTCTGCACTCCCCCTGACTGTAGTCTTTGACTACCTTTGATCTCAGTTCCTCAGACTGACTACCGTAAAAATGGCCCACTCATTTACATATGAGGAGGAGGAATATTTTGGGGAAGACGCCCCATCTTTTGAAGAAAATCTGGTGGGTGCCCTGGGCAATAGCGTTCAGCTATCTGTGAATAAGGCTCCAGCAAAAGCCTTGGGACCCCTTATCCAACACTTTGAGGGCTTTGCTCACCATAAGGGATGACTCCCTCCCATTACGCCTGCTGAAGATGCCCAAATGGGCCAACCCTCTACCTCCAAGGGCAAACCTAAGTCCAAAAAATGGGCCCATTCAGAACTTTTCGAAAAGTTAACTGCCTCCATCCAGAATGAACATGGCTATAGCTCTTCCAAGTTACAGGAGGCTCAGGAGACAGACCAGTCATTTGATCAATCCTCTCCTAAGGTCTCTTCAGACTCCGAATCTGACTCTGCTCGGAGCGAGCGTCCTGGCCCTAGTAAACGTAAGAGGTCAGACAAGGCCAAGAACCCTTCTCCTAAGACACCCCGAGTACTTGCCTTTAATCCAGAAGACATTGTCCACCCTCGATCCTCCAACTGGACCCCTCCCCCTGAAGTAGCTCTTTACATGCAGGAACACATCAGGGCTAGCTTCAACAAGGATGTCAGGGCAAGACTTCGAGCGGAATGCCCTAGACCGGATCTGGATGGTAAGGTCACTGACACACCTGACATTGACCCTACTATGGTTACGTTCATGAAAAAGTGGGTCAAGGACCCCAAGAAGGGTCTGGACCGAGCGTGGAGATCTTGTCAAGACAAACTTCTTGATCTCTCTGGTCCCCTAGCAAAGATTTTGGAATTGGCATACGTATCTAAAGAATCGAACACGACCATTGACCCAGATGTCCTCGTGGATCTGACTCAGCGAGCTATTTGCCTCCTAGTTAATGCTAACGTAGCGATATCTACAGAAAGAAGACGCTCTATTTTGATGTGCATTGATCCCCAGCTAAATGAACTTGCATCCCCTGAAGCAGGTCAGGTAGCCCAAGGTCTCCTCTTTGGTGCACCTTTCATTAAAGATTTATCTAAATTTGCAGCTACCTTCAATTCAATGGACAAGGCGCAAATATCCCTAAAAAAGGTTTTCAGAGAAACTCTTTTTCAGCAGGTCGGACGTATGCGGGCCCGTTCGTCAGGCTGTTCCTACTATCAAGGCCCCAAACACGAATCCTTTGCCCGTGGTCGTGGGTACTACAGTGACCGACAAGCGGACTCCACTTTCTACCCCTCATGTCCCCGCGGAGGGAGAGCTTGTTTCCGCAAGAACTACTACAAAGGACAACAGAGGTCCTCCCAGGATGCCTCCACTTCAGGTGAGACTCATTCCTTTCTCAGAAGTACTTCTTGGGGGCAGGGTCCAGACATGTCTTTTAGAATGGAAGAAATTAACCAGGGACCCTTGGGTATTAGAGACCATTTAGGGTTTCAAGTTGGAGTTTTATCAATCCCCCGTCCAACGGTTTCGCCCTCCCCCCCCCCATTTTTCTCGTCTCAACTAAGAGGTAATAAGTTCAGAGATTCCTTCTCTCCTACAAAAAGGAGCTATTTGCCCTTCGGATCCCCATCCAAGAGGGTTTATCAGTCCCATCTTCCTTGTAGACAAGAAAGGCGGCGGGTCAAGACTTGTCCTCAACCTCAAAGATTTCAATGCTTGGATAGTCTACAGGCCTTTCAAAATGGAGGGAATTCATCTCCTAAGAGACATTCTTCAAGAAGGAGATTGGATGGTTCACCTAGATTTAAAAGATGCATACCTAAGCATTCCTATTTTTCCTCCCATCAGCGTTTTCTTCAATTTTTTTGGGATGAACCAATGCTTCGAGTTTCAGGTTCTCCCCTTTGGTCTTTCCTCCGCTCCTCAGTGCTTTACCAAGGTGATGAGACCAGTAGTGGAATCCCTATGCGGCCGGGGAGTATGCCTGATTGTTTACCTTGACAACCTGATAATTATGGCCCAAGATCCTTTAGTCCTTCAAGATCACTTGGCTTGGACAATCAGCCTTCTTCAGAATCTGGGTTTCTTGATCAATCAACCCAAATCTTGCCTCCTTCCCTCTCAACAGATGGAATTTTTGGGATTCCAAATAGATTCCGTGAAGACCCAATTGATTCTTCCGCCCCAGAAGATTCGCAATATAAAGAAAGAGTTGCGTCTTCTTTTATCCAAACAGAGAGTGTCCTTGAGGAGCTTAGCCAGGATGGTAGGTCTTTTATCCTCCTCGATTCAGGCTATTTTCACTACAGGGCTCTTCAGTGTCTCAAGATCTCGCACCTTCAGAAAGGTGTCTCTTATTCAGACAAGGTTCCTCTCTCTGCGGATGCCCAATCGGAGATAATTTGGTGGCTGGATCATATGGAAGCCTGGAATGGCCAGGCAATATTCGGCTCCTCGCCGGATGTGATTCTGGAATCGGATGCCAGCAGATGGGGCTGGGGAGCACATTGCGGATCTCTGACCACGAGAGGTCGTTGGTCGGAAGAGGAACTTCACCTCCACATCAATTGTCAGTAACTGCTAGCCGGTTCCTTTGTGTTACGAAGTCTATCGCCCCTGAAGTCGGACTGTTGCATTCTTTTGAGAATGGACAATTTATCTGCGGTCAGGTATGTGAACAAGCTGGGTGGTACGAGGTCTCGGACTCTTGCTCAGATTGCCAAAGAGTTTTGGCAATTCTGTCTTCATCACCGCATCTCAGTAATTACGGAACATCTGTCTGGGGTGAACAACACAGTGGCGGACTGGAACTCCAGATTCCTGCAGGATGGCAGCGATTGGAGACTCCTTCCAGAAGTGTTTCTGCATCTGAACCAGTTGTGGGGTCCGTTTTCCATAGACCTGTTCGCCTCGAGACTGAACTGTCAACTCCCCCTATATTTCAGTTGGAGACCAGATCCGGAAGCAGCGGCCACAGATGCTTTTCTTCAGGACTGGTCCCTTCATCAGGGATATGTCTTTCCCCTGTTCAGCATGATCCCTCGAGTTCTGTCCCAGGTTCGCTGCCAGAGATCTGGAATCTCCCTTGTGACTCCCCTTTGGAGAGCTCAGGCCTGGTTTCCCCTAGCTCTGGAGTTATTACACAATTTTACCTTTCTGATTCCACTGCTATACAATCTGTTGCTGGACCCTCTCGGGAATCCTCATCCTCTGATTGTGTCGGGCAAGTTACAACTGGTAGCTTGGAAAATTTCCGGAGACAATGGCTCCTGACAGGCATTTCTGAACAAGCTTCAAACTTCATTTATCAGGTATGGTCATCCAGCACACATAAACGTTATGCCTCTGCCTGAAAGTGATGGGTTAATTGGTGTGCGGAACGGAATTCAGATCCCTTTAGTGCTGATGTCAATCTCGTAGTTAATTTTCTAGCTTCCCTAGCAGCTTCAGGCCTAGCTTACAGATCTGTTAATAATTATAGATCCTCTATTTCGGCTGGTCACATTCCAGTCTCAGGTAAACCAATTGGTGAGCACTTTGTAGTTTGCAAATTGTTAAGAGGTATTCGGCTTGCCAAACCTCCTCTTCCTCATTACTCGTCGCTTTGGGATGTTAACATAGCCCTTTCGTTGATTTCTTCCTGGCTCGATAATAGATTTTTTTCACGTAAACTACTTTCGGCCAAGCTTACCTTGGTTTTGTGTCTAATCTCTTGTAAAAGAGTATCAGATGTTAGAGCTCTGGATCTAGCAGGAAGGATATTTTCTCCTTCCGGAGTTTCCTTTTCTATTTTCAGACGCACTAAGACCGGTACTTCTTCAGTTTCCCATCCAGCTTTTCCACAGAACCCCAAACTATGTGTAGTTCAGTGCTTAAAAGCTTATGAGGCGGCTACAGAAGAGATCAGGAGAGACCCCAGGGGTCAACTTTTGATTGCTCTTCAGAAACCTTTCAACCATGTTTTGTCTGCTACTTTAGCAAGATGGATTAGATGGATTCTGGCTGAAGCAGGCATTGATGTTTCCATCTTCGTAGCTCATTCTGTTCGTGGGGCTATGGCTTTGAAATCCTTCAATTTGGGAGTTAGGTTAGAAGATATTATGAGAGCAGCGGACTGGTCTGCAGAGTCGACATTCAAGACCTTCTATTACAAGCCCATATCGGATATAGCATCAGTGGTGGTAAGTCAGTTTTGAACTAGCATAATCTGAGCCTCCGGTCCTGACATAGAATAAAAAAAAATTCTAGCTGACAATTCAAGAATTTTCAATTCTATTAAGGACACGGAGGCGAGGATTATCCCACCCGGATTACAGGAATAAATTATAATTTAAGAGTTGAGTATCTCAATGTATTTATATTTATAGTCCTGTTTTATTGCATTTCCCTCCCATTGCATATGTTTAGCTATGATGTTGATTGCTATGACCTTGCCGTAGTCTATGACTGGTTATGTTTCTTTTTTCTTAGGTTTTGACCAGAAACAATGATGATCTGGACACTCGCTGGAATTCTGAGATGTTTTTCTCCTGGATTTCTTGTTCTTATTTAGTCACTTGGACTTTTGGAATTTACCACTTTGGATCTGTTCCTTTATAGACTTTACTTATTGACTTTGTTGGTTCAGCATCCGCAAAGAAAGAGGAAGTGCCTTATCCTCGCCTGGTTATATATGTTTACAGTCTCTATGGTGATGGCGATATACATTGAATGTTGGGATATGTTTTTCTTTGTGATACTCTCTTTTGATTGGCTGCTGTGTTTAATAAAGCGTAGAAAGAGAAGCATAATCCTCGCCTCAGTGTCCTTAACAGAATTGAAAATTCTTGACACGTCAGCTAGAAATTATTTTAGCCCCCTTTCAGGGCTATTTAGGGTCTCTCCTGTGGGTTTCTCTTCAGATTCTGCTTGCAAGCTTCCATCAGGAATCCTCTGCAACTACTACTTCATCCTCTGACCTCGGATCGACCGCAGACTGCTCCAGGAACCGCTGTAACAGCAACAAAGTATCCAGAAGGGCTACTTTTCCTCTGCAACTTCAGCTTTAGCCAGCAACTGCATCAGTTTCCATGGTGTGCACGCTCTGGGGACTCCCTGTCTTCACCCTGCATCAGAAGGACTGAAGAAATCTCCAGTGGAGTGATGGAGTCACTTCCCTGCTCACGCAGGCACCTTCCAAGATGACGACCGGTTCTCTGGGACTCCTTTCCTGACGGCGAGCGTACTCCCTGGAACACAGACTGTGGACCAACACAACCCAGACTGTCCTAGCTGTCCACATTTGGAGGAGGTAAGAGCTTGCCTTCCCGGTTTGCGACTGTACCCCTGTGCACCGAGTCATCTCCAGCTCCGTGGGCTCCTGTGCACGTCTTTCAAGAATCCTTCATGCACAATGTAGCCCAGATCCCCAGCACTCCATCCTGCGACGCACAACTCAATTATTTTTTCTCCGGCGGCGTGGGACCTTCTTTTGTTGTGCTACACCAACTGCAATTTGCACCTTCTTTGCCCCGTGTCCTGGGACTCCCGTGAGTGCTGCCTGGTCATCTGTGGCCTCTCTCCAGTGTTGGGAGCCTCCTCTGCCTCCTCAGTCCGA
Source organism: Pleurodeles waltl (assembly GCF_031143425.1). NCBI lineage: Eukaryota > Metazoa > Chordata > Amphibia > Caudata > Salamandridae > Pleurodeles > Pleurodeles waltl. The sequence goes on along the minus strand of NC_090451.1, from coordinate 16,189,148 downwards.
GTTGAGGCCCCCAGGTCCCTCCTGGGTCCAGGCAGCGCCATTTTGACGCAAAGCGCGACCTTGCTCCAACCAAGGCTTGTTGGACGAATCCAGCGACGCAAACAGCCTGCATCCAACTTCTTCACGTGGGACATCTCCTGCACCATGCAGAAACCCACAGCCATCTTCTTTTGTGCTCTTCTACAGATTTTCTTCTAACCGGAGAATCCTCTTTTGCACCATCTTCTATGTTGGCAGGGGCTCCTTTCCTTCCTGGAATCTTCAGTTACTTCTGGACTTGGTCTCCTCTCTTCACAGGTCTTCAGGTCCAGGAATCCCCCATTTGTTGCTTGCAGTCTTGCTAGGTTCTTGCAATAACTCTTATCACAACTTGTACTGTGTCCTGAGGAAACTTGTAGTACTTTACTCCTACCTTACTTGGACTCTGGGGTGGGGTATTTTACTTACCTTTGATGCTTTCTTATAATCACAGCACCCCTCAACACACTACACTTGCTTAGGGGGGAATTTGTGATTCCATTCTACTTTCTTAGTATATGGTTTGTGTTGCCCCTAGGCCTATTGCATTCTATTGTATTTTCTACTGTTTGCACCACTCTATGGCTATTTACTTACCTGATTTGGGTCTCCGGTGTATATATTGTGTATAATACTTGCCTCTAAGATATTTTTGGCCTTGTGTCACTAAGATAAGGTACCTTTACCTTTAGTATTGTCTTTTATTGTATATAGGTACTGTGTAACTATAGTGGTATTGCAGGAGCTTTGCATGTCTCCTAATTCAGCCTAATCTGCTCTGCTACAGCTACCCCTAGACAGCCTAAACTGCTAGAACACTGTCTACATTTCACTAACAAGGGATAACTGGACCTGGTATAAGGTGAAAGTACCTTAGGTACCCACTACAACCCAGGCCAGCCTCCTACATGGAGATGGTGCTAAGATGGAGAAGGTGCTGAGTGCTCATGGCGAGATGGTGCTTAGATGGATAAGGTGTTAAGTGCTCGTGGTGAGATGGTGCCAGATGCTGAAGGAGATGGTGCTGAGATGGAGAAGGTGCTGAGTGCTCGTGGCGAAATGGTGCCATTTGCTGAAGGGAGATGGTGCTTAGATGGATAAGGTGTTAAGTGCTCGTGGCGAGATGGTACCAGATGCTGAGGAGAGATGGTGCTGGGATAGAGAAGGTGTTGAGTGCATGTGGCGAGATGGTGCCAGATGATATAGGGTGATGGTGCTGAGATAGAGAAGGTGTTGAGATGTTGTGGCGAAATGGTACCAGTTGCTGTGGGGAAGGTACTAGTGGGTGTGCAAATGGGATTAATGGAAGTATTGTTGAGTTCTAAGAAGATGGTGCCAAGGAAGATGGTGCAAATACTGAAGAGGAGATGATGCTGAAGGAGAGATAATCCTGAGAGCTCAAGGGAAGATGATATTGAGGGGTAGACGCTGTCACACCAGACCTAAAAGAGAATGTAGATTAGTGTAGCCCTCGACATCCCAAACACACAACTGCCTCTGAAGTCGAAAGTTAAGGATGGAAAGGGAACGTTGCCAGAAAACAGAAACACAAACATCATAAATTATCTACTTATCTGGGACACTTTGAGAGTGCCACCTGTGTGCCTCCGAAAGTTTAAGCTCCATCCTATAAGCCTGATACTTCATGCATGTTAGTGAGCCTTCTCTGGGCAGATATGCTGTTGCTGGCTCCAGCAGCAGGTCACACAAAATAGGCGCAGCCGTGGGAAGCACATTTTTCTGCGGAAGCACACTTCCGCCCAATCAATACACGTACTCTTGTCCAGATACCTGTGGGCGGAGCCAAAGCCTAGTATTGCCTGGTTGGAGGTTGAAGACATATGGTCAGGAGACAGCTGCGCTGTCAGCCGGGCCTACAAAGGGATGATTTATGGCCCAGTCCTCTCCAGCTATGGGGCCCTGCCTCAGTGACGAGTCTGAAAGACCTTCTACTTGGAAGACATTTCCGTGAACTCTCTTCTGGAACTTAGACTTTGGACTTGGGCTTGGGCCCTCAAGCTCCAGAGTGCACCCCCTTTCTTTAGGCTCCTGTCTGTCTACATCTCGTTACTCAGGCCTTCATTACGACATAGGCGGCAATTGCCGCCTACTGCCATGGCGACAGCCGCCAACATACTGTCGCCGTGGCTACCGACTGTCCATGCCATTATGATCGTAGACGGAGTACCACCAGAAGGCTGGCAGAATTCCGTTGACGGTCATGGCGGCAGATGGCGGTAACGTGGCACTGCTGGCAGCAGCAGAGCCTTGCCAGCAAAACACCGCCTACCGTATCATGTTCCACGATCCGGCCTGGCGGTGTTCTGCTGGCGGACGCTGCCGCTGGCAGCAGCGACGCATCCTGTTTCCTGCTGGAGGATCCCCTGCAAGCAGGTAAGTTGGGTTCTCCGACAGGAGAGGGGGGTGAGGGGTGTTGTGGCTGTGTGTTGGGGTGTGTGTGACTGTATGTGAATGCATGCATGCATGTGTGATGCATGTGTGCATGAGTGGGTGTGAGTGTACGTGCATGTTGTGTCATGTGATTGTGTGTGCGCCTGGATGTATGTTAGTGAGTGTTGTTGTGAGTGTGTATGAATGTGTGGGTGAATGTGTGTATGCGTGTGTGTATGGGTGTGAATGTATGTGTGTAAATGTGCGGTGGGAGTCGGGAGAGGGTGGGGGAGGCTGGGAAGGACTCTGGGGAAGGGGAGGGGGGCGGGATAGACCCCTCTCAGTGCCAGGGAAGGAATTCAGTATAAAAAACAAGGAGGAGTCAGTCCCCAGTCAGGACAGCCCCTAAGGTGTCCTGAGCTGACGTGACTCTGACTTTTAGAAATCCTCCATCTTGCAGATGGAGGATTCCCTCAATAGGATTAGGGATGTGGCCCCCTCCCCACAGGGAGGAGGCACAAGGAGGATGTAGCTACCCTCAGGGCTAGTAGCCATTGGCTACTACCCTCCCAGACCTAAACACACCCCTAAATTGAGTATTTAGGGGCTCCCAGAACCGAGGAAGATAGATTCCTGCAACCTGAAGACGAAGAAGGACTTCTGATCTAAAGCCCTGCAGAGAAGACGGAGACAACAACTGCTTTGGCCCCAGCCCTACCGGCCTGTCTCCCCACTTTGAGAAAAACTGCAACAGTGACGCATCCCACAGGTTCCAGTGACCTCTGAAGCCTCAGAGGACTACCCTGCATCTAAAGGGACCAAGAAGCTCCCGAGAACAGCGGCCCTGATCAACAAAACTGCAACTTTGCAACAAAGAAGCAACTTTTAAAGACTACACGTTTCCCGCCGGAAGTGTGAGACTTTCCACTCTGCACCCGACGCCCCCTGCTCGACCTGCGGAAAACTAACACTACAGGGAGGAATCCCCGGCAACTGCGAGCCCGTGAGTAGCCAGAGTTGACCCCCCTGAACCCCCCCAGCGACACCTGCAGAAGAAATCCAGAGGCTCCCCCTGACCGCGACTGCCTGCTTCAAGGAACCCGACGCCTGGAAACCACACTGCACCCGCAGCCCCCAGGACCTGAAGGAACCGAGTTCCAGTGCAGGAGAGACCGCCAGGCAACCCTCTGCCTAGCCCAGGTGGTGGCTAACCCGAGGAGCCCCCCCTGTGCCTGCCTGCATCGTTGAAGAGACCCCCGGGAGTCCCCATTGAATCCTAGCAGAAACCCGATGCCTGTTTTCACTCTGCACTCGGCCGCCCCTGTGGCACTGAGGGTGTACTTTCTGTGCCTACTTGTGTCCCCCCCCCGGTGCCCTACAAAACACCCCCCCTGGTCTGCCCTCCAAAGTCGCGGGTATTTACCTGCTGGCAGACTGGAACCGGGGCACCCCTATTTCCATTGAAGCCTATGTGTTTTGGGCACCACTTTGACCTCTGCACCTGACCGGCCCTGAAACGCTGGTGTGGTAACTTTGGGGTTGCCTTGAACCCCTAATGGTGGGCTACCTTGTACCCAACTTTGAACCCTGTAAGTGTTTTACTTACCTGTGAACTTAAAATTTACTTACCTCCCCCAGGAACTGTTGATTTTTGCACTGTGTCCACTTTTGAAATAGCTTATTGCCATTTTTGCCAAAACTGTAATGCTATTGTGATAATTCAAAGTTCCTAAGATACCTGAGTGAAATACCTTTCATTGAAAGTATTGTTTGTAAATCTTAAACCTGTGGTTCTTAAAATAAACTAAGAAAATATATTTTTCTATATAAAAACCTATTGGCCTGGAATTGTCTTTGAGTGTGTGTTCCTCATTTATTGCCTGTGTGTGTACAACAAATGCTTAACACTACCCTCTGATAAGCCTACTGCTCGACAACACTACCACAAAATAGAGCATTAGAATTATCTCTTTTTGCCACTATCTTACCTCTAAGGGGAACCCTTGGACTCTGTGCACACTATGTCTTACTTTGAAATAGTATATACAGAGCCAACATCCTACTACAGTCAAGACAAACTACAGCTACACAAACTTAACAGGATATACAAATCATCAATCAAAAAAGCAAAAAAAAGGTACTACTCAGACAGAATTCAAAATGCTCAATCTACAACCAAGGAATTTTATTAAATGTTCAATTAATTTCGAAAACCTACATGTATGGAAGGAAGACATCCCACTACTCAAGATTTCACAAAAAAATTGGCTATTCACTTCACAACCAAGGCAGACACATTGGACTCCAATTTAAAACAGAAGAAAAACATCAGCACCAACCCCTTTCCTAAAATACCCTCCAAGAATAAACCACCCAACCTCTACAGTCCTTCAAACAAATATCCAAAGGTGAATTCCTGGATTTGGTAAAAGCAAGCAGACCTTCCGATTGCCTTTAAGACCCTTGCCCACCACAAATCTTCAAGAACATTCTTCTATCTACTTCTGCTGCCACAGCTTTAAGAAGAATCATCAACAACTCTTTAACTTCAGGAACTTTTCCTGTAGACCTGAAAAAGGCATACATACGACTGTTATTAAAGAAAACAAACCTAGACCCGCAAGACCCCAACAACTACAGACCAATCACAAATGGACCTTTCCTGGGTTAATTGATAGAAAGAGCAGCATTCGCCCAGATGTCACAATTCATTGAAGACAATTCTATACTTTCAGACTTCCAAACTGGATTCTGCCCAGGAAGAAGCATGGAATCGGCACTCATAGCAATCTGGGATGATCTTAAAAACACCGTCGACCGAAATGGAGTTGCTGCACTACTTCTCTTGGACCTCTCGGCTGCCTTTGATACGATTGACCATGACACCCTAATTCAAAGACTCCACGAAGCCGGCATACAAGGGATTGCTCTCGACTGGATTACTTCCTATCTTCCATTCCATTTCCATTTATTTAATTGTTGTTAGCCTATCCGGCCATAACAATAATCACACAATAAATATCAGTCCATCACACTCGGTAAAAATCACATTGAATAAAACGTCTCAATAGAAAGGGAAAACTGTGCTTGAATTTTTGATTTAACATGTGCCGAAATGTATCCAATTTGCCCTGCATTATCATAAAACTTAATGTATAGCCATAATTTGCATAAAACTTAACTTATTCTAGAAAAACATTATAAATCTAATATTTAAATATCTTGTTCTGGCACAAATCATTTGGGACCTTACGGTGCCTGCCAACCGTTTAATAAAAGCCCAATGCCTAACCCAGTTTTACAACACCCTGCACCGATTTCCCAGGCTAGATAGCTATGGGATAACACAAGTAGTTATGCTTGTGCCAACTGTGGGTGCATTGTTGAGCGTAACTTCCATGCTTCCAATATATAAGTTGAAACTTTTGTCACAATGTGTTTCTCGTCTGATCGCATACATAACACTTCCGCCTCATTGCACTTCCTAACTCCGTAGGATCTAAAAAGTGGACGTAAATACAATTTGCGGAGTTTAAGCATGAAGTGACATAATAAAAGGAAGTGGGAAAGTGTTTCTGGGCCACCATGAAGACATGGACAACATTCTAATCTACCCGGAGGAATGGGTTGCCATCTGTTGGTCACCGCCATCACAGGTAGTGTGCCCATGCAGAATTTAAAATAGAGAACCCTTTTTTCCTCCGGATAAATACTGTCTATGAATATTGCTGGTTTAAGCTCTTGGTTAAACAAAATATAGCGCTTAAATAAAGGGCTAAGGGCCTCATTCTAACCCCGGCGGCCAGGGTCGGCGGGAGCACCGCCGACAGACCGGCGGTGCCCCGCAGGGCATTCTGACCGCGGCGGTTTGGCCGCGGTCAGAAAGGGTAAACCGGCGGTCTCCCGCCGGTTTACCGCTGCCCTTAAAATCCCCCATGGCAGCGGAGCTTGCTGCGCCGCCATGGGGGATTCTGACACCCCCTACCGCCATCCTGTTCCTGGCGGTTCGCCCGCCAGGAACAGGATGGCGGTAGGGGGTGCCGCGGGGCCCCTGGGAGCCCCTGCCGTGCCCATGCCAATGGCATGGGCACGGACGGGGCCCCCGTAAGAGGGCCCTACAAATTATTTCAGTGTCTGCCTAGCAGACACTGAAATACGCGACGGGTGCAACTGCACCCGTCGCACCTTCCCACTCCGCCGGCTCAATTCTGAGCCGGCATCTTAGTGGGAAGGTTGATTTGCCCTGGGCTGGCGGGCGGAAAATACCCTCAGCGGTCTTTCGACCGCGGAGCGGTATTTTGGTGGGGGAAGTTAGAATCACCCCCTAAGTGTCTCACACATACTCTCAGTCTTTTGCTCCCAATATGCCTTTTTTATGACAGCTAAACTAGGCCTTCTGATTTTTTCTGGATGGAGCCAGAGGTCTTCCTGGCCGATAGCAGCCAGGGTAGTTGAGATGTGTTTGAACCAGGGCAATTTCTGATGGCTTTGTAGCTTCATGATGTCCTTAAGTACGTCTCTATATGGTTTGAGTTCCTCTTTTGACCAAATACGGATCCAGTATCTTATTGGAGCCAGAGCAATGTAGTCCTCAACCTTTCTAATTTGTAGATCAATTCTTATTGCGTTCATTGGTGTGGCATTGCCTAAACAAAGTAATCGGCGTAAAAATTTATTCTCGGTTACTTGTATTGATGGAGTCTTTCTGAATCCCCAGATCTCTGCGCTGTAAAGTGCTGCGGCTCTTGCTTTTGTTTTGTATGCGAGCAGTGCAGAACTCACAGAATGGTTGCCTGTAGCTTTTGCAAATCTGAGTACTGCTCCAGCTTGTTGGGCCAAGGAGATGCTACTTTTATAAATTTGTGGTTTCCATGTCTGTTTTTCGTCTAATCTGCAACCCAGGTAATCATAAGTAGCCACTCGGGCCAAAGGCTTGTTGTTTGCCCTAAAGTTCGATTGCATCGTCTGTTTTTGGTTAAGAATCATAAACTTTGTTTTCCCCTCATTGATTACCATGCTCCTTGAGGTGCAAAATGATTCGAAACCCCTGAGTAGTCGATGCATTGCTATCTCCGTTCTTGCCAGTAGTACAGCATCATCAGCAAAGAGCAGGATAGGTATACTTTCATTGGCTAGTTTTGGCACATCCAGATTTAATTCCCTCAGGTCTTGACTTACTTCATTTATATAACAATTGAATAAGGTTGGGGCCAAAACACAGCCTTGTTTTACGCCTCGCTCGATTGGAATTTCTGCCGTATAATCATTTCTCGTAGTATATCTGACCCTGGCAGTATTTCCTGTATGCAGTAGAATTAACAGCCTTAAACTTTTTCCCTGTATGCCCATTTCCGACAATAACTGCCATAATGTTTGGCGGTTTACGCTGTCAAAGGCTGTTTGAAGATCCACAAAGACTAGATATAATGGACAATCTTTTAGGGTGGCGTATTTAGCGCAGATCATGTTTAGCTTAAAAAGTTGATCTGTTGTACTTTGGCCTCTCCTAAAACCAGCTCGGTGTGTTGATATTAAATCTCCATCCTCTAGCCATTGGTCTAGGCGCGACTGAATCATTTTGGCAAAAATCTTTCCAACACTATCAAGCAGTGAGATAGGCCTGTAATTGCACACCATGTCCCGAGGCCCTTTTTTGTGAATTGGAACAATTATTGATTTCTTCCAGGAAGTAGGGATTACCTCGTGGTGCCAAACACTGTTGAATAGACGGGCTAGAGCAGGTAGCCATAACGTTAGCTGGTTACGGTAAGCATCTGAAGGGATACCGTCTGGGCCTGCAGCCTTGTGCGGCTTTTGGAGGAGAATAACTTGTTTAATCTCTTTCTCACTGAATTCCGGTATTAACTCCATTGCACATGGAATGGCATGGGTTACTTGCATGGAATTTGTGCTGGGGAATTCGTTAGGGACTAGTTCATTCTGGGTTTCATTTACTGATCTAACAAACCGATTTGAAGGTACTGCATAGGTCTTTTGAAGTGGAAATACCTTACTTGATCTTTGATTTCTGCCTGCCAGCCCTTGAGTAAGACTGTTTGGGTTATTGGTACTCCCGGATGCCGTCTTGGCAACTTCCTGGTACAAGGCGGTAAAATGATTTACCCAAAGTTGTGGGTTGATATTCAGTTCTAGGTTTTTCGAAGGACCTTCGCATCCCCACCTGACTATCTCCCAAAACTTTTTGCAGTTCCCTGCCGATATTGCCTGCAGTAGAATTTTCCAGAGTTTATGTGGGAATATCTTCCTTTTGTGTCTCAGTAATTTTTTGTACTGTTGCCTGCATTCATGAAAATATTGCTCATTAAAGTCATTCAAATGCCGATCCTTTAGTGCTTGTGACAAGGTCTTTTTTAGTTTCAAACACTCTTCATCGAACCAGCCCTCCATCGTTTTAGGATTAATTTGAAGATACTTGGGGGGTTATTACAATTTTGGAGGAGGTGTTAATCCGTCCCAAATGTGACGGATATACCACCGGCCGTATTACGAGTTCCATAGGATATAATGGACTCGTAATACGGCTGGTGGTTTATCCGTCACTTGACCGTCACTTTTGGGACGGATTAACACCTCCTCCAAAGTTGTAATAACCCCCTTGGTCTTTTCCTTTGTTGTTTGTAATAGCAGATTATTAAAATTATGCAGGAGGGGTAAAGCTGCGTTAACTGGTAGATTTAAAAACGTGCTAAGTGATAGCAACCAGGTTTGACTAGGTGCGCTCGTATAAGGTTCATCCTCATTTGACCTTAATATGTTTTTCCTATTTGGTCTCATGGTTATTGTTAAGCTATTTCCGTTGAATGGAGACTCGGCCTTCCCTGGGCTCGTGTCCGGATGGACTATCTCCATTAGCAGTGGGTCGTGATCACTCTCAATCCTGTCCCTTATTTCCATATCAATGACATAATGCCAGGCTTCGATGTTTATTGCCATGTAGTCGATTATACTTTGCCTTTTTCCAGTTCGAAAGGTAGATTTAAAAGTTCTATCTGAATTTGTTCTTCCGTTTAATGTGCGGATTCCTCCTTCTATTAATGCTTCAAAGATTAGTTCTCGTTTCTTGGAGTCTTTACAACATTGGATGAGGGGCGTTGGAATATTCCAAGCGTGGTCTTCCTCTACTACTTGTTCATCCCAGAGGATAGAATGAGGTTTAGTGTTGAAGTCACTGCATATCAGTAAAAAGATTTTACAAGGCTGGGGAGAGCGGTTGTTCGTATGACCTAGTGCTGGGTTCCTCCAACCCGTAGTTCTTTTATTTAGGATATGTTCCTTAAGGAGCCGCACACCTGGCATGACTTGGACCCGGCTAATAGGAGGGAAATACACATTTACTATTTCGAGTGATCACTCCTCATATTTTACTGCAAGCGTCTGGATTTCCTAGCTTAATACAGCATGAGTTACTACGGAGTTTCCCAGTAGTGAAGTTCTGATCCAAATGATCAGGCCTCCCGCTGGTCTTCCTTTTTTTTGCTTGATAGCGGGTGAGTGGAAAGTGGAGAACCCATCTAGGTCAATAGCATTAATAGACCAAGTTTCTTGGAAACAGCTGATGTCTTGTTTTTTAATGAATTCAATCCAGACCTTATCTTCCATTTAGCTTTTTAAGCCTGCAATGTTCCAGCTTAGAATTTTTAATATGGGACTAGTTTTATCTTTTATGTTCAAGCCGTCCATTTTTTGCTACAAGCTTCTAGATGGTTGATCTTCGTAATTCTGCGACTGTGGGGGATTGCCCCTGCTGTTTCTAGGGGAATTGGCCAACAGGCAGAACCTCATATTGCTCAGATTTATTCGTTCAGGGAGTTGTTGTTTGGAGCTAATTGCTCCCTGGAGTATCAAACCAGAATTGCCTTTTACCTCTTGCCTACCCAACATGTTTTGGTTTGAAGCTTTTTCAAGAAATATTGTTGGATATGGTTCCTTTTGTGGAATAGCAATAGATATTCCCCAGGTCTTCATCATGTTAGAACATTTTAGGATCTGTTCTGCTATCCAAGGTGAGGCCCAGACTGTTTCTGTTGATTCCCCGTTCTCTAATTCTTTTTTTGGTATGAATCTTACTGAGAGGAGGTCTTTGGTTGTTACATTCTGTACGGCTGGCAGGGAGTTGACCAAATGTAGGATATTAGACCTGTTCAGGATGTCATGACTTCCTCTTGAGGAGTACTCGGGGATAAACGTGATCGTGGCTTCAAGCTCTTTAGTCATTTCAGTGCGGATCTCAGTATGCCCGCTACCTCCCTGCGACCGTCTTCCTTGGAGTTGATTATCTTCATTTTGTCTGTTATGAGTGGTAACTGCCCGACCAGTCAATGTTCGTTCTACCTGGCCTTTTTCCCTCCCAAGTTGCAACTCTTTGTTCCTATGTTCTTCATAAGGTTGCCTTTTTGGAGGCCAATTATCCCTTTTTCCTTTAGTTTCCAGGTCCAGCGCTGGGCGCGGTAGGGCAAGCGAATCAGTGATCCACCCAGGCTGGTTACTGAGATTGGGATTTCCAGGGCTAACCTGAGAGCAGTATTTTACCTTTGTCCGGGGTGCGGGAACCGGGGCTATTGTGTTGTCCACGCACACGGTTGTTCTTATACTTTGTTTGCTTCCTATGCACTCTGGGGTCTCTGCCCTTCTGCTTTCACCTTTGCTGTTGTCTTGTTCTACCCCCTCAGTAATGGAGTTCGGAGGCTGCTGGCGTTTTCCATAGTGGTCTCCTACTGTATTTGAGTAATGTACCTGGGCTGAGTGTTCTATTTTTATAGCTGGGAGGTACTTATCGATGCCGGTACTTGATTTTGATGTTTCTGGGCTCCATTTGGGTTGTCCATTGACTAGGGAGTCGTTTGCCTCATTTGTCCCATGATTTGTACCAGGATCTTTTTCAGACCTCCTTCCTTTATCTAAGTCATGGGTACTCACAAACTTTTTCTCGGGGGCCAAAATTGCAGTATGGTTTGCGGCCGAGGGCCGCACTGAAGTGACAGCGGGGGCGGGGCTTAGAGGGGGCGGGGCTTAGAGGGGGAACAACCACCCCACCCACTTTTTCAAAACATCGCCATCTGCTCTCACCCCTACCCCAGTAACACACACAGCGCCATCTGCTCTCACCCCTACCTCAGTAACACACACAGCGCCATCTGCACACAGCGCCATCTGCTCCCACCCCTACCCCAGTAACACACACAGCGCCATCTGCTCTCACCCCTACCCCGGTAACACACACAGCGCCATCTGCTCTCACCCCTACCCCAGTAACACACACAGCGCCATCTGCACACAGCGCCATCTGCTCTCACCCCTACCCCAGTAACACACACAGCGCCATCTGCTCTCACCCCTACCCCAGTAACACACACAGCGCCATCTGCTCTCACCCCTACCCCAGTAACACACACTGCGCCATCTGCACACAGCGCCATCTGCTCCCACCCCTACCCCAGTAACACACACAGCGCCATCTGCTCTCACCCCTACCCCAGTAACACACACTGCGCCATCTGCACACAGCGCCATCTGCTCTCACCCCACCCCAGTAACACACACACACAGCGCCATCTGCTCTCACCCCTACCCCAGTAACACACACAGCGCGCACACACACAGCGCCATCTGCTCTCACCCCTACCCCAGTAACACACACAGCGCACACACACAGCGCAATCTGCTCTCACGCCTACCCCAGTAACACACACTACATTAAAAACAAATAAATAAATAACCAAAGAGCCTTACCTGACTCAAAGCACTGTAAAGATGCCACAAATGTGGAACAGCAGGCAGGCAGGCGGGCAGCAGACGTGGAGCTGGTGACAGGAAGCAGACGACCAAAGCCCCATAAAAGTTAGCTGCAAGCGCTGACTTTTATGGGGCTTTGGCTTCCAGGATCGTCAGGGCAACGCCATAAACAATGGCCGCCGTATGTAAACATAGAGGAGGGCCGCGGGAGCATGCTCCCGCGGCCCTCTTCTATGTTTACATACTGCTGCCATTATGATATGGCGTTTGGTGTGCGTCTCGCGGGCCGCCAAGCTAGGTCCGTGGGGCCGCTGGCGGCCCGCGGGCCGTACTTTGAGTACCGTTAATCTAAGTCATGCCCAGATGCTTGGTATCCCCTGGGGCCAATGGGTATACGGTTTATATGGGAATGGTGAGTGCAACTTTTGTCGCACAGTAATCCAGGATTTTTATTTATGAAATTAATGACTTTGTCAGTAGGTTTCTCGAGACTCTCAGACTTAGGGGGTGATTCTGACCGTGGCGGACGGCGGTCGCCGCCCGCCAAGCGGTTCCCGCCGAAAGACCGCTCCGCGGTCAAAAGACCGCGGCGGTCATTCTGGCTTTCCCACTGGGCTGGCGGGCGACCGCCGAAAGTCGGCCCGCCAGCCCAGCGGGAAACACCCTTCCCACGAGGACTCCGGCTCAGAATGGAGCCGGCGGAGTGGGAAGGTGCGACGGGTGCAGTTGCACCCGTCGCGAATTTCAGTGTCTGCAGAGCAGACACTGAAATTCTTCGTGGGGCCCTCTTATGGGGGCCCCTGCAGTGCCCATGCCATTGGCATGGGCACTGCAGGGGCCCCCAGGGGCCCCGCGGCACCCCCTACCGCCATCATGCTCCTGGCGGGAGACCCGCCAGGAACAGGATGGCGGTAGGGGGTGTCAGAATCCCCATGGCGGCAGAGCGCGCTCCGCCGCCATGGAGGATTCTCAAGGGCAGCGGGAAGTCGGCGGTACACCGCCGACTTTACGTTTCTGGCCGCGGCTGAACCGCCGCGGTCAGAATGCCCAGCGGTGCACCGCCAGCCTGTTGGCGGTGCTACCGCCGACCTCCGCCATGGCGGTAATTACCGCCAGGGTCAGAATGACCCCCTTAATGTTTTCATCTCTATGCTGCTGTTGGGCAGACTCATCACCTATGTTCCTGATTTCCGCTATTGGGCTTATCTGTTGTGGCATGTTTGAAGCCTTTTTTGCTGGTACTTTTTTATTTCTTCTAGCTTTTTTCCATGTGTTTTTCCATCTGCCTATTGGTTGAGACCTTTTACTCGGGGTCCTTTTTTCTACTGTATTTGAGGCTTTGATTCCAAATTCAGGACTTCCGTTGGTTCTCTCCATCTTGTCTGTCTGGTTTTTTGCATCTGGGCAATTCTCTCGTCCTGGGCCAGAGTGCCCTTCTCTATCTTCTCTGTCTCTTGGCCTTTCAGTTAATCTAGATTCTGTTTTTCCTGACTCGTGATTGCACACCTGTGTGCTTTTAAGGCTATGTTTGCAATCTTCGATTATGTCTTTGATTACTTTCAGGACTTCCAGTAGTTTTTTCAGCAGTGGTCCACAGGCTTGTCTATCCGTCTTGTCCATTTTGTCAGCCACTGCCTGGTGCAACAGGTTTTCCCTTATTACGCCCTCTACTAGGGACATCCTGTAATCTATAGTCTGTATTGAGGTTGTAAATTGTTTAGTCAGCTCAAGTTGATCGTCGCGGCCATGATCGTTGTTGCAATTGAGCCCAGTGTTGTACATATAACTTTCATGATGCTAAGAATTGGTTGATCTAATGAGAGATCATCTCTGTTTCCCCAATTGTGCCCACTTTGCTCGTTGGTTATCTGGCCTTCTAAGTTCTTATCGTCCTCTCCTCTGTGGCCTTTTATTATGCTGCCTTCCAGGAAGTTTAGATCTTCTGATGTTATACTGTTTAGTTGGGGGTCTACATTGCCAATAACGGAGTTGTCAGGCGAGGACAGCTCCAGACTAAAGGAACTACTATTGAGTCTGCACAGCGTTAAATTAGTTTTTACAGTTTGGCTTTCGCAGTGAAGCTGTGGCACTGAAAGTTTATGGGTCTGTTTAGGTGGTAATTGTTCTATTTCAGGACCCATTATGTTTTGGAGTACTATAAGTTCTGCTTGGGCACATCGTGGAGGGAGTGTTAATGAGGAATTCCCGGAGTTTAATAGTCCCATTTGGGGTTCAGGATAAGGTGATTCATTGCTTTTTCTTTGCTCTCCCGAAAAATTGCCCCACTCTGGGAAGTTATTTGACTCCACTTCGCCATCCCCGAGGGGGTTATTCATTGGACAGGATAGTCACGATAAACCAGCCGATCGCTGCTGGAATAGGCGAATATCCTGGTGCCCGGTCTCTGAGAGCTCCAGTTCACCCCCATCCACGTTATTGCCACCCTTTTCCCCCGATGACTGTAATGGGAGGTCACTAGCTTTGGAACTTTGCGTTTGCGGCTGTTCAGAGTTTAAGTTCACTTGGTTATAGTAGTTAGTAATGGTGTTTATCTTTAATTTAGTTTTCCTTACTCCTGTGGTCCCACCCGGGCGCATCGGTGTATACTGTTGTCTCCTACACAGAGGACTTAAAAGGCCCCCCACAGTTTCTCCTGTAGTTTCTCCTGCGTTCAGTATTGTACACCCCATATCATCGGAGTCAGTATGGGCTGGCAGCAGAGGCACTGACACCGCTTCTGGTGTCCCACCCAACTCTTCTCCTGGTTCGCTTTCGTCGCCGGGAATCCCAATTTGGACACCCTCTGCTGTGACCTCTCCTTGATTTATGAATCCCCCCTGGGATAACTGGATGATTCCAGGATCCTGGTCCTGGTCCTGGCCCTGGTCCAACCCCAGATCTTGTGAACTGTTGGATTCCTGCTCTGATCTTTGGAATTTCACTAGGTGAACGAGTGCCTCGTTGGCCTCCCTGGCCTTCTTTGTTTTTCCTCTTGTCCCAACCATCTTCGAGGGCTTCTCCGTTCTCCGTTCGCCGTCCACCGTCCCCCCCCTTGGTTCCTTACTTACTTCCTTACTTAGGCGGTCATTCTGACCCCGGCGGTTGACTACCGCCAGGGCCGGGGACCGCGGATGCACCGCCAACAGGCTGGCGGTGCATCCATGGGCATTCTGACCACGGCGGTACAGCCGCGGTCAGAAACGGGAAACCGGCGGTGTCCCGCCGGTTTCCCGCTGCCCTAGGGAATTCTCCATGGCGGCGCTGCAGGCAGCGCCGCTATGGGGATTCCGACCCCCTTACCGCCAGCCTGGTTCTGGCGGTTTTGACCGCCAGAACCTGGCTGGCGGTAACGGGTGTCGTGGGGCCCCTGGGGGCCCCTGCAGTGCCCATGCCAATACCATGGGCACTGCAGGGGCCCCCTAACAGGGCCCCACCAAGATTTTCAGTGTCTGCCAAGCAGACACTGAAAATCGCGACGGGTGCAACTGCACCCGTCGCACCCCTTCCACTCCGCCGGCTCCATTCGGAGCCAGCATCCTCATGGAAGGGGGTTTCCCGCTGGGCTGGCGGGCGGCCTTCTGGCGGTCGCCCGCCAGCCCAGCGGGAAACTCAGAATTACCGCGGCGGTCTTTTGACCGCGCAGCGGTATTCTGACGGCGGGACTTTGGCCTGCAGCCTCCGCCGCCCGCCAAAGTCAGAATGACCCCCTTAGTCTTTAGGAGAGACCACCAACCGGACCACCAGCAACGCCAGGTCCGAGGCCGAGGCTAGAGCTGGGGCTCGGTGAGGCGACGCGACTAAACACCAGCACCAGGGCTGGGACCGTAGCCGAAGCAGAGGGTAGAAGCGGGGGGGATCAAGTGGCCAAGGAGTGTCCCGAACGACAAGATCCGACCAGGGAGCCCCCAGAAACAGCAGGAGTAGCTGCTCTCCCGGTCTGCTCACCTGGTCTGCGGGGGTCCACAGGGGAGGGCAGCAAAACTCCCTCTGACTCTCCTTCAGGCTCCTCCTGGCTCCTCAATCCGGGTCAAGACAGCAAATCTGGCGCTGGAAAGGAGCAGGGGAGGCACCCTCAGCCGGAATGCAGCCGGGACACACACCGGCGAAAAGCAGTCCTCCCCCGGCTAGCACCCCCCAAAAATCGCCGCAGCAGCAGCGCGTCCGCGGCTCGCACTCCGCAGCAGATCCAAGACGTGAGCCACCCGGCACCAGCCTCCACCAACGTCGCTCTCAGAAAAAAGATCTAATATCATCCACTCGCCCCCCTTCTTGTCCGAACCCGACCTCACAAAAGCAGGGGTCCCCCAAGGATCAATCATCTCACCTTTGCTTTTCAACATCTACATGATATCTTTACCAGAACTGATCAATGATTTCCATCTCGCATGCTACAACTATGCAGATGACACACAAATACTAAATTAGAATGCCCCAAAAACATTGAAAACTCACAAATCTTCAGTTGCCTCAGAGCCGTTGATCAGTGGATGACCTGGAGCCATCTCAAACTAAATACCTCCAAAACAGAAATACTCATATGTGGTGACTGGAAAAATTATGACCCTCTGTGCGTCTGGCCTGACGATCTCGGACCACCCCCTCAATTATCCAAGGAAGTTACAAACCTTGGAATCACCATGGATTCCAAGTTAACTATGAATGCCCAAGTGGACAAATTAGCACGACCAAGCTTCATCACCTTGAAGACTTTACGACGCATCTTCCCCCACCTCGGATTTCCACACAAGGTGCAAGCTACTATCTCGCTTGTACTATCCAAACTGGATTATGCCAATGGCCTCTACCATGGATCATCTCTATCTATTATGAAAAAACAACAATGTATCCAGAATTCCGCAGCCAGGCTACTATTACATGTAAAGCCGCAAGCACACATCTCCCCTGCCTTGAGAGCACTACACTGGTTACCCGTTGCCAGAAGATGCACTTTCAAGCTGCTTTGTATCACCCACAAAGGTATACAAGGAACAGGACCGCTTTTTATCAGAAACATAATAAGCAAATACATCCAACAAAGAAACCTCCGCTCAAGATTGGCACCCCGCCTTAGAACACCACCATACAAGAAAAAGACTATAGGTGGTACATCCTTCTCCGTTCAAGCAGCCAAACTATGGAATTCATTACCCCCAACTATAAGAGCCACAGATAACTTTCTTGTCTTCAGAAAACTACTCAAGAGTTGGCTCTTCAGTTCATAGCCACCATATTCAAACAACTATGGACTGCATATGCCTATGTTGATAAATATTTTTTTTTCAGACTATGGCCCTCATTCTGACCTTGGCGGGCGGCGGAGGCCGCCCGCCAAAGTCCCGCCGTCAGGTTACCGTTCCGCGGTCGAAAGACTGCGGCGGTAATTCTGACTTTCCCGCTGGGCTGGCGGGCGGTCGCCTTCAGACCGCCCGCCAGCCCAGCGGGAAAGAGGCTTCCACGATGAAGCCGGCTCGGAATCGAGCCGGCGGAGTGGAAGCTGTGCGACGGGTGCAGTTGCACCCGTCGCGTATTTCACTGTCTGCGCAGCAGACAGTGAAATACATGTAGGGGCCCTCTTACGGGGGCCCCTGCAATGCCCATGCCAGTGGCATGGGCACTGCAGGGGCCCCCAGGGGCCCCGCGACCCCCCCTACCGCCATCCGGATCCCGGCGGTCGGACCGCCGGGATCTGGATGGCGGTAGGGGGGGTCGGAATCCCCGCGGCGGTGCAGCAAGCTGCGCCGCCGTGGAGGATTCAATGGGGCGGCGGTACACTGGCGGGAGCCCGCCAGTGGTGCCGGTCCGACCGCGGCTTTACCGCCGCGGTCGGAATCCCCATTGGAGTACCGCCGGCCTGTCGGCGGTGCTCCCGCGGTCCTCCGCCCTGGCGGTCTTTGACCGCCAGGGTCAAAATGAGGGCCTATGTGTATATTTCTAGTTATGTATAGTTCTTTAGAAAATATGTATCGCTACTATGTCATAACAATAAAATACACACACACTCTTTAAACCTGTTTGACTAAGTATATTTTACCCATGGTTCTAATTATGTATTGTATGTGCATATGTGTGTGTATTAGTGTGTGTTTGTATGTGTGTGTGTATGTATATATATATATATATATATATATATATATATATATGTATGTGGATATGTTGTTTCTGTGCTTGGCATGTTCATGGGTGATTGCATGGCTCCTGGGTGGGTTGTTATACTAGATATCTAGGAATTCCTGCTCTCATCTTATCACACTTATCTACCCATCATCATATGTCATGTCTCTATCAAACTATCCTCCATTCTCACTCTGACTCATCCCAAATCCTTTCTACTACTTTCATCTCCTAAATAACTCTGCCTAAGCTCTTCCCTCCGCTTCCACATCTAACTGACCAAACCTCACTCTACTACCGTGACCTCCCACACAACCCTATTAAATTCTCCCGCATTTATCTCACCCTGCTACTATGCTCTCCCTAACCTTTCCACATACTCTTCCCTCCTCCATCCCCCTTTACTCAAACCAAGCCTTTGGGTTGAGTAAATGAAGGATATACTCTCAATTAACACTTCTGGGTTTCTTTGCTCCTCCACCCCTCCATTACTCCAGTCAATCTAACTAACAAACTCTCATATCCACGGCTCAAATTAACTCATAATACTAAAACTGTACTCATTATTTCCCAATACTAATCCATCACTAATTCTTGTTGGGTTCCTGAGTAGCGTGCTACTCACCGAAAAGCGCTTCGACGCCTCGTCAGGGGTAGTAAGCGCTATATAAATACGATTACAATACAATAGATGCCCAGTACAGTGCCCACATCATGGTACACATCAGGGTAGGGGATAGGTGCCCAGTACAATGCACACATCATGGTACACGGCAGGGTATGGTGATAGAAGCCCAGTACAGTGCCCACATCATGGTACACATCAGGGTGTACCAGGCTATGACTATTTACTTACCTGGTTTGGGTCTCCGGTGTATATATTGTGTATAATACTTGCCTCTAAGATATTTTTGGCCTTGTGTCACTAAGATAAGGTACCTTTACCTTTAGTATTGTCTTTTATTGTATATAGGTACTGTGTAACTATAGTGGTATTGCAGGAGCTTTGCATGTCTCCTAGTTCAGCCTAATCTGCTCTGCTACAGCTACCCCTAGACAGCCTAAACTGCTAGAACACTGTCTACAGTTCACTAACAAGGGATAACTGGACCTGGTATAAGGTGAAAGTACCTTAGGTACCCACTAAAACCCAGGCCAGCCTCCTACATGGAGATGGTGCTAAGATGGAGAAGGTGCTGAGTGCTCATGGCGAGATGGTGCCAGATGCTGAAGGGAGATGGTGCTTAGATGGATAAGGTGTTAAGTGCTCGTGGTGAGATGGTGCCAGATGCTGAAGGAGATGGTGCTGAGATGGAGAAGGTGCTGACTGCTCGGGGCGAGATGGTGCCAGTTGCTGAAGGGAGATGGTGCTTAGATGGATAAGGTGTTAAGTGCTCGTGGCGAGATGGTACCAGATGCTGAGGAGAGATGGTGCTGGGATAGAGAAGGTGTTGAGTACATGTGGCGAGATGGTGCCAGATGATATAGGGTGATGGTGCTGAGATAGAGAAGGTGTTGAGATGTTGTGGCGAAATGGTACCGGTTGCTGTGGGGAAGGTACTAGTGGGTGTGCAAATGGGATTAATGGAAGTAGTGTTGAGTTCTAAGAAGATGGTGCCAAGGAAGATGGTGCAAATACTGAACAGGAGATGATGCTGAAGGAGAGATAATCCTGAGAGCTCAAGGGGAGATGATATTGAGGGGTAGACGCTGTCACACCAGACCTAAAAGGGCATGTAGATTAATGTAGCCCTCGACATCCCAAACTGCTTCAAACACACAACTGCCTCTGAAGTCGAAAGTTAAGGATGGAAAGGGAACGTTGCCAGAAAATAGAAACACAAACATCATAAATGATCTACTTATCTGGGACACTTTGAGAGTGCCACCTGTTTGCCTCCAAAAGTTTAAGCTCCATCCTATAAGCCTGATACTTCATGCATGTTAGTGAGCCTTCTCTGGGCAGATATGCTGTTGCTGGCTCCAGCCGCAGGTCACACAAAATAGGCGCAGCCGTGGGAAGCACATTTTTCTGCGGAAGCACACTTCCGCCCAATCAATACACAAACTCTTGTCCAGATACCTGTGGGCGGAGCCAAAGCCTAGTATTGCCTGGTTGGAGGTTGAAGACATATGGTCAGGAGACAGCTGCGCTGTCAGCCGGGCCTACAAAGGGATGATTTATGGCCCAGTCCTCTCCAGCTATGGGGCCCTGCCTCAGTGACGAGTCTGAAAGACCTTCTACTTGGAAGACATTTCTGTGAACTCTCTTCTGGAACTTAGACTTTGGACTTGGGCTTGGCCCCTCAAGCTCCAGAGTGCACCCCCTTTCTTTAGGCTCCTGTCTGTCTACATCTCGTTACTCAGGCCTTCATTACGACATAGGCGGCAAATGCCGCCTACTGCCATGGCGACAGCGCCAACATACTGTCGCCTTGGCTACCGACTGTCCATGCCATTATGATTGTAGACGGAGTACCACCAGAAGGGTGGCAGAATTCCGTTGACGGTCATGGCGGCAGATGGCGGTAACGTGGCACTGCTGGCAGCAGCAGAGCCTTGCCAGCAAAACACCGCCTACCGTATCATGTTCCATGATCCGGCCTGGCGGTGTTCTGCTGGCGGACGCTGCCGCTGGCAGCAGCGCCGCGTTCCGTTTCCTGCTGGAGGATCCCCTGCAAGCAGGTAAGTTGGGTTCTCCGACAGGAGAGGGGGGTGAGGGGTGTTGTGGCTGTGTGTTGGGATGTGTGTGACTGTATGTGAATGCATGCATGCATGTGTGATGCATGTGTGCATGAGTGGGTGTGAGCGTACGTGCATGTTGTGTCATGTGATTGTGTGTGCGCCTGGATGTATGTTAGTGAGTGTTGTTGTGAGTGTGTATGAATGCGTGGGTGAATGTGTGTATGCGTGTGTGTATGGGTGTGAATGTATGTGCGTGTATGTGTGTAAATGTGCGGTGGGAGTCGGGAGAGGGTGGGGGAGGCTGGGGAGGACTCTGGGGAAGGGGAGGGGGCGGGATAGACTCCTCTCGGTGCCAGGGAAGGAATTCAGTGTAAAAAACAAGGAGGAGTCAGTCCCCAGTCAGGACAGCCCCTAAGGTGTCCTGAGCTGACGTGACTCTGACTTTTAGAAAGCCTCCATCTTGCAGATGAAGGATTCCCCCAATAGGATTAGGGATGTGGCCCCCTCCCCACAGAGAGGAGGCACAAAGAGGGTGTAGCTACCCTCAGGGCTAGTAGCCATTGGCTACTACCCTCCCAGACCTAAACACACCCCTAAATTGAGTATTTAGGGGCTCCCAGAACCGAGGAAGATAGATTCCTGCAACCTGAAGACGAAGGACTGCTGATCCAAAGCCCTGCAGAGAAGACGGATACAACAACTGCTTTGGCCCCAGCCCTACCGGCCTGTCTCCCCACTTTGAGAAAAACTGCAACAGTGACGCATCCCACAGGTTCCAGTGACCTCTGAAGCCTCAGAGGACTACCCTGCATCTAAAGGGACTAAGAAGCTCCCGAGAACAGCGGCCCTGATCAACAAAACTGCAACTTTGCAACAAAGAAGCAACTTTTAAAGACTACACGTTTCCCGCCGGAAGCGTGAGACTTTCCACTCTGCACCCGACGCCCCCAGCTCGACCTGCGGAAAACGAACACTACAGGGAGGAATCCCCGGCAACTGCGAGCCCGTGAGTAGCCAGAGTTGACCCCCCTGAATCCCGCCCAGCGACGCCTGCAGAGGAAATCCAGAGGCTCTCCCTGACCACGACTGCCTGCTTCAAGGAACCCGACGCCTGGAAACCACACTGCACCCGCAGCCCCCAGGACCTGAAGGAACCGAGCTCCAGTGCAGGAGAGACCCCCAGGCGACCCTCTGCCTAGCCCAGGTGGTGGCTACCCCGAGGAGCCTCCCCTGTGTCTGCCTGCATCGTTGAAGAGACCCCCGGGACTCCCCATTGAATCCTAGCAGAAACCCGACACCTGTTTTCACTCTGCACCCGGCCGCCCCTGTGCCACTGAGGGTGTACTTTCTGTGCCTACTTGTATCCCCCCCCCGGTGCCCTACAAAACACCCCCCCTGGTCTGCCCTCCGAAGTCGCGGGTACTTACCTGCTGGCAGACTGGAACCGGGGCACCCCTATTTCCATTGAAGCCTATGTGTTTTGGGCACCACTTTGACCTCTGCACCTGACCGGCCCTAAAATGCTGGTGTGGTAACTTTGGGGTTGCCTTGAACCCCCAACAATGGGCTACCTTGTACCCAACTTTGAACCATGTAAGTGTTTTACTTACCTGTGAACTTAACATTTACTTACCTCCTCCAGGAACTGTTGATTTTTGCACTGTGTCCACTTTTGAAATAGCTTATTGCCATTTTTGCCAAAACTGTAATGCTATTGTGATAATTCAAAGTTCCTAAGTTACCTGAGTGAAATATCTTTCATTTAAAGTATTGTTTGTAAATCTTAAACCTGTGGTTCTTAAAATAAACTAAGAAAATATATTTTTCTATATAAAAACCTATTGGCCTGGAATTGTCTTTGAGTGTGTGTTCCTCATTTATTGCCTGTGTGTGTACAACAAATGCTTAACACTACCCTCTGATAAGCCTACTGCTCGACAACACTACCACAAAATAGAGCATTAGAATTATCTCTTTTTGCCACTATCTTACCTCTAAGGGGAACCCTTGGACTCTGTGCACACTATTTCTTACTTTGAAATAGTATGTACAGAGCCAACATCCTACAACAGTCAAGACAAACTACAGCTACACAAACTTAACAGGATATACAAATCATCAATCAAAAAAAGCAAAAAAAAGGTACTACTCAGACAAAATTCAAAATGCTCAATCTACAACCAAGGAATTTTATAAAATGTTCAATTAATTTCGAAAACCTACATGTATGGAAGGAAGTCATCCCACTACTCAAGATTTCACAAAAAAATGGCAATTCACTTCACAACCAAGGCAGACACATTGGACTCCTATTTAAAACAGAAGAAAAACATCAGCACCAACCCCTTTCCTAAAATACCCTCCAAGAATAAACCAACCCAACCTCTACAGTCCTTCAAACAAATATCCAAAGGTGAATTTATGGATTTGGTCAAAGCAAGCAGACCTTCCGATTGCCCTTAAGACCCTTGCCCACCACAAATCTTCAAGAACATTCTTCTATCTACTTCTGCTGCCACACCTTTAAGAAGAATCATCAACAACTCTTTAACGTCAGGAACTTTTCCTGTAGACCTGAAAAAGGCATACGTACGACTGTTATTAAAGAAAACAAACCTAGACCCGCAAGACCCCAACAACTACAGACCAATCACAAATGGACCTTTCCTGGGCAAATTGATAGAAAGAGCAGCGTTCGCCCAGATGTCACAATTCATTGAAGACAATTCTATACTTTCAGACTTCCAAACTGGATTCTGCCCAGGAAGAAGCATGGAATCGGCACTCATAGCAATCTGGGATGATCTTAAAAACACCGTCGACCGAAATGGAGTTGCTGCACTACTTCTCTTGGAGCTCTCGGCTGCCTTTGATACGATTGACCATGACACCCTAATTCAAAGACTCCACGAAGCCGGCATACAAGGGATTGCTCTCGACTGAATTACTTCCTATCTTCAAAAAAGATCTAATATCATCCACTCGCCCCCCTTCTTGTCCGAACCCTACCACACAAAAGCAGGGGTCCAACCAAGGATCAATCATCTCACCTTTGCTTTTCAACATCTACATGATATCTTTACCAGAACTGATCAATGATTTCCATCTCACATGCTACAACTATGCAGATGACACACAAATACTAAATTAGAATGCCCCAAAAACATTGAAAACTCACAAATCTTCAGTTGCCTCAGAGCTGTTGATCAGTGGATGACCTGGAGCCATCTCAAACTAAATACCTCCAAAACAGAAATACTCATATGTGGTGACTGGAAAAATTATGACCCTCTGTGCGTCTGGCCTGACGATCTCGGACCACCTCCTCAATTATCCAAGGAAGTTACAAACCTTGGAATCACCATGGATTCCAAGTTAACTATGAATGCCCAAGTGGACAAATTAGCACGACCAAGCTTCATCACCTTGAAGACTTTACGACGCATCTTCCCCCACCTCGGATTTCCACACAAGGTGCAAGCTACTATCTCGCTTGTACTATCCAAACTGGATTATGCCAATGGCCTCTACCATGGATCATCTCTATCTATTATGAAAAAACAACAACGTATCCAGAATTCCACAGCCAGGCTACTATTACATGTAAAGCCGCAAGCACACATCTCCCCTGCCTTGAGAGCACTACACTGGTTACCCGTTGCCAGAAGATGCACTTTCAAGCTGCTTTGTATCACCCACAAAGCTATACATGGAACAGGACCGCTTTTTATCAGAAACAAAATAAGCAAATACATCCAACAAAGAAACGTCCGCTGAAGATTGGCACCCCGCCTTAGATCACCACCATACAAGAAAAAGTCTATAGGTGGTACATCCTTCTCCATTCAAGCAGCCAAACTATGGAATTCATTACCCCCAACTATAATAGCCACAGATAACTTTCTTGTCTTCAGAAAACTACTCAAGGGTTGGCTCTTCAATTCATAACCACCATATTCAAACAACTATGGACTGCATATGCCTATGTTGATAAAATAAAAATGTTCAGACTATGTGTATATTTCTAGTTATGTATAGTTCTTTAGAAAATATGTATTGCTACTATGTCATAACAATAAAATACACACACACTCTTTAAACCTGTTTGACTAAGTATATTTTACCCATGGTTCTAATTATGTATTGTATGTGCATATGTGTGTGTATGTGTGTATGTATATATATATATAATATATATATATGTATGTGGATATGTTGTTTCTGTGCTTGGCATGTTCGTGGGTGATTGCATGGCTCCTGGGTGGGTTGTTATACTAGATATCTAGGAATTCCTGCTCTCATCTTATCACACTTATCTACCCATCATCATATGTCATGTCTCTATCAAACTATCCTCCATTCTCACTCTGACTCATCCCAAATCCTTTTTACTACTTTCATCTAAATAACTCTGCCTAAGCTCTTCCCTCCGCTTCCACATCTAACTGACCAAACCTCACTCTACTATCGTGACCTCCCACACAACCCTACTAAATTCTCCCGCATTTATCTCACCCTGCTACTATGCTCTCCCTAACCCTTCCACATACTCTTCCCTCCTCCATCCCCCTTTACTCATCCCAAGCCTTTGGGTTGAGTAAATGAAGGATATACTCTCAATTAACACTTCTGGGTTTCTTTGCTCCTCCATCCCTCCATTACTCCAGTCAATCTAACTAACAAACTCTCATATCCGCGGCTCAAATTAACTCATAATACTAAAACTGTACTCATTATTTCCCAATACTAATCCATCACTAATTCTTGTTGGGTTCCTGAGTAGCGTGCTACTCACCGAAAAGCGCTTCAACGCCTTGTCAGGGGTAGAAAGCGCTATATAAATATGATTACAATACAATAGATGCCCAGTACAGTGCCCACATCATGGTACACATCAGGGTATGGGATAGATGCCCAGTACAATGCACACATCATGGTACACGGCAGGGTATGGTGATAGAAGCCCAGTACAGTGCCCACATCATGGTACACATCAGGGTATGGGATAGATGCCCAGTACAGTACCTACATAATGGTACATGGCAGGGTATGGTGATAGGTTGTGGATGTTTGCTGTTTTTGTTTATCTGGGCACTTTACCACTGCTATCCAGTGCTAAAGTGCAAGTGCTCCTATGTCAAATGTATATTTAATTGACTTTCCATGAAAATCAAATGCTACTAGTGGGCCTGCAGCACTGGTTGTGCCACCCACATTAGTAGCCCTGTAAACTTGGCTCAGACCTGCCACTGCAGAGTCTGTGTGTGCAGTGTTAAACTGCCAATTCGATTAGGCAAGTGTATCCACATGCCAGGCCTAAACCTTCCCTTTTTATACATGTAAGGCACCCCTAAGGTAGGCCCTAGGTAGCCCCGTGGGCAGGGTGCAGTGTATATGTAGGGGGTTGGCCTAGTTTGTAGTGGGTACCTTGGGTACTTACACCTTATGCCAGGTCCAGTTATCCCTTATTAGTGAAATGTAGTAGTGTTCTAGCAGCTTAGGCTGATAGAGGTAGATGTAGCAGAGCAGCTTAGGCTGAACTAGGAGACATGCAAAGCTCCTGCAATACCACCATAGTTACACAGTATTTATACACAATAAAAGACAATACTCAGTGTTACCAAAAATACAGGTAGTTTATTTTAGTGACACAAGGCCAAAAATATCTTAGAGGCAAAACTCCTTCTGGAGGTTAAGTATTATACACAATATATACACTAGACACCAAAATAAGGTAAGTAAATAGTCATAGGATAGTGCAAACCATAGACAATACCATAGAATGCAATAGGAAGAAATAGGTCTAAGGACAACACAAACCATATACTAATAAAGTGGAATGCAAATCAAGAATTCCCCCCTAGACAAGTGTAGGGTGTAGACAATCGCTGGGAGAGTAAGAAAACCACAAAGGTGAGTAAAATACCCCACCCCAGAGCCCAGGAAAGTAGGAGTAAAGCACTGCAAGTTTCCTTAGGACACACTACAAGTTGTGATTAGAGCTATTGCAAGAACCAAGCAAGACTGCAAGCAACAAATGGTGGATTCCTGGACCTGAAGACCTGTGAAGAGAGGAGACAAAGTCCAGAAGTCGCAGAAGATTCCGGGAAGGACGGGAGCCCCTGCCAACCTAGAAGATGGTGCAAAAGAGGATTCTCCGGTTGGAAGAAGTCTGCAGAAGAGCACCAAAGAAGAGGGCTGCGGGTTCCTTCGCGATGCAAAGGATGTCCCACGTGGAGATGTTGGATGCAGGCGAGTTGCAGTGCTGGATTCGTCCAACAAGCCTTGGTTCAAGCAATGTCGCGGATTGTGTCAAAATGGCGCTGCCTGGACCCAGAAGGGACCTGGGGCCTCAACTCAGACTGAGGAGGCAGGGGGAGCTCCCAACAGTGGAGGGAACCCACAGATGACCAGAAAGCATGCACAGAGTTTCCAGGACACCGGGACAAAGAAGGTGCAAATTGCGGTTGCTGCAGCACTGCAAAACAAGTTCCTACGCCGCCGGAGAACAACTCAGCTAGTTAAGCGTCGCAGGATAGAGTGCTGGGGACCTGCGCCAGGCTGCGCACAAAGGATTCTTGCAAATAGTGCACAGAGGCCTCAGGAGGTGAAGATGGCGCAATGCACAGGAATACTGTTGTAAACAGGGAAGGTGAACTCTTACTTCCTCCAAATTAGGGCAGCAGGACCTTAGGACAGTCTGTCGAAGGGGTCTACCACCTGTGTTCCAAGGAGCATGCTCGTCGCCAGGAGAGGAATCGTCGTCTAAGGTGTCTGCTGGAGCAGGGAAGTGACTCTGTCAGTCCGCAGGAGATTTCTTTGGTCCTTCTGGTGCAGGGTGAAGACAGGGAGTCCTCAGAGCATGCACACAGTGGAAACTGTTGCAGTTGCTGGCTGGAGCTGAAGTTGCAGAGGAAAAGTATCCCTTCTGGATACATGTAGGAAAATACCATCTTGCCTGGCATGTTACCCCCATTTTTACTCGTATGTATGTTTGTTTTGCCTGTGTCACTGGGATCCTGCTAGCCAGGACCCAAGTGCTCATAAAGTGTGCCCTGTATGTGTTCCCTGTGTGGTGCCTAACTGTATCAGTGTTTATGCTCTCTCTGCTTTTAAAATTGTCACTGCAGGCTAGTGACTAATTTTACCAATTCTGATTGGCACACTGGAACACCCATATAATTCCCTAGTATATGGTACCTAGGTGCCCAGGGTATTGGGGTTCCAGGAGATCCCTATGGGCTGCAGCATTTCTTTTGCCACCCACAGGGAGCTCAGACAATTCTTACACAGGACTGCCACTGCAGCTTGAGTGAAATAACATCCACGTTATTTCACAGCCATTTTACACTGCACTTAAGTAACTTATAAGTCACCTACATGTCTAACCTTCACTTAGTGAAGGTTAGGTGCAAAGTTACTTCGTGTGTTGGCACCCTGGTCCTAGCCAAGGTACCCCCACATTGTTCAGGGCAAATTCCCCGGACTCTGTGAGTGCGGGGATGCCATTACACGCATGCACTACATATAGGTCAATACCTATATGTAGCGTCACAATGGTAACTCCGAACATGGCCATGTAACATGTCTGGGATCATGGAATTCTCACCCCAATACCATTCTGGTATTGGAGGGACAATTCCATGCATCCCTGGGGCTCCAGCAGAGAGCCTGGGTACTGCCAAACTAACTTGCAGGGGTTTTCTCAGCAGCAACTGCTGCTGCCAACCCTCAGACAGGTTTCTGCCTCCCTGGGGCCTGGGCAGCCCAGTCCCAGGAAGGCAGAACAAAGGATTTCCTCTGAGAGAGGGTGTTACACCCTCTCCCTTTGGAAATAGGTGTCAAGGGCCTGAGAGGAAATGCTTTGAAGGGCACAGATGGTACCCCCTCCTTGCATAAGCCAGTCTACACCGGTTCAGGGATCCCCCCCAGCCCTGCTCTGGCGCGAAACTGGACAAAGGAAAGAGGAGTGACCACTCCCCTGACCACCACCTCCCAAGGGGAGGTGCCCAGAGCTCCTCCAGTGTGTCCCAGACCTCTGCCATCTTGGATGCAGAGGTGTGAGGGCACAATGGACACCTGTGAGTGGCCAGTACCAGCAGGTGACGTCAGAGACCCCTCTTGATAGGTGCTTACCTTTCTCTGTAGCCAATCCTCCTTTGAGGACTATTCAGGGTCTCTCCTGTGGGTTTCTCCTCAGATAACGAATGCAAGAGCTCACCAGAGTTCCTCTGTACTTCCTTCTTCGACTTCTGCCAAGGATCGACCGCTGACTGCTCCAGGACGCCTGCAAAACCGCAACAAAGTAGCAAGACTACCAGCAACATTGTAGCGCCTCATCCTGCCGGCTTTCTCGACTGTTTCCTGCTGGTGCATGCTCTAAGGGCTGTCTGCCTTCACTCTGCACTGGAAGCCAAGAAGAAATCTCCTGTGGGTCAACAGAATCTTCCCCCTGCCAAAGCAGGCACCAAACTTCTGCATCACCGGTCCTCTGGGTCCACTCTCATCTTGACAAGCGTGGTCCCTGGAACACAGGAGCTGGATCCAAGTGTCCCTGACAGTCCAGTGGCCCTTCTGTCCAAATTTGGTGGAGATAAGTCCTTGCCTCCCCACGCCAGACAGTAATCCTGTGTATTGCGTCAACTGCAGCTGCTAGGGCTTCTGTGCACTTTTGCAAGACTTCCTTTGTGCACAGCCTAGCCCAGGTCCCCAACACCCCGTCCTGCACTGCCCAACTCGCTTAGTTGGACTCCGACTTCGTGGGACTCCCTTTTGTTGTGCTGAGACGACAGCTGTACTCAGATCTTCTGAACGCCTGTTCAGGTGCTTCTGCAAGTGCTGTCTGCTTCTGAGTGGGCTCTCTGTGTTGCTGAGCGCCCCCTCTGTCTCCTCCTCCAAGGGGCGACCTCCTGGTCCTTCCTGGGTCCTGGCAGCACCCAAAACCTACAACCGCGACTTTTGCAGCTAGCAAGGTTTGTTTGCGGTCTTTCTGCGTGGAAACAACTCTGCATCCTCCAGCACGCCGTGGGACATCTTCTGACCAAAGGAGAAGTTCCTAGCACCTTCCGTTGTTGCAGAACCTTTGGCTTCTTCCACCCGGAGGCAGCCCTTTTGCACCTTCATCTGGGGTTTAGTGGGCTCCTGCCCCCCCACCGGACACTTGGGTGACTCTTGGACTTGGTCCCCTTCCTTTGCAGGTCCTCAGGTCCAGGAATCCGTCTTCAGTGCTTTGCATTCAGTTGTTGTCTTTGCAGAATCCCCTATCTCGACTTTACTGTCTTTCTGGGGTAGTAGGGTAACTTTACTCCTACTTTTCAGGGTCTTGGGGTGGGGTATCTTGGACACCCTTAGTGTTTTCTTACACTCCCAGCGACCCTCTATTCACTACACTAGTAGGCCTGGGATCCATTGTGGTTCGCATTCCACTTTTGGAGTATATGGTTTGCGTTGCCCCTAAGCCTATTGTCTCCTATTGCATTCTATTGTGTTCTACAGTGTTTGCACTACTTTTCTGTTTACTTACCTGATTTTGGTTTGTGTGTATATTACTTACCTCCTAAAGGAGTATATCCTCTGAGATACTTTTGGCATATTGTCACTAAAATAAAGTACCTTTATTTTTAGTAACTCTGAGTATTGTGTTTTCTTATGATATAGTGCTAAGTGATATAAGTGGTATAGTAGAAGCTTTGCATGTCTCCTAGTTCAGCCTAAGCTGCTCTGCTATAGCTACCTCTATCAGCCTAAGCTGCTAGAATACTACTAATCTACTAATAAGAGATAACTGGACCTGGCACAAGGTGTAAGTACCACAAGGTACCCACTATAAGCCAGGCCAGCCTCCTACAATACTTTGTTGCAGTTACAGCGGTTCCTGGAGCAGTCGCAGTTGATACGAGGTCAGAGGATGAAGCAGTGGTTGCAGAGGATTCCTGATGGAAACTTGCAAGCAGAATCTGAAGAGAAACCCACAGGAGAGACCCTAAATAGCCCGAGAGGGGGACTGGCTACCTAACCAGGAATGGACCTATCAGGGGGGTCTCTGACATCACCTGCTGGCACTGGCCACTCAGAGGCCTCCAGAGTGTCCCCACACCTTGGAAAACAAGATGGCTGAAGTCTGAGACACACTAGAGGAGCTCTGGGCACCACCCTTTGGGTGGTGATGGACAGGGATGTGCTCACTCCCCTTTGTCCAGTTTCGCGCCAGAGCAGGGACTGGGGGGTCCTTGAACCGGTGTAGACTGGCTTATGCAAGGAGGGCACCATCTGTGCCCTTCAAAGAATTTCCAGAGGCTCTGGGAGGCGAATGTATGTCGGAACAATGCATGATGGAACCACACATGCCTGAACAACGCAGTCGGAACAACGACCGCATTGTTACCACTAATGCCTTTACCACAATTTTTCATTGTAAAGGCATTCCTGGTAAAGGCATTAGTGAACAGCATGCATGGTTCCAGCATGAGACCCCCCCTGGCCCCTCACCTGGCAATCGGAATGAGGATCCGTCACCGACATCTTGCCTCCACACTCACGACAAGGCTTAAATCCAGACTTTCTCTGCGACATTATTTCCACAGAGAAGAAGTACGCAGCAAGATATACACTGTAACCGCAAGAGTAACAGTTGCTCCCTCGAAGATAACCGTTTCGAATGCACGGAAAAAAGGGAACTGACGTCCGCACGTCGTCGAGGACCTCTTATTGCCTGTATGACGTCAGACGGCGTCGCGTGCGAGACAGTGACGTCCTCGTCGACGTGCAGAGACTAGTAAGAAGATTTCCGTCAAATGCTGGCGCCATGGGAGTATTCATGAGGTGAGGAATCCACAGGTAGTTGTATCCATCAGAACCCCCCCACCCTGCCCCCAAAACTACTGAACCTCCACCCGCCCCTAAAATTACCGCAACCCCCACCCCTAAATTACCACGACTCCCCACCCTGCCCCTAAAACCTAAACTGCCCCAACCTCCGACCCCTAAAACCCCCACCTAGGTACCATTTACTAGGGACTTTTAAGGGGGGGTCCAGTGTGCCAACTGGAATTGGTAAATGAAGTCACTAAACTATAGTGACTAATTTGGAAGCAGAGAGAGCAATAAGCGCAGAGGTTCTGGTTAGCAGAGCCTCAGTGACACAGTTAAGTACTACTGACAACACACACATTAGGCCACAAACTATGAGCACTGAGGTCCTGGCTAGGCAGGATCCCAGTGAGACATGCAAAGCACACTGACATATAGGGTTTTCACTATGAGCACTGGGGTCCTGGCTAGCAGGAGCCCAGTGACACAGTAAAAACACACCAACACACACTCAGAAGCAGAGCAAAAGTGGGGGTAACCATGCTAGAAAGAGGCTACTTTCTCACTGTATGTTAAAGGTGGGACATGCACTTATGTGTTTTACATGCCCTGACAGTGAAATACTGCCCAATTTGTTTTTCACTGTTGCAAGGCCTATCTCTCTCATAGGTTAATGGGACTGCCTTTAAATATTAAAGTGCAAATTTCCAAAAGGCCGCCCGCCAGCCCAGGGCAAATCAACCTTCCCACGAGGACGCCGGCTCAGAATTTAGCCGGCGTAGTGGGAAGGTGCAACGGGTGCAGTGGCACCTGTCGCGTATTTCAGTGTCTGCATAGCAGACACTGAAATACTTTTGGGGCCCTCTTACGGGGGCCCCTGCAGTGCCCATGCCATTGACATGGGCACTGCAGGGGCCCCCAGGGAGACCCGCCAGGAACAGGATGGCGGTAGGGGGTGTCAGAATCCCCATGGCGGCGGAGCGTGCTCCGCCGCCATGGAGGATTCTGCAGGGCAGCGGGAAACCGGCGGGAGACCGCCGGTTTCCCGCATCTGACCGCGGCCGAACCGCCGCGGTCAGAATGCCCTGCGGGGCACCGCCGGTCTGTCGGCGGTGCTCCCACCGACCCTGGCCCCGGCGGTCAGAATGACCCCCTAAGACTCTTATTATTTTGAAATTCAGAACTTGAGTTGTGTATGTTGGATTTTTTGTTGTTGTTTTTAGATAAATATTACCTATTTTTCTAATCATATGTTTTGTCATTTTGAAGAGTTCTCACTGAGTTACTATGTGTGCTGGTACAAATACTTTACACATTGCTTCTCAAGTTAAGCCTGCCTGCTCCTGCCAAGCTACCAAGGGGGTGAGCGGGGGTTAACTGAGGGTGATTCTCATTTACCCTGACTAGGGTGAGGGTCCTTGCTTGGATAGGGGGGTAACCTGACTGCCAACCAAAAACCCAATTTCTAACAGGCAGAGTATGGTGATAGCTGCCCAGTGCGGTGCACACACCATGGTACAGAGCAGGGTATGGTGATAGATGCCCAGCACAGTACCCACATCATGATACCCAGCAGGGTATGATGATAGCCATCCAGTACAGTGCCCACATCACGGTATGGTGATAGCTGTCCAGTACAGGGTGCACATCATGGTGCACAGCAGGGTAACTGAGGGAAGAGTGAGGGTCGCCCCCTCAGGCTGGTGCCTCGGGGACACAATGGTGACTGAACGAAGAGTGAGG